>NW_024426552.1:45343142-45395335 GCF_017311325.1 Ursus maritimus | reverse complement strand
TTTTTTTTTTTTTAATTTTTTTTACCATTTTGGGGAGTGGAGGTAGGGAAAGAGGTAGCACATTCAACTTAAGCCGGTAAGGAGCGATTAATAAAGGGGCTATTTTCAAGGTGTGAGCAAGGTTAATGGAAACCAATGAGGGATGGCAAAGCACCTCAAACTCACTGGTCCCTCTTTTCTGATCTCCTACCAGTGCCTCTCATTGACTACACCTGACTGAAAACTCAAGGGAACTCCTCATGCAGGTCAACCTCTGAAGAGGTTGGAAGACAGAGCAGGGTGAAAAGATTGATATGTGTATCTAGATAGACAGAGACTATTTAGCACATGAATTACTTCTGGAAAACTATAATTTTCCTTCTTTCCTAGTGCTCTTTGGGCTGCTTTCTTATCCTGTCACTTAGTGTCCTTAGCAATTCAGAACTAATGCTTAAATGCAAAGATATTTAAAAACAAAGCAGAACAAACCACTAATTCTTGTGTGAGTGTTGGCAAAGGAATTAAATAAAGTCTTCTAGTGTATTGCTTCTCATCCACAGGCTTTAACAAACCTAAGCAGAAAGTAGGAAAGTAAATCTGCTTCACTGTATTATCTTCTCTGGTGGTCCCAAGTCCAGTATAAATGATTCTGGAATAATGTGTTATAAATTCTTTAAGCCTGAGGTAGGTAACTTTTCATTGCTGTGGTCTATTTCATTTAGGGTATATCTTCCTTCCTTCCTTTTATACATCCCTACCCCAGTCATATTTCTTTTTCTATCTCCATTTTATTCTCTCATGGCCTTTTTTTTTTTGAGATATATAGAGAGAGAATCTTAAGTAGGCTCCATGCCCAGAGTGGAGCCTGACATGGGGCTTGATCTCACCACCCTGAGATTATGACCTGAGCTGAAATCATGATTTAGTCACTTAACTGATTGAGCCACCTAGGCACCCTCCTCTCATGTCCTGTTAAATGACTATCTCCCCCCCTCCCTTTTTTCTGACATTCATGAAACCACTGTTGTAATTAGCTGAGGAACTATCAGTGTGTTTCCTTTACAGTCCTTCCAGGGTAAGGGAAGTATATGCTAGTTCCTTAAGAGTGTGGGAATTCTTGGCTGAGTGAGAGAACTATTTTATTTTTTTAAAGATTTTATTTATTTATTTGACAGAGATAGAGACAGCCAGAGAGAGAGGGAACACAAGCAGGGGGAGTGGAAAAGGAAGAAGCAGGCTCATAGCAGAGGAGCCTGATGTGGGGCTCGTTCCCATAACGCTGGGATCACGCCCTGAGCCGAAGGCAGACGCTTAACCGCTGTGCCACCCAGGCGCCCCAAGAGAACTATTTTAAAGATGGACTCCCTGTATAACATGCTCTCCTCTGAACTTCCACCCTGGGGTAGATTATGGAAACTCCACCTTGTGAAGAGTGTAGATTATCTTCCAGGTTTGTGAGTAACCCCATTTCTACCCTTCAGCTTCTCTTTCCCCTGAGTCCTCATGCCACCTCTTCATCAGATTAACTTCTGGCGTTCCTTCAGGTTTCATCTAAATGCCATTTTTTTTCAGGGAAGCATCCTCTAATTCCTAGTACTGGGATAAATCCCTTGCTCTGAAATTTATTACACTGTAATTAATCTCTTATCTGTCTTTGCCTTTAGTTCATAATAATCTCCAGAAAGGCAGGAACAATGAGTGTTCGTATTCATCTCTATATCCCCCAACACCAAACATGCAGTAGGTACTCCGTTAAGTATTTCTGAGTAGAAACTGAATCTGGTAGAGCCAAAGACCAACCAGGCTGCAACGGGGGTGGTTTGAAAACCCAAGGGTTTTATCAGTCATGGTAGGCGACCCCACACTGTCGGGGTGCTTAACAAAGTCCTCTTTAGTTTCTATTTTAAAAGCTTTTTGTTTGTTTGTTTGGTATTTTGGTCGGCAGGAGAATTAAAAGTAGAATTTTGCGTTTAGCTGCTAGTGTAGTGGAATTGCAACATTACTGCAATTTACAAAAGCTCTAGAAGATCTGGCAAATACTTTTGCCTGCTGCATTTTTGTAAGTATTTATTTTGGGAAGAGGCTGCAAATTTAACTTTCTTTTCATGGTCCCTTTCTTGCTTTATTTCTGTCTGAAGGGAACTGATATGAAATGAACTGGAAACTTTAGCATTCTCTTTGTTCTTTTTTAACTCTATTATTAAAACAAGGTGGAAGGAACACTGGACTTGGACTCCTAAACCCCAGATTCCAGGACCCAATCAACCATGTTTTTTTCATCTTTAAAATAGAGATAATAGTTGCAGTTGCTTAGGGTCGTTGTGAGGATTAAATGAGATGATCCACATAAAACATCGAGTGTACAGCTTGGCACACAGTAAGTGCTTATTAAATGATGGTGGCAATGGGGATGGTGATAGATGCTTAATTACTTGAGGTAGATAAGTATTTTATCTATATCACAGGATTGGGAGGGTCATGCATAAATGGGAAAAAATATGTGAAAGCACTTGGTAAACTATTTAATGTACAACGTTAATAAGAGTAACAATGGTAGTAGGAAATGGTAAAAATAAATGGACGCGTGTTTAACCCCTATTCCAAGTAGCACTCAGTTCTGTTCTGGACACGACACACACTTTTTCTGTTTCCTTGCCTGGGGAGTCAGCAGTTATGATTGGGAATGGAGTGTAAATGAGCCAGCAAAACACTTATCAAATGGTTTATTTTTCTAAAATTGATGTATCAGTTTCAAAACCTGAAAAGTTAATTCCACATTTCACAGGCTCTTTTACCTACTGTGTCATGAATGCCAAGAAAGTTGTTGATTTAACTTTATATTTGTGAAAAGTAACACTTAGTTGGCAAACAAATAGTTCTGAACTGAAGGAGATAAGCTTGCCATAAACTTGCAAGTCATTGCTTCTGGTTTTGTTTTGCTTTTTAGAGGAAAGACTATTGGTTGCTTTCATTCTTATCACAAACAGCATGGATTTCCCGGTTGCCAGCTGTGGTGGGGTCTCTTGCAGAAGTAGATTGCATTCTCTCTGAGATTTTTCCTTCACAGGTACTTTTGCAACAAACCTTTAGACTTTAGTAGAGTTCTGATCCCAGCTAATTCTCTCTGCTGGATGCCACAAAGAAAGAGATATTTCAGAGAATTTAAGTATGTGGAGAACTCTGTGGTAATCTCAGAACTTCAACTTCCTATTCCATTCAGTTTGACTTATCAGAACTCTTTCTTTCCTCTTTAATTAGCAGTGTCAAGGAGAAATGAGTACATGATAAAAGGCAGGAAGAAAAAAAAAAGAATATGGAGCACTAAGAATTGATAATCAGCCTTTGAAGGACTTTGAATCTCCTGTTATTCAGTAGTAGATGCTTTCTGAAAAGTTATAAAGTGTTAGCTCTAGAAAGTGCCTCAAAGTCTGTGAGTTAGCATCCTTGCTTTGCCAAGGAGGTGTCAGCTCAGTTACTGATGGGTGCCCCTTACATATGAGTATTCTGCTATCTGTCCTTTTCTGCATCTCTCTTGTTAGGTCTTAGTTATCACATAAACACTTGCCAGCAATCAGTGTAATCAGTGTTGGCAAAATATAAATGTTAATGCCTTCTAATCAGCGAGGCTTTTTGAAAACTTGGGCTGAAAGCCTGGAATAATCCTACTTAGCTCTAGAGATGAATGGTGCAGCAAGTTTTAAGAATTTTTATTCTAAATAATGAATTTTTATTCTAAATAATGATGGTGATAGAAATGGCATTCGTGTTCACAGTGATAGAGGAAAGTGCAAAGTCATGTGTTGTGTGGGCATGTGGGAGTGTGTGTTCTGACCTCACCACATGTTTCACATTCTCAACTTTCTTCGTGCATTTCCTTCTAGCTTCCGTATTATTTAGCAATAAGCCTGGGTGGAAGGCAATGCCTCTGCTAACAATTGTTACTGGAGCACATAAACCATGCCACTGTAAAAACTGACCATTAATGTCTCCTTGCTACATGAGGAAATGGGGGCATCTATGCAATCTGTCCTTTCTGGATGCCATTATGTGCACTGAAATTGACCAATTCCCTCTCATAACTCAAACTCCTTTTTGGCTCTGGGCCTAGCCCATTTCCTTCTATTCCCTTTCACAGATTCCTGATAAAAAGTCTGGGATTTGGTTCCCTAAAGCCTGAAAGAGTTAGGATATTTCTGCTGGCAATCTAGGTCAAAGTAGTTGGAACCTAGGCTTTTCGCGGGGGGGAAAAAAAGCCATTTCGCCACTTACCCTTTGACTTTAGAACAAATATGTGATGAGTCATCAGGGTGAATATTAAAATGGATTTTATTAAATGTGAAAGAACTGCATTTCAAGAACTGTGTTCACCTAAAAAGAACATATCCATAGTAAGTACGTTTTGGGTTTTAGAGTCTCACAGTGGGGCGTATATCAGTGAGTGCCCTAAAAACTTTTGCACGGACAGGTACATGTCCATGACAAGAAAGAGCACTGCAGGGGTGCCACTGCCTACTTTCAGCCAAGTACTTCTGCTGAGAGCTTAAAGTATCCCAGGCTATAGAACACAAAGAAGAGTCTGTGAGCTGTCTTTGAATTGGGGAAGGGGTCAGCAAACTCTGGGCATAAGTGAGCTTCTCTTTGCTGGACATTTCCATTATGGCCTGCCATTAGGATAGATGGAGTTTTCTGAGAGAAAAGAGCAGCTAGTGTGACTCCTTAGCTTAGCATGGGGAACTCACTCACATGACCTTGAGATGTGAGGGGAGGTGTTGCAGTTCCCCATGGCTTTTATCTGGGTTCCAAGAGGGTTCCCTGTGCTAGACAAACAGGCTGAACTGTTTTTCAGTAAACCAGCTTCTTCTCATCGTGTGTCCCTTCCCCACCTCAGGTCTTTGCTTGATCACTGTTCTTTAAGACAGATTTTTATTTTACTGAGATTATGACCTTTTCCCATTTTAGTATGCCTTTCTTCCATAAAATGGTGGTGGTGATAGTTGGTATTACTTGTTTTGATTGCCCACTTGGCAAAGTTGGTACTTTGGCAGCCTTCTGCCAATTCTCCACTTTATTTTTGTGTTTAATTTACAAGTTCTTGAAGTCCCAAAGGCTGGAATGCCAGGATGTGCAGGCCCTCAGGGCCAGCAGTGGCCAGGAGAATTTGTGTGAGGAGGTCTTGCAGGCACTGTGGGTAAGGTAGATAGGGGTAATGAGTGCCAAAGGAAGGAAAGAACAAGCAGACACTTGACGGGAAAGAAGTTAGAGGAAATGTGATAAGGAAGGAATGGACCATGTAAAACCCGAAGCGTTGCAGGTGGAAAAGAAGCAACCTTAGGGGCAGAGTCAGAGCATAAGTGTTTGCTGATAGCGGTGTAGGGCTTTTTCCCAGGAGCATGTTGGTCATCCTGGGCCTAACAGATACTGGGTTGACACAAAGCCTGAAACCCCACCCTGCCTTGTAAGAATGGCAGAGAAGTGGGTATTGCTAGGGGCTCCTGCTGTACGTCTATGTTTCAGTAGAAAATCAACTCAGGGTCAATTTCAGTATCTTCTTTCTGTTTAGAACACAGATGGTAGGGCTTGCCATGGGAATCTGTGTGTTAGAAGAGTGAGGGAACTGTGATACCAGCACTTCTGATTGGCAGGACAAGGGGAAGCAGGCCTCTCTCCAGATATCCCAGGAATAACAGGAAACAGTGATTAAAGAATATGGTAAATGAGAAGTAGGTACAATTTAGCTGATGGAACCCTCATGGTCTACTCTTTAGTCTCAATGTCTTAAATTGCACAAGGGTAATATGACTGTGTTCTTACTGTAAAGGATTAGGATAACCAGAAATACAGAAAGTAAAAATGTAAAAGAGCATACAGGGAAAATAGGTAAACATTGAAAAATATTATCCTTTGTAACTATTTCATTTTTTTTCTTTCCATCCAGAATGTCAAATGTCTTTCTAAATGGCAAGTGTTGAATTTCCTCTAAAAAAAGTCTTAGTGTTAGTCACAATTAATAGCACATGGAAGAAAAGCCCATTTACCAGCATCTTCACCTAAACCAGATATTGTTAACATTTTTAACTCTTGCATCCAAAAGTAAGGGATGAAAAAACAGATAATACATTGCTGTTTCAGTTTGCATTTTCCTAATTAGTAGAGATTCAACATCTTTTTTCATGTTCAGGGTCATTGGACCACCTTTTGAATTTGCCTATTTGAAACTGACCGTTTAAGTTTTCAATGTATTATGTAGCAATCAGTTCCTGGTAATTAAGTTTTATCAAAGGTTAAAATGGGCCCTCTTTTTTTTTTTTTTTTTACTTACCTACTCTGAGAAGGAAAGATCTTGATCTTGGATTCAGAGAGTTTGGCTTCAATTCTTGGCTTTGTTGCTTAGTGGGCGATTTACCTCTTAGATCTTTAAGCACACCATGAATAAAATGGGAACCTATTCCATAGAGTTCATTGTGAAAATTGAGTGATGAAGTTCCATGTGAAGGACTTAATACAGAATTTGGCACATAATATAAATGACAGTGATAGTAGTTAATAAGAGAAATTCCTGATAATTAATTATAAAGACCAACCCCACTCCTCCACCCCAGTCAGTATGATTCTTCCTCTTCAACTTCAAATCCACATCAGGTTTAGATACCTTGGGGATTCTATTTTGATTGACTGAGTTAGCTGCAATCCCTTTTGAGATATTTCTGCACATTAAGGTAAGTGCTCCCTTTGTACCTGTGAATTACCTCTTGTAAACAGTTTAAAAATTTGAAAATTACTAACAATTTAAAGGTTTGGAGAATGCTTCTGTGTGGACCTTGATTGAAGCCAAGCACAGAATTAAATGAATCACAATAACTATTCTGAGTTATAAATTGTAAGAGCAAAACTAAAGTGAATGAAGATCTGACTATATGAAAAAGAGAAGGAAGTTCCACGGTTTTCTACTAGAATGTCCTGGGTAATTATTTGTCATTATTGTCAGTAATTACAATAATCTGGAAATGATATATAATTAAATACTACCTTTACATAATGGGTTATAGCTAAGGTTATTTCATAAAAGTAGAAATTGGTAATTTCTCATAAGAATTTTAAGTATTCTGAATAGTTATGAGAGAAAATATGCAGTGTTTCTTCTTTTTCTTATTACTGAATTATAATGTACAAACCATGAAGTGTTACATAAAGGACTTGTAAATGTCACTCTAATCTCCCTTACCAATAACTTTTATTTTATGAAACTGGAATTTCTATTAAAATGCAATAGGTAGAACTGAGAATTTACAATAATAATCCTGATATCTCCATCCTTGAGAGACTTTTTTCCCATTGATCTTCAAAATTAAGCAGATTACTGAGAGAAAGCAGATGTTATGTTCTCTTGGTGGATATCAAATGCATGTGACCATGAAGGGGCTTGTTGTGAGCAAGCACATAAGAAACCAGGCTGGTATCATAATCTAAGTCCCTCAGTTCTCAGAATTGGAGCCCTGAGCTCAAACAAAACCAAGGGTGGAGGCAGTTAGGTTGATGACTCCTTCAGCTGCCCAGCTTCTTGCATCTCTAAATGGTACCTCCATCAGTTCTAGGAAAATGAACTATTATAAAACAGTGTTGGGATTCACTTTTAACTCTAGGGGGCCTTGCCTCATTACCGTCACATATGTTGTTGTGACTTGTTCCATTTCTATTAGTCTCCAGTTATTGTAGAATAAAGGACCTCCAGTTAATTCTTTATTCTAGAAGGCATTTATTTTCTAGATGGGAATGTCAATAGGATGATACACATGGATATGAGCATGCCTACTATCTAGCCATCACTGCGGAACACCGGGTATCTGTAGGCTAGAGTGACAGGAACAATAGTGGAGACAAAGCTGATCTTAGTGGCCTGACACCCTGAGGATCAACCCACCTGACTTGGGGACTGTGGTTCAATTTAGATCATATGATGAGGAGCACCATGGAAATCAACTCAAGCCTTTACAGCTTCTTTGTTACACTAGAGTTTTGTCTTTCTGACTCTGATACATGCTGCTGTATCATAGATTTGATGAGTTCCATGAAAAGTAGATGAGATATTAAGAAATAAAAAATGTGTGGAAGAACTATGCAGAAGGGAGTTTGTTAAGAGGTTTCCTTTCAGACAGTCGGCAAATATAGTAAATTTGACTACTCAGGAAAAAAAAACACACAGAAAGTTAAAATTGAAAGGTGCGTTTTAGGTCAGTGTCTTAAAAAACTCTTTCTATTATGTAATAGCACGAATTAAACATGGTCGTGTTGTGGATCTGACCCAGGGTGTGACAAGTGAATGATAACTAGAAGGAAATCAAACTTCTACATACTGATCAATGTCCAGGTGATGGTGCTGGCAACAACTGTAAAGAGACCCCAGGATACTTGGTGCCAGGTTTCCAGGGCACTGCCTTGTATCTTGAAGTGAAAAGCAGTCCCAGAACTCTCACCAGAGGCTGGGTGTACCAAGGCACTTAGCAATATCTTGTGAGGGTGGGACAGTGCGTCGAGACAGCGTAGGACAATAGAAATTCTCCGGACTATACATAGAAGACCTGGATGTTGGTCTCAGCTTTGTCCACTAGGTCTGAGGTTATGGATCAATCATTGCACTTTTCAGTACTCCAGTTTCTTTGCCTGTGAAACCAGGAGATGAGACTAGATTATTTCCAAGGTCACCTTTGAGCTCTAAAAACGTTAATGGTTTTCTAGTTTCGACAGGCAATAATTATCTTTTTTCTTTTTTTTTTCAGGAAAGACGTCTATGTTCATTTTTAAAGTGAAGGGGCTAAATGTATAATGTTTTCTGTTGGTTTATTCATATGTACTTTAATTTTACAAATGAAGAAATGCAATTGGCCTTTGAATTAAGCAATACTGCAGATATGGTGTCCATCTTTCTTCAGGCTATAGTTCTGTAGGAATAAAGAATATTCTTTGATATCTGGGATGTGACCAAAATTCCACAGAAATAGGACAAAACAGTGCTTAGCCTAGTTGCCAGAAGATTGGCTTTCATTAAATGCATAATATTTCTGGTGTTTTTGATCTCAAACTCCACCCTGCTGCAAAAATGCAGTTGGGGCCAAATACCACATCCAGGGATGAGGTAAATTTAATCTCTTTTTGTTCTGGATGACATACAACTGATATATTTTTTACTATTTTCATGCAGTCTTCAATAGGAATCATAATCCTCTTTCATCAACTATATTTTTTCAAGGCTGTATTGGCAGTAAAGATGGTATCATAAAAACAGTATCTACCAAGTTAAATCTTTCTAATAAACAGTTGGCAGATACAAATTATAATGAGAGACTCTAATTTATTTTGGGTCTCTTATTTATTAAAAATGCTTTAAAGAGATATCATTTATATTTTACCATTTCCTATCCATCTATGTCAGGCTCATTTCAGTTAGATTAAAGCAGACATTCCCTCTCCTTTAAAAGTACTGTGTTCACAGTCTTGTCTGCTTCTATTTGGGCATTTCACCAAGTGTAATGTTCATGTTTTCTGTGAACCCACAATCATCTAAAACTCTCTCCATAATAAAATAAACATATAGGTGCCTGATACAGTCCCAGAGATAATAGTATGTGGCATCCAATAGTCAGTATATGCATGACTGAATTCGCTCACTTAACAAATAGTGACTGAATGGCTACTATATGTCAAGCACTGTATCGGACCCTGGAGCTATAGCAGTTGTGGTTAATTTTATGCGTCACTTGGACTGTGCCACAGGGTGCATAGATTAAACATTATTTCTGGTGTGCCTGTGAGGATGTTTCTTGAAGAGCTTAGCGTTTGGATTGGTGGATTCAGTAAGCAGTTTGACCTCCCTCATGTGGGTTGGTATTGTCCAATCTGAACAGGACAAAAAAGTGGAGGAAGGAGGAATTTAACCCTTTTGCTTCTTGCCTGTTTGCTTGGACTGGGATATCCATCTTCCCCTGCCCTGGGACTGGGATTTGCACTACCAGCTCCCCTGGTTCTTGAGCCTTTGGGCTTAGATTGGAATTATACCACGGATTTTCTTAGATCTCCAACACGAAGAAGGTAGACTGTAGGGCTGAATAGTCTCAACAATTCCATGAGCCAATTCCTCATAATCTATCTATCCATATTTTACTAGGATAGATATAGATAGATAGATCCCATCCATCTATCTATCTGTCATCTCTTATTGGTTCTGTTTTTTGAAGAACCCTGACATACAAAGAGTGAACCAAAGAGACACAGTTCCTAATTGACATGGCTTATTATCAACAGGAGAATGATTGTTCCAGCTGCATATTAATCCCCTTCCTTCTCACTCTCACACAAGCCTGGGAAGTACAGTGAGAATTGCTGCTGCCTGCTGTGGTCCAGTAATGCCCAATCTGGGAAAGAGAAGGAATCTAAAAATGCCTTCTGTACCTTTTAGTTGGCTTGTGTACCTATCTATGGAATCCTGAAAAGAAATACAGATTCCTGTGGGAGTAATTACCAGTATGTAAAAATTAGGAGGTTTTAAACCTCTGAACTTGATTTTTATTTCTTTGACTTTCTATGCTTTTGTAAGTAGGAAAGGCAATATGATGAAATGGCTAAGAATCTGGATGCTGGAACCAGTCTACATGGGTTCAAGTCACAGCTCTGCTATTTTTAGTTCTGGGACCTTAGACATGAGACATATCTCAGTTCTCACATCAGCAAAACAGACGATACTGATATCTACTCAACACTAATTTATTGTGGCTTATTGTGGGAATTACATAGTTCATACCCATAAAATACTTACAGTAGTGCTTGGCTTATAGCAGGCACTAACAATAAATGTTAGATGTTCTGCATAATGAAATCCCCCCCCCCCAAGAAACACATACATTTGGGAATTGTTTTTATTTATATTTCTGTTATAGCAAATTATTTTGGAGTTGTTTTTTTAAACAGATTTTTATTTACTTATTTGAGAGAGAGAGAGAGAGAGAACAAGAGAGATCAAAGTTGGGGAGAGGGGCAGAGTGCAAGGGAAAAACAGGCACCTGGCTGAGCAAGGAGCCCAATGCAGGGCTAAATCCCAGGACCCTGGGATCATGACCCGAGCCAAAGGCAGGTGCTTAACTGACTGAGTCACCTAGGCACCCCTGTTTTCTTTTGGTGTTTAGAAGAACTTTAGTCAAGTATGAAAACTGTGACTTAATTTTGGTAGGTAGTAAGATGGAAGCTATATTTTGGGTACTTCTCTCCCTGAAGACTCTCCATGGCTTAGTTCCTGGCTTGTCACTTTCATTCTGAAGGCTTCAGGTTCCCTATGCAACAAAAACACAGAACAGATGTTAGGAGGCTGAGCTAATGGTGGCCCATAACACCAAGTTGGGTTCAAAAGCTTTCTTCTAGCAATTTGAGAGTGCCAAGAATGAGTGAGCCAAAAAAGAGAGTTATGGCTCTTTGCAAACCCATAAGGAGTAGTTCTCAGTCTACACTTGACAAGTCTGAGGGTTTAGAAGACCGTTTTGTGGTACGGCTGAATCCCCAGTGTGCTGTGTTCCCAGGGAAGAAAACCAATAACAACAGATCCCACAACTCATACCATTTGCTAAATGGGCTTCCTCGCAAGTGGGGCTCTGTGAGGAATCTCACAATTTCCTGCTGCTTTGTCTCTGAAGGGTAAGCAAGGAGAATTGTTCTCATTTCAGCTGCTTTCATTTCTTGAATCTGTGGAGAGTGTGCTTCTATTCCAATGCATGCTTTTGTCAGCTTTATCTTTGTGACACCCAACAACCCTCAAACTTGACATAAAATTCAAGTCAAACTTCCATAGTTCCCTGGTTTGGGATTTTCTCATGGAAAAATTCTCGTAGTTACTTTTTAGTCTCTAAAGAGACAGAAAAATGGAGGGAGCATGATGACAATGACCAAAATGAGGCAAAATGTCTCAGCCAACTAATGTGTTGCAGAAATACTGCAGGCTCACATGATTCACACCAGGGTCTCTAAAGAACCATTTGTTACCTGATTTTACTAACACTAATTTTTCCCCCACTGGAATATGCTTTCATGTGACTCTAGAATAAACAGAGTTTAATATTTCTCTAGAGACCATATTCTGGTTTCTGGCAGGATTTTGTAATCAAGTCCTTAAAACAAATTTTGTCTGACAAACACTAGTGTTCTAAAGATGTAACTCGCCAGATTTTTGAAGTTCAAAGTGGCCCAGTTTCATCATCAAAATGCAGAAGTTCGTACTCAATAAGCCCTTGACCCTAACCAACTGATCTTTGATGTCAGTTTTAATATTTTTGGGTCCCATTCATCATTTGAATGAGTCCCTATGGCTTGTCAACTTACCCAGCAGGGAAAATACTTGGAGTCTGAAACACTTGAACTAATTAATGATTGTCTTGGCCTTGGGAGTATAATATCATGATTTGAGTGTCCTCACCCTTTAGATACCTAGTGTTCTCTTCCAGAATTCGTTAAGAAGTGACTGAGTCATCATTTCTAAGAAATCAGGACCATAATGTATTGATTACACTGAGCTTTAGGGGAATTCTTTTAATTTTTTTCATTGAAATATACTTGACATATAGCTTGCAAATTTAAAGTGCACAACCTGTTGATATGATACATTTGTATATATTAATATGGTTGCCATTATAATGATAATTAGCGCATCTATCATGTTATATAATTAACCTTTCTTTTTCATTTCGGAATGACTAGGTCTAGCCTCTTAGCAAGTTGGATGATTATAACATAATATTGTTGCTATATTCACCACACTGTGCATTAGATCTCTAGGGCTTATGTACTACACATTATAAGTTCATACTCTTAAACATCTTTGCTATCTCCTGCAACTCTATCTCTTGGTAACCACCATTTTACTCTATGCTTTTACAAGTGGTTTTTTTTTAGATTCCACATATAAGTGATATCATACAGTATTTGTCTTCCTCTGTCTGGTATTTCATTCAGCATAATGTGCTCCAGATCTATTCATATTGTCACAAATGGCAGGGTGTCTTCCTTTCTCATGGCTGAAAATATTACATTGTGTAGATATATACTGAATCTTCTTTTTCTGTTCATCCATTGGTGACCACTTAGATTATTTCCATATCTTGGCTCCTGTGAAAATTGCAATCAACAAGGGAGTGCATATAACTCTTCAATACCCTGCTTATTTCTTTTCGGTATATACCCAGAAGTGGAATTGTTGGATCATATGGTAGGTCTATTTTTAATTTTTTAAAAATATTTTATTTATTTACTTGAGAGAGAGAGAGCAAGAGAGAGCACAAGCAGGGGGGAGAGAGATGCAGGCTCCCTGCCAAGCAGGGAGCCAGCCCAATGTGGGGCTCCATCCCAGGACCCTGGGATCATGACCTGAGCCGAAGGCAGACGCTTAACCTAGTGAGCCACCCAGGTGCCTCTATTTTTAATTTTTTGCAGAACCTCTGTGTCATAGTGTCTGAACCAATTTACCTTCTCACTAGTAGTGCACAAAGGTTCCCCTTTCTCCTATCCTCACCAGCACTTGTTATCTGTTGTCTTTTTGATGGTAGACTTTCTAACAGGTGAGAGGTGATGTCTCGTAGTTTTGATTTGCATTTCTCTCATGATTAATGATGCTGAGTACCTTTTCATATTCGTGTTGGTCATTTGGATATCTTCCTTGAAATAATGTCTATTTAGTTCCTCTGCCTATTTTTTAATCAGATTTTTTTTTTGTTGTTACTGGGCTGAATGAATTCTTTATGTATTTTAGATATTAACTCCTTTTTTTAAAAAAAGATTTTATTTATTTATTCGACAGAGATAGAGACAGCCAGCGAGAGAGGGAACACAAGCAGGGGGAGTGGGAGAGGAAGAAGCAGGCTCATAGCAGAGGAGCCTGATGTGGGGCTCGATCCCATAACTCCGGGATCACGCCCTGAGCCGAAGGCAGACGCTTAACCGCTGTGCCACCCAGGTGCCCCTAGATATTAACTCCTTATCTGGTCTATGGTTTGTAAAAATTTTCTCCCGTTTTGTAGGTTGCCTTTCATTTTATTGTTTCTTTTACTGTGCAGAAGCTTTAAAGTTTGATGTAGTTCCATTTGTTTATTTTTGCTTTTGTTGTTTGTGTTTTTAATGTCATATCCAAAAAATCATTGCCAAGGCCAACACTGAAGAATTTCTTCCCTGAATTCTCTTCTAGGAGTATTACGGTATCAGTTTTTATGTTTAAGTCTTTAATCCATTTCAAGTTAATTTTTGTGAGCGGTATGAGATAGAGATCCAGTTTTATTGCTCTACATGTCTTTCTCCAGTTTTGCAGCACCATTTGTTGACAAGACTATCATTTCCCCTTTGGGTATTCTTGGCTCTTTGGTCAGATAATAGTTGATCATATGTGCTGGGATTTAATTCTGGGCTTTCTATACTGTTCTATTGGTCTGTGTCTATTTTTATGCCAATACCATACTATAGATTTGTAGCATATTTTGAAATCAGTAAGTGTGATACCTCTAACTTTGTTCTTTATCCTCAGGATTGCATTGATTATTTGGGATTTTGTGTTTCCATACAAATTTTAGGGTAGTTTTTCCTATTTCTGTGAAGAATGTCATTAGTATTTTGGTGGGGTTATGTTGAATTTATAGGTAGCTTTGGGTAGTTTGGACACTTTAACCATATTAATTCCAATTCATGAATATGACATGTCTTTCTATTTGCTTGTACCTTTGATTTCTTTCAGCAAAGTCTTATGGTTTTCATTGTATAGATTTTTCACTTGGTCACATTTATTCCTGGGTCTTTTATTATTTTTGATGCTATTGTGAATGAATGGGCTAGTTTTCTTTATTTCTTTTTCAGAAGTTTCATTGTTAGTATATAGATATGCAGCTGGTTTCCATATGTTGATTTTGCATCCTGTAACTTTACTGAAATTGTTGATAAGTTCCAACTGTTTTTGGTTGAGTCTTTGGGATTTTCTATATACAAAATCATATAATCCGAAATAGTGACAAATTTATTCCTTTCTGATTTGGATGCCTTTTATTTCTTTGTCTTGCCAAAAATTCTTATTTACTGCCAAATATCTGAGAAAGACTAGTGAAATGATCCTGAAAATTTCTTCTTTTGTTAAGTGATAAAAATGAATCACAGGAGCCTTTTATAATGGTAGCAATAATGCTTTTTCAAAAAAATCCTTAATTTTAGATACTTTTAGGGCTTTGAGATTAGCAGGAAAAGTTTGAGTTCACTAAGGGACAAAGAGTGTTTGAAGAAAAAATTTCTATTGAGGAAGTAGGGAAACATAAGAATATTAATAAATCCAGTAAAAGCATCATAGGAGGGATAGGAGGAAGAGGATAGAACTGCATAAGACTGAAATCAGTGAAGGAGAAAGTACTAGGCATTTGGGTCTAGATTCTAGAGCACAGATAGTTCTTAGCACAGAATTATATAAAATTAATGATCTGAAACTTTCCAGTGATTGGTATGTTCTAGGTGTTCAATATACATTTGCTCCATTCCTCTTGTTTTACCACCACCACATACCATCAAACACATTTCTTGCTTCTTATACATGCTCAATAATGCTCAAACTAAGGGGAGAGGAATGGGTAGAATTTGAATAGACAGATTAAGTAAAGAGGATATTGAGAATGGTATGAGCACAGAATTTGGCAAAACCCAGGACATGTATGTGTAAGAGTAAATATACCAATAGGTTAGGGAAAGGGGGAAATACAGTTAGAGAAAATATACATGGTCTTAAAAATGTTAAAGCTACTTTTTGGTTTCAGAAGCTCAGAAGCCCTGAGACCTTGAAAGTTCTGAGGTTCTTTAGTACTGTGTTATCTACATATCTCATGGAGGTAGATCTGTTAGCCATTGTAAAGATGTAGAAATCTACAGTCTAACTTCTGTTAGAATAGCTGGGCTTTTGCTTATTTTAGTATGATGTAAAGAAGTATACTCCCAGAAGATATTTGCAAATGATATCTGATAAAGGGCTAGTATCCAAAAATCTATAAAGAGCTTATCAAACTCAACACCCAATAAACAAATAATCCAGTTAAGAAATGGGCAGAAGTCATGAATAGACATTTTTCCAAAGAAGGCATAGAGATGGATAACAGACACATGAAAAGATGCTCAACATCACTCGGCAACAGGGATATACAAATCAAAACCACAATGAGATACCACCTCACACCTGTCAGAATGGCTAAAATTAACAACACAAGAAACAACAGATATTGGTAAGGATGTGGAGAAAGGGGAATCCTCTTGCACTGTTAGTGGAAATGCAAACTGGTGCAGCCACTCTGGAGAACAGTTTGGAGGTTCCTCAAAAAGTTAAAAATAGAACTACCCTATGATCCACCAATTGCACTACTAGGTACTTACCCAAAGGCTACAAAAATAAAGATTTGAAGGGGTACAGGCACCCAGATGTTTATAGCAGTATTGTCAATAATTGCCAAACTATGGAGAAAGCCCAAGTGTCCAACTGATGAATGGATAAAGAAGATGTGTGTGTGTGAAGGAACACACACACACACACACACACGTGTGTGTGTATATATATATATATATAGTCAATCAGAAAGACAGATACCGTGTGATCTCACTCATATGTGGAATTTAAGTAAGAAAACAGATAAACATATGGGAAGGGAGAAAGATAAAACAGAAGAGAGGGAAACAAGCCATAAGGGACTTCTAATGATAGGGAACAAACTAAGCATTGATGGAGGGAAGGGTTAGGGGGTGAGGGATGGGCCAGATGGGTGATGGGATTAAGGAGGGTACTTGTTGTGATGAGCACTGGATGTTGTATGTAAGTGATGAATCCTTGAATTCTACTCTAAAAACCAGTATTGCACTGTATGTTAACTAAAATTTAAATTGAAAAGAAAAGAGAGAGAGAGAGTATACTCCCAAATATCATCTTGTATGCTGGTGCTCTGAAGACTGAAATAGAGAATGTTTGAGTCATTGCCATAACCGATGGTTATTTTCCAGTTTCCTTTCTAACATGTGGTCATAAATGTGCTATGATAAAACACACGGCTCTATAGTTTAGCATGGTTGCTTATTATTAAAGAAGCCAGGGTGTCTGAACATACCTCAAACTCCACAATACATTATGGTCCCACCATACATTCCTGCCTTGTTTCTTCCTGCTGTACATATACACTATGTTCTAGAAATTATACTAAACTTTCCCCTTTTTCTCTAAACATTTCTCAGTGCCTTTGTACCTGCCATTTTCTCTTCCTGAAATCTTCCTCCCCTCTTCTATGACTGGGAATCTACATATCATCCTTCAAAATGTATTTAAAATTTGGCATATTATATCGAAACTTTCTTGACCCTCCTGGCTAAATTAATAAATCACTCCTTTGAGATTGCCAACTCTTATGTCCTTACTGTATTTCTTTAGGTTTTCTAGCTTGGTAACATGCCACTGGAACATATCTCAGCTAATTGTCATATCTTCTCAACATAAATGTTTATTTAATGTAGTCTTTCTAGGGAAAACACTATAGTTAATGCACACACAATTTTTAAACTAAGAATATTTTACTGTTAAAAGCAAATCTACATACAACTTTTCTTTAACATCCTAAAGTTTATTCTGTGTTTTTCTCATACTCCTAAAGATTCTATAGGATTATCTTTGGTGGTGGTGCTTAAAGTCATGACATTGGTTTCCGTAATCCATGCTGGTAATTTAGGCAGTTATACCTTTAGAATTGATTGAATTATTTCGAAATGTGTTGAAGGCTACCAGAATTGTATCTTAATTTCCTATTTGGTTAAACTCAAATTTCTGTTTTTTTCTTGATTGAATTACATGTCACTGGAAATTAACAGCCTCCGGAGGGCTTTAAATAGCCAGTTGTTTAGAATTTGCCTGATAATATGTTGGGATCTGTATTAGTCCCTTAAACTCTTAACTTTGAAACTTCTATGATATTTTCTGAAATTTGGCAATTTCTACTGCCTTAATTCTGCGTGGCCCGTCATGTGACTGCAGTTGACTCCATATAGAGCTTTTATTTAAGGCTGCATTATAATTCATTCTTTTTGGAGACCTTACAGTAATCAAAAATTATGGTAATGTTCAAGTTTCACCCTCATGCTTTCTCTCCAACATTTTATTCTTTTAATTTCCTTCCTGGGAGGAGATTTAAAGAACCTCTAATGCTTCACAAGGATCAAGGGGAGAACACAGGGATTACAGATAGAGGCCAGTGTAAAAATCCTAAAATATTAGGGAATCGGTTCCCAAGATTTCTTCTCCTTAATTCTAAAACTTAATTCCTCAAAAAGAAAAAGGGGGGACAAGAAAGAAGAGGGCATTTCATTTCTTCTTTACTCTTAAAAATGTTAACAGTGAGAGCTGAGAAAAGCAGAATTGTTGAAATTTTAGGAGTGGGATAGACACCCTTGTTTTTTTTTTTTTTTAAGATTTTATTTATTTATTTGACAGAGAGAGAGACAGCCAGCGAGAGAGGGAACACAGCAGGGGGAGTGGGAGAGGAAGAAGCAGGCTCATAGCGGAGGAGCCTGATGTGGGGCTCGATCCCAGAATGCCCAGATCACGCCCTGAGCCGAAGGCAGACGCTTAACGACTGCGCCACCCAGGCGCCCCGACACCCTTGTTTTAATCACGAGGAAATAGGACCACAGAGGTTAAGGCCTTGTCCATGGTCATCCAGCCAAGCTACCTCAAAAACCTGAAAATTTTCAGAGGCAAGTGCATTGATGTGGCCAAAACAGAGGGGATCAGGTTTTATTTAGTTTTGGGAGCATGAGAGCATTGGTATGTGTAATTGCCTTGGGAGTAAAGATGCACATATTGGTTACATCTGCATGTCCTTTTAACTCTCTTACATATGGGTATGAATCATAAGTAACACTGATTGTGAGATATATATGAAATGAGCTCCATGTTCCAGTGACTTAATTTTAAATCCCATATTCCACTTAAGTTCTACTTTTAGCTGTATTGCCCTGGCTCAACACATGCTAACTGAATCAGTTCAGGTACCAGACATGTAAAGACAAAAGCTAGCAGTTTTATCAGCATTCCCTCACCCTTATGATATATTGTTCGTAACAACAAAAACCTAGAGACAGCCTATTTATTCATCAAATGGAGACTTTGAAAAATGAATTATGACAAAGTTTCTAGTATATATTGTTAAGTGCAAAAGAAACCAGAGGAAAAATAACATGTACATTGTGCTTGAGGACATTTAAAAATATTCATGTATGTGTATGGAAATTTTCCACAAGTATGCACAAAATAATTAACAGTAGCCACCTCTGTGGAGAGATACTACAGGTATGGGGTGACAGAGAAACTCACTTCTTATTATATATCATTCTTATATAATGTACCTTTTCCATATTTAAAAATCACTACATAAACATGTGCTTTGCCTATAACATATATCCTATTGAGGGCCTTTAAGTGAAATATGGGAAATAGAGCTAATTTCCACTTTCCCTGCTAATTTTCTTTTCTTTTTATTTTGGTTGCTGTGCTTAGTTTTTTATCTATTGCTTTCAGATCCATTTCTCTCCCTTCTCCTGAATTTGCATTTATGGGGTAGGTCACCATGTAAACTACATTTCCATGCCCCCTCCCCCCCCCAATGAAATGGCTTCCATTTCATTTTGACTAGTAGAAGGCATAGGAAAGACAATGGAAAGAATAAGCAGGGAAAATGCTAAGGCAGCTCTCCCAACCATCTGCTCCTGATGGCTTCCCTGGTTGGGTCTCCTCTGTGACTCTAGCTCCTTCCGTAGACATAGCTTTCAATAGGCAGTCCTGTCAAAGTTCAGTTTCCTTGGGGGCACAGATCCTGGATTCCAGGAATACCACCCTCTCCCCTTGGCCTGCCAGTTTAGGGACATAAGGAGTTTTGTGCTATTACTGATGTTTTGGCAACACCTTTCCCTATTGCTCTTTCAGCTTTTCTAATAACTTCACAACTACTTTATTCTCTGTATTTAATTATGTCAGGACTCTATTTTACAGTTAGGCCCTGAAAAAATTGCTATTGAAAATGAAATTTTCTTATATTTTCAAGTCCATTATTATTATGGGACAGCAATTAATTTTATATATGAATGTTATTATTTCTAACCTTATTTGTTTCCTTATTTTCTTTTTGAAACTATTTCTAAAAGCTTTTACCTGGTGGCCTTTCCTGGGAAATAGAGCCAAGAATCCTCAAGGTCTCAGTCTCCTTATCTGGCTATTTCAGTTTAATTTACTGTTTGTTGGAGTCAAGAGTTGTTGGAGAATGCTTCATTTATGATGCATTAGCCTTAATTTTATTATTATTATATTGAAATAGAATTTACATATATCATTGTGTAAGGTGTGGATGTACAAAATATTGATTTTTATTATCATTTCTAATGTTGAGGCATTTTGGTTAGAAAATGTTGCTATGTATTTCACTTTGGAGAACTTGAGGTTTTATTTAGGAGTTATTAAACTGCCAACTTTATTTTCCATGAACCCTTAAATACTGCTTTTTAAAATTTTATTTAGGTGTGTATATGTATATAACATTCATATTATTATGGTTTTTAGTTTTTTCTGTATTGGTACCAATTTTTAATCTATACCATCTGTCAAGGACTGTGTATATGTTTCTATTACTATTCATTTGTGTATATTCCTTGAATTTTTAAAAGTTTTTGCTTTATATATTTTTAAATATATTATTTAGTGCTTAGAGATTCAGGATTGTTAGATCTTCATTATAGACCATATACTTGTTCATTATGAAATCCTTCTCTTAGAGTAATTTCTTGCTTTTTGCCCTGAATTCAAACTTTACTCTTTAGTAACATGATCTGGGAATGTTTTCCTCTAATATAACTTTAATTTTTTTTGCTATTTGTTTTCTTTTTTTTTCATGGGGAATATCATCTTATGTACATGTGGAAAATGCTTTGTCTTCCATACCCCTTTTAATAGCTCTTTAATTATTTTTTCTAATACTTTATAATTCTTTGTTCTTGTACTGTTCATTTTACTTAATTTTCTCAAGTCTGAGCAGTCCATATTTTTGGTGATATCCATTATAAAAATTTCTCTTCTAAAATGGATTTTATGTCTGAAAGTAATATTTGTTTCTTCTGTTTCCTTGCTGTATTCTGCCAGCTCACTTTTAATATCCTTCTACTGGCTTATCTTTTCTTCTTGGAGCCGTTCTTTCTTGTTCTAAATACTTCTTTTTCAAAAAAGCTGTTTTCTTTAATTTTTAAAATATCACTGAAAAGTATTTGGGGGAAATCATCTCTTTTTCAGTAATTGTTATGTGTAATTTTTGTGTGTTTTTTGTATTATTTTTTCATTTTTCTTCCTATATCCATATATGTTGGTTTTATGATAGTTTCTTTCTGATATTTTTCTCATCTTTGAATGGGACCATTCCTTTATGGCTAGCTATTTGCTGAACAGCAGTTTGAGAAAGGGCTGGGGGAGTAAGCTGGGCAGAAAATAGTTTTATTATGCTTATGCTGTCTCAGTTCTCTTTCTAAAATTTCTGCTAGAGGACAGAGTTTTGTGCGCTTCTGTCAGGGATGTGCCCATTCAGTTTGTTTATCTGGCAGTGAAGCAATGTGTTGGGATTTTGTATGAATTTTGTTTTAATTTTAATTCATGTAATATTTATTAATTTTACTTTGCCGGTTTTGAATAGCAACTATAAAATAGCAACTGATTGTCAATCCCCATCTCTTTGCTATATTGCCAGCCTACTAGTTGCAAAGATGGTGTGTCTACCTCATTCTTCATTTGGTTCCACATTGCCTGTCATTCTCTACCACTTGCTGTTTCAAATAAGAAATCACTGGTCAGGTGCCTCAGGGCTGTGTCTCCTTCCTTTGTAGAATTCCATGCCCTGCCTGAGGTCTGTTAAGGTATGCATCTATTATGCTCAATTGAATTCAAATCTTACTGTATTCCTCATAGTTTTTGGTTTGGTATTATAGTAGCTATTATCATTTAAGATGGAATTTCCTTCTTTTTGTTCCTTATTGTTTCTTTTCAGCTCGTTTCAGAGAAGAGAATAGAAGTAGAGGTACCCTTACTTTGCAATCTTAACTGTGTGTCTGCAAACCACTGGTTGTTAAACTGCTTCTAATACAGATTGTTAAGCCCACCCCCAGAGCTTCTGATTTAGTGGGTCCATTGTGGGGCCCTAGAGTTTGCATTTCTAACTAGTTCCCAGGTGATGCTGATGCTGCAAGACCATAGATCACATTTCCAGAACTGCAGGTCTAAGCTACTTATTTAACAGTAGATTCATCTCTGGGCTTACCTTAATAGGAGATAGATTTGAGTCCCAAGTCATGCGTGTCATATCAGTTGGAATTTTGCTAAATTCTTTATGTAAAAATGGAAATAGGTATATGTTTGGTGATATTTCTGTGTAGATTTCTGAATATTCAGTGAAAATGTTTACAGCTAGTGATTCAGTGGGGGCAGTTTTGTTCATTTTTTCCCCTAAAATATCCATTCAATTTTACTCAAGATTAGGTTAGCTCATTTTTCCAGTTGGCCTCAAGTTTTTTAAGTGTAATTAAGGTATGGTCTTAAGTGCTCACATTATACATAAACTGACACTTCTTGCCCTGAATTTCTATCCATAGTTTTTAGCCCTGAACTACTCAGTAGATATCTGACATATTGAACTGATCTTTACCATGTAGGTAAAACTATTCTACCTGAATGCTTTTCACTCTGGTCATTATATTTTCACTTTTACATTTTGATGGCTTTTTCATCTCTATTTCAACCCCCCTCCCTTCCCTGGTATAGGACAGAGACTGGCCCAGTAAATGCCATAGTTCATGTGGCAAAAGCCCAAACACATTTGAAATTCTATGATTCAGGATCACCTGGAGGGTACTATAGGTTTGATAGAGATAATAATTTTTTTGATTACATATTAATAATGAAACCTTTGCAGTTGTAATAAACCTTACAACCTTGGGTGAATGACTCATTTAAAACTTGAAAACTCAGAAGGAGCATCTGGGGAAATAATTTACCTTTTTATTTGTGGTCTATGGTTATCTTTCTCAATGGTGTCATTTCTGCTGCCTACAAATTATAAGTTGCTGTATATACAGTGTTCAAACGTGAACCTACACTGGGAGCTGAAGAATAATTCTAGCATTTATTAGTCTATACCAGAAATGCTGGTCTCTAACAACTGAGCATAATAGATGCATACCTTAACAGACCTCAGGAAGTTTTAATGACTGGAAAGAAATATAATCCTCTTTCCAAAAAACTGTAATGCTGTCAGTTAGAAAAGGGCAGAGTGTGTCCATAATTTCAGCAGAGGTTCCAGAAGCTTTTATTGAGTTTAAACTGAGTTCAGAGCCATGTGCCTGGGAAAGCTATTTGAAGATAAGCATAGTTGTCAGAAGAGCCAAAGGAGCAAGGATGTTGTAGCACTTTCACACTTGTTTCCTTTACTTACAATCCTTGTCTAATAGACACATCCCACGACTATGCACATAATTGTAAGTTATTTATAAAAATACTCATTAAGATCAGTAAGAAAAAATTATGAGTAAAGTAGGAAGGTTGCTTTAAAAATCAGCCAAAACAAATAAAAACAAAATATTGTTTAAATAATAAGATAACAGCTGTCTTTCCAAAATATTGTTCTTGTGAAACCCGACTCATGGCTTTTGAGGTAGTTTGGAGTGTGAGTGCTGCTGTGTTTCCTGCCATGGACTTTTTCTAATCCTGGCCAGCCATCACACTGTCCATCACTAAAATGGAAAAGACTCTTTCTTATTCAGTGAAAAGCTGCGGTTGCACTTCAATCAAACTGGAGGCTGAAAGTGTACAGTTGCATGATATTCATACCATCTTCAGTTGCAGATCATTCTTAGTGTATCATTTCAGCAGTGTGTTCTTTGCATTTCCAGGGAAGGCTATATAGACTTTCCAGAACATGGGCACAGAATTTCTGCTGGTGCCTAGGTGAAGCCTGGGCTTAGAGATCTGTCTGTTCTATGTTCCCCCCTGCATATTTTGTTTTCTCAGTTGTGCTATTAATAGAAATCTGTTTATTTTTTTCCATTCAAAATGCAATACTGCTACTAATAATAATGGCAACTGTTTTACTTAGTTTTAATCTTTAACTTTCATAACAATTTTTGTAGTACAGGTCTTAATATGAAAAAATGGACTTAGAGTTCCAGAGAAGGCCCTGGTATGATTTTTCAAACGCCGCAATCCAAGTTTATATGATAGAGATTGAGCCCACATAAACCCACCAGACAGAAAGCTGTCCACAGTTTAAGTGGCCAATTTTGTACAAGTAAACTAACTTAGAGCTTAAGATAAGAACATCTGACTCCATAAAGGCGCTGACCAGTTGAAAAAGTCTACTGTCCTTACAAATCTTAGAGATTTGACCAGGGAAGTAGAAAGCGGATTTAGCTTGGCATGTGAAACTGCCGATTGAAAACATTTCAAGTATGCAACCTAGGCTTGTTCCCCCCCCCCCAAAAAGGACTAATATGGAAATCTAGGCTCATAGAGACCCCTCCGGAAGTTCCTCACATTACTATGAGTATCATTCTTTTTCATAAGCTAAATGTTCATGCAGCTAAGGAATAAAGCATTCTAGCTATGTGTTTGTTGAAGATTATGCCTTCATTGGAATTCTACAGCATCAGTGGGAACAATAATAACAAGAAAGAATTCATTGGATGAGAACAGGTAGCAGTTTGTGAGTACTAAATCTCATAATTAACTGACTAGTCAAAAACTTGGACCAACTGTATATTCAAGACCTGAATGTCCATGTTGTTGTATTTAATTAACACAGCCAGGAGTAAGTTATAAATATTGATTAATTTACTATTAAAAATAGTGGAAAACCCACCAGAAGAAAGGAAATCAGAGCATTTCATTAAGGCCTTTCAAAATATACATATATAATTAGGTCCATGAACCCAGAATTAGTTTGTCTTTTACCAGATCCTTCTACTTTGTAGTACTTCTCAAAGCAAGAAATTTTGGCAATAAGAACATCTGTGTGCAGTAAATATATTTAGAATTTTTCCATAGTACTCAGGTTTTATGAGAAATAAACAAAAATAATGACAATAAAAACCTAAAAGGGAACTGAGAAACGTAAAAGAAAAATTGAATTCTTTTAATCCCTATGGCTAAAGTAAATGAGATTTTTAAGCATCAGTCATGCTCTTTTTTAAAAATAGCTAAAAGAATTTTTTATTGAATTATAATTGGCATACAATATTATGTTAGTTTCAGGTATACAACATACTGATTTGATATTTTTATACATTATGAAATGATTACTTCAAAAGGTCTAGTTACCATTTGTCACCTACAAAGTTATTACAATATTATTAGACATATTCTCTGTGCTGTGCAGTACATCCCCATTACTTATTTATTTTCTAACTGGAAGGTCGTGCCTTTTAATCCCCTTTACCTATTTTGCCCACGCTCTCCACCGTCCCTCTGTCAGCCACCAGTTTGTTCTTTCTATGAGTATGTTTTTGGTTTTTAGATTCCAGATACAAGTAAAATAATAAAGTATTTGTGTTTCTTTGTTTGGCTTATTTCACTTAGCATAATATACTGTGTGTTTGTCCATGATGTCACTAATGGCAAGATTTTATTCTTTTTTAGGGCTGAGTACTATTCCAGCATGTGTGTGTGCATGTGCGTGTGTGTGCACGCGTGTCTGTGTGTGTGCATGTGTGTCTGTGTGTGTATCACATCTCCATCCATTCATCTTTCAATAGACACTGAGAATGTTCATATCTTGGCTTTTGTAGATAATGCTGCAGTGAACCCAGGAGTACATAAATCTTTTTGAATTAGTGTTTTTATTTTTTTCAGACAAATACCCAGAAGTAAAATTGCTGGATTGTATGGTAGTTTTCTCTTAAATTTTTGAGGAACCTCCATACTGTTTTCCATGGTGGCTACATCAGTACATTCCCACCATCAGTGTATGAGGCTTCCCTTTTCTCCACATCCTTGCTGACACTTGTTATTTCTTGCCCTTTTGATAATAACCATTCTAAGTGTGGAAGTGATATCTCACTGTGATTTTGATTTGCATTTCCCTGATGATGTTGAATATCTTTTCATGTGCCTGTTGGCCATCTGTATGTCATCTGTGGAATAGTGTCTATTCAGGTCCTCCACATATATTTTATTGTTTTTTTTTTTTTCTGTTGTTGTTATTGAGTTATATGAGTTCTTTATATTTTTTGGATGTTAGCCCCTTATAAAATATATTGTTGGCAAGTATCTTCTATTCAGTAAGTTGTCTTTCATTTTATCGATGGTTTCCTTTGCTGTGCAAAAGCTTTTTAGTTTGATGTGATCTCATTTGTTCAGTTTTAATTTTGTTATTATTCCCTGGGAGATAGACCCAAAATTAAATTGATGAGACCAATGTCAAAGAGCATACTATGTTTTCTTCTAACAGTTTAATGGGAGGTCTTACATTTAAGTCTTTAATCTATTTAGATTTAAAAATTTTTCTGTATAGAGTAAGAAAGGGTCCAGTTTCATTCTTTTGCACATACCCAGGTTTCCCAGCACCATTTATTGAAGAGATTGTCTTTTTCCTATTGAATATTCTTGCCTCCTTTGTCATAGATTAATTGACCTTATAAGCATGCATATATTTCTGGGCCCTCTATTCTTTTCCATTGATCTACATGTCTCTTTTTGTGCTTGTGCCATACTGTTTGACTACTATAGCTTTGTAGTATATCTTTAATTCTGCGATTGTGATACCTCCAACTTTGTTCTTTCTTAGGATTGCTTTGGCTATTCAGGGTCTTGTGTGGTTCCATGCAAATTTTAGGATTCTTGTTCTAGTTCTGTGAAAAATGCCATTAGTATTTCGATAGGGATTGCATTGACTGTGTACGCTGCTTTGGGTAGTACGGACATTTTAATGTAATATTAATTCTTCCAATTTATGAGCACAGTGTATCTTTCATTTATTTGGGTCATCTTCAGTTTCTTTCATCAAGGTCTTATTGTTTTCAATCTACAGGTCTTTCACGTCCTTGGTTAAATTTATTCCTAAGTGTTTTATTCTTTTCGATGCAATTGTAAATAGCATCATTTTCTTAATTTCTCTTTCTGTTGGTTTATTATTAGTGTATAGAAATGTAGCTGATGTGTATATTAAATTTGTATCCTGTAGCTTTACTGAATTCATGTATTAGTTCTAATAGTTTTTTGGTAGGAATCTTTAGGATTTTTCTCCACATAGCATCATGTCATCTGCAAATAGTGACAGTTGTACTTTTTCCTTTCCAATTTGGATGCCTTTTATTTCTTTTTCCTGCCTAAATGCTGTGGCTAGGATTTTCAATACTATGTCGAATAAAAAAGGTAAAAGTGGGCATCCTAGTCTTATTCCTGATCATAGAAGAAAAGCTTTCATTTTTTTCACCAATGAATATAATGTTAGCTACTGACTTATCATATATGGCCTCTATTATGTTTAGGTAACTTTTGTCTATACCTACTTTATTGAGATTTTTTTTTTAGTCATAAATGAATGTTGAATTTTGTCAAATGCTTGTCTTCATCTGTTGAGATGACTGTATGATTTTCACATTTAATGTGATCTATCATATTGATGGATTTGCAAATGTTAGTCCTTGCATTCCTGAAATAGATACCACTTAGTCAAGTTGTATGATCCTTTTAATGTAATGTTGAATTTGGTTTGCTAATCCTTTGTTTAGGATTTTTGCATTATATTCATCAAGGATATTGACCCTTAATTTTCCTTTTCTTTCTTTCTTTCTTTCTTTCTTTCTTTCTTTCTTTCTTTCTTTCTTTCTTTCTTTCTTTCTTTCTTTCTTTCTAAGTGTTTTTGTCTGATTTTAGTATCAGCATAATACTGGCCTTAGAAACCACAAGTTTGATGCTTAACTGACTGTGCCACCCAGGAGCCCCTTGTTGGCAGTTTTTTGATTATTGATTCTTTCATGAATAGCAATTGGCCTATTCAGATTTCTATTTCTTCATGATTCAGTCTTAGAAGATTGTATGTTTTTGGAATTTATTCATTTCTTCTAGGTTGTCTAATTTTTTGACATATAATTGTTTATAGTATTCTCTTATGATTTTTTTCTTGTGATATCA
The DNA here is from genome assembly GCF_017311325.1 of Ursus maritimus. NCBI lineage: Eukaryota > Metazoa > Chordata > Mammalia > Carnivora > Ursidae > Ursus > Ursus maritimus. The sequence goes on along the minus strand of NW_024426552.1, from coordinate 45,367,125 downwards.
ATGGTAATTTTTCCTCTTTCTGATTTTATTTATTTGGGCTTTCTTTTTCTTGATGAGTCTGGATAAAGGTTTGTCAATGTTTATTTTTCAGAGAATCAGCTCATAATTTCAATGAACTTTTCTCCTGTCTTTTTAGACTCTAATTCATTTATTTTTGCTCTGATCTTTATTATTTCCTTCCTTTTACTAATGTAAGGCTTTGTTTTTTTTCTAGATCCTTTAAATATAGCGTTAAATTGCTTATTTGACAGTTTTGTTTCTTGAGGTTGGCCTGTGTTGCTATGGATTCTCCTTTTAGAACTGGTTTTACTGCATCCCAAAGACTTTGGAACTTTGTGTTTCCATTTTTGTTTTTCTCAAGGTATTTTTCCATTTTCTCTTTGATTTCCTTATTGATTCATTGGTTCATTAATAGCATGTTTTTTAAGTTCTTTGTGTTTGTGTTTTTTCCATTTTTCTTCTTGTAATTGATTTCTGTGTCATACTCTTGTGGTCAAAAAAGATGCTTGATATGATTTTAGTCTTCTCTTTGTGAACTTATTGAGACTAGTTTTGTGGCATAACATGTGATCTATGCTGGATAATGCTTCATGTGTACTGGAAAAGAATGTCTATTCTGCTGTTTTTGGATGGAATGTTCTGTATGTATATATTAAATCCATGCAGTCTAATGTGTCATTTAGGACTGATGCTGCTTTTCTGTCTGAATGATCTATCCACTTATGTAAGTGGGGGTATTAAAGTACCCTACTATTATTGTATTATTTTTTAAATTTCTCCTTTTATTTCTTTTAATATTTGCTTTATATATATGGGTGCCCCACCATATGTTGGGTGTATAAATGTTTACAAATGTTATATCCTCTTGTTGGATTGACCATTTATCATTATGTAAGCCCCTTTTTTATCTTCTGCTACAGTTGGTTTTAAAGTCTATTTTGTGTGATATGAGCATTGCTACCCTAAATTTCTTTTCATTTCCATTTGCATGGCATATCTTTTTTCATCTTTTCACTTTCAGTTTGTGACTGTCCCACATTTGAAGCAAGTTTCTTATAGGCAGCATTGAGGAGGGTCTTGTATTTTTTATTAATCCAGCCACCTTGTGTATTTTGATTGGAGAATTTAGTACTTCATTTAAAAGAATTATTGATAGGTAAGTATTTATTGCCATTTTGTTCATTGTTTTCTGGTTATTCTGTAGTTTTTTTCTATTTTTTTTCTCTCTTCCCTTGTTTGTTTGTTGTATTTAGTGTTATGTTTAGATTACTTTCTTTTTCTTCTGTGTATTTACTATAAATTTACCTTTTATTTTTACTCCCCCAACCGTGTTTTATATCTTTGATGAAAAATTTTTCGTCTTTTTATTTTAAATATCCCTTAACTGATGACTGTATTTTTAATTAATTTTTTTATTTTTGTCCTTTACTCTTCATACTTGCTTTATAAGAGACTGATCCACTACCTTTATTATTCATTTACATTTCCTGGTGACACTTTTATTTTCATGTTTTCTTATTATTAGTATCTTCTCATTTTAGCTTAGAAAAGTCCCATTAACATTTCTTGTATGGCTGATTTAGTGGTGTTGAACTTCTGTAGCTTTTGCTTATCTGGAAAACTTTTAATCTCTGTCAATTCTGAACGATAACCTTGCTGGGTAGGGAATTCTTGGTTGGAAGATTTTTCCTTTCAGACTTTTAATAGGTCATGCCACTTCCTTCTGTCCTGCAAAATTCCTGCTGACAAATCTGCTAGCCTTATGGGATTTCTCTTATACAGAAGAGATTGCTTTTCTCTTGTTACTTTTAAGATTTGCTTTATCCTTGACTTTTACCATTTTAATTAGTGTATCGCAGTGTGTTTGTCTTTGGGTTCATCTTACTTGGAACTCTCTGGGCTTCCTGGTCTTGGATGTCTGTTTCTTTTCCCAGATTAGGAAAGTTTTCAGCCATTATTACTTCAAGTAATTTTTCTTATCCTTCATCTCTCTTTTCTCTTTCTGGGACCCCTATAATGCAAATGTTATTCTGCTTAATGTTGTCCCAGAGATCCCTTAAGATATTCTCACCTCTTTTAATTCTTTTTTAAAATTTTGCTGCACTGTCTGGATATTTTCCATTGCCATGTCTTCCAGCTTGCTTATTCTATTTAATACATTCTGCCATTGAAAGCTTTTTAGTTTATTTTTCAGTTTTGTTATAACTTCTGTTTGGTGCTTTCTTATATTTTCTCTCTTCATTGAAGTTCTCACTGTGTTCACCCATTCTTCTCCCAAGATTGGTGGGCTTCTTTATGACCATTACTTTGAAGTCTTTATATGGTAGGTTGCTTATCTCTATTTCATTAAGGTCTTTTCTGAGGCTTTGCCTTGTTCTTTGGTTTTGAACATATTCCTCTGTCTCCTCATTTTGCTTCTCTTTCTGTGTTTGTCTATCTGTGTTAGATTAAATGGCCATCTTCCTCTCCTGAAGGAGTGGTCTTGTGTAGGAGTTGTAACCTATGGCCCAGAAGTACGATTTTCCTAGGTTACCACTCTGTGCTCACCCCTTATGTAGCTGGATATGCCTGCCAGCTATGATAGGGCCATGTCTGCTGTATGGGGAGCTTTGGGCAAAGCAGTCACCAGGCCGGGTTATGGCTTGGTCATTGTGGGGAGAACTGGGTTCAAGCTACTTGCCCATCCTGGTTGCAGCTCGGTGTCTATGCAGGTTGGATGGCACTTATTTTCTGTATAGGTTCAGTAGTACTCAGGGTGTGTACCCAGTCTAGTTTTGAGTTGACTGCTGTGTGGGGAGGGCAGGGCTGGGGCTGCTCACGTGTCCCGATGGTGGGCTGCTTACACAGTTTTGGATTTGCTGCTGCCTGGGGTGGTTGGGGCTCAGAATGCTTGCCTGTCTCAGTTGCAGTTCAGTCTCTGGGTGGGCTGCGTGCGGCTTTGAACTTGCCTGGCCATATTGTGGGATAGGTGGAGTGCATAAGACTTGGGGCAAATGCCCATCCTTGTTATGGTGTGGGGTAGGGAGATCATGCCCTCTGGTGCTAGCAAGCTAGAGAGAGTGCACCAAAGATGGTGCCCATGGGCTTGGTCACCAGCAAGTTAGGATGAGATTGTAAAAATGGACTCCAATAGTGCTTTTTCACTGGCTAAAGTCCCTATAGGTTCCTACCTCTCCAGCAGCTGGTATAAAAATAGTAAGTGGGTCTTCCTTGCTTATGGTATAGATGCTTTTCAATCTTGCATTTTCCCTTGATCTCAGGGTGAGTGGTTTTTTTCTCAAGCCCTGTAATAGTGGGATATCTGTTCCCTATAGTTCTAGGATTCTCCTGGAATTAATCCCTATTGGTTTGCAAAAACAAACATTTCAGGGGGTTTCTCTTTCCCATGCGGGCTCCCAGGGTCAGAGTATATGGTATGTGGCACAATCCTTTACCTTCTCAAGGAAGAGTTACATATTTTGGGAATCATTTCTGATTATGGGATCACCACCTCTGCAGTGGGACCCTGGGCAGGCTGTGTCTTTGCATCTCTTTTGTTTTGGGGGTGCTGCTTATCTAGTTCTCAGGTCCTTTTCAAGGAAAATTATTCTCTATGTAGCTATAAGTTTGTTCTGTCTTTCTACACCTCCATCTTGAACCCCCTGCCTCCAGACATTCTCATATTCTCTGAATCCCCGGTGTTCACTACAAGTCAGCTGACAAAAAGGCAAGAACAGAGGCCCACCCTCCCTGCCCCCACAGCTGACCTGGCTTCTTCTGTGTTGGCCCAAGGCATTCTGTACCTAGTGCTCTGTTGGCATTTCATATTTATATGTTCATCTCTCTCCGTATCCAGCAATACATGGAGGTCAGAGATTGGATCTTAAATAACCTCATGGTGTCTTCCTTCCCCTCAATTACTTATTGCTACTAAGGAACTTTCACATTTCTTTATATTTTCTGTCATTTTCATTTTGGCGGAGCATGTGGGGAGCAAGAATTGGTAGGGTTAAGCACGGGAAGTGGGGGAGCAGAGGAGAGGAGGATCACCTACTTCCATTTGGTTCAGGGGACTGTTTGCAATTTCTTTTAGAGGAGTGCCAAAGAACTGGCTATTCAGGAGAGTTTGGATCTCTCCAGAGAACAACACTGAACTCTATGGAGGCACATGGGAAGAGAGTTCTCTCCTTTCATCCCCTTCCCTCCTCTCTTTTCCTCAGGTTTCCCTTCCTTTCTCCTCTCTTCCCTTTTTCTCTCCTTCCCTTTCTTTTCCTTTCCTGTCCTGTTCTGTTCTCTCCTCTCTTCTTCCTCTCAGGGTTTTGGTTTCTATGAAGCCTACATGAGGGATAATAGAAAACAGTGGGTTATAACCCCTGTCAGCCTTAATTTAAACTGATGCCATCAGTCAATATTCAACCAGGAAAATACAAGCCACTAAAAGTGTTTAAAATAGTAGGAATTTAATACGGCAAATTGGTTAAAGATAAGATGGAATATCTGAGAAACCAAATAGGAGATAGAGTGACAAGCCAGAGATGAGCAGCAAAAAACAAAAAACAAAAAACAAAAAAACTATAACAAGAGAGAAAAAGGGAGAGTATTTTTTAATGAGGTATAATTGACATATAACATTGTGTAAGTATAAGGTATACAGGGGTTGATTTGATACATTTATGCATTCCAATATGAATTTTGTTGGATCCTGGGAGTTGGGGTCATGCAGTGGAAGTTAGACCTGCAACTGACTTTTCTTGCCATGAAGCCATGTGGGAGATACAGCCTGAGGCAGAAAAAGAGGTAGAAATGCCCAGGCTTTTCCTTTTCTCCTGCTTCCCAGTGTTCCCACAAGTTACCTCTTTAGCTGAAGCCAGAGCCAGCTGAAAGTTCAGGGAATGGAACCTGCAGGGGGCAGCACGTCCTTGTTACAGAGCTGGGTAGGGGAAAGGAGAGGAATAGATTTGAGACAAACAGACCAAGGCTCAGCATACTCTTCTTATAGTAGTAGCCTTCTGGGTAATATGATGGAGAAAAGGTGTGTGTGTGTGTGTGTGTGTGTGTGTGTGTGTGTGTGTGTGTGGTAGGGTAGGATAGGGATGGGGGGCGGCGGGTAGTCTGAAATTGAGAGAAATGCTTAACTTTAGTGCCAGAAGAGTTGAAGTTTATGCTGGCTTGATACTCAGTTTTCAGACCAAAGGATCATATTCAACATGAATTCATTTCACAGACTTTAATAAAACATTAGATTTTGCCACCAGTTCAAATGAGCTAATCTAAGACTGTATTCCAAATGAGTAGTAACAGAATTTTGTTCTAATATGTACAAATAGCCAAATGATTCAATCAAGTGGTGCTCAGTCTTTACACTGAAATTAATATTCATTTCTTACTATAGTTATCATGGAAGAATTAGACTTAGAGGAGGCATATATGTTTATTTTCATTTATTCATGATGTCACCACAGATAGGCAAGCTTGTTTGAATAAAATACAAATTGGCCTAAAGGTTTAACATAAAAATCAGCTATTTAAGGGCTGAAATTTTTTAATTAACTTTTTTCCCTTTTTCATTTTTTGTGTCTCTTGCTTTTTCTGTTTTCAGCCAAGAGAGACAGTACTGAAATGTCATTAAAAAAATGTCGATTTTGCAATATTTCTCTGCCCTTGGGAACAGGAAATACCTAGAATTCTGCTAGTAAGATGGTTCTTATGAAATTTCTCTTGTAATTTTTATAATGAAAGGGATTAAATATGTTTGTATGAGTATCCAACATTGGGAACTTTGTCACTCTGATGCTCCAGACCCATTGACATTTTCCCAAAATACTCCTTCTTCCATATGTTAGGGAATTACATTTAAGATCAAGTAATGAGTATAATTGAGTCTGTGCTGGTTTTGGATTACAGACTTCTTACAAATGTGAAATAGATTAAATAGGGGACACTTGAGAAGTAATGAATTCCAACAATAATATCAACTGGTGTAATGAAGAAGCTGAGCAAGTGACTTTTGACAGCATTAAAGTGGTTTTGGTGTTTTCTTCTCTTCAGAGGAGAGAAGTTGGGGGTAGGTAGTAAGTGACAGCTTTCTGAAGGCCTCCCAGGCTACCTAGACAGCTTTTGGGGTTGCATGGTGAACTCCTAGTCACCTGAGCCATGGAACTGATTTAGCAATAAGTTAATAAAATTGAAAAGAAAATTATACTGTTCTCTTATCTTCCTTGAATCATGAGAATTACTTCTCTTTTTAGTTACTCAAGATTCATGTCTTATGCTTACACTACCATAGCTATAGATAATTTGATTGGCTTAGTCAACATTTGAGAGAGAAGAAAGCAGACTGTTCTCACTGAATGCCCACAATGTTCTAGCGGCTGTGTGAGTTGCTTGGCAGTGTTTAAGAGGAAAAACAGGCATTAATCAATTGACAAATGGATGATTGTCACAGCTTCAGGCTGCATTCCGTTATCAGTATTGGATGCAAAGAATCCAATTCTTTGCAGCAGTTGTATCTTAGTGAAGTTAGTATGGACTTTGGAATCAGTTGCCTGTTTATTCTCAGATCCATTTCCTGTCTTTTGCCTGCTTCCCTCTCTGTATGGTAGAGAAGCTACCCTTGTTATTTACAAAACTTTGCCATTCAGCTTCTCCCTTAGGAGTGGCACTGGGAGGCACTGGCAAGAAATAGGAGGGATGGAGCAAGGGATAATCCAGGGTGCTTATCTTCACCTCTCTCTGCTTCAGGGGTATCTCTAGTAGTGACTCTTTCTTCTGAAGCTTCAGCTCCTGTCAGACAGCTTGCTTGTTCTTCCATGGCCCCAACTCCCATTGTCTAAGCCTGCTGGGTTCCAGCTTCTGCATGTCTTCAGCTCCTGAGTTCTGGCAACATCACCTCTTCCCTTTACCATCCAACTCTGGGGAAAATTGCAGCCTCTTGTAATTAGAAATTCCTGGTTGCCTCCCCTCCAGTGTTTTCTGTTTGGGCTCTTCTAATGACTTTGTAACAAATACCCTTAGAAAACTCCCTCTATTAAATTACCAGGTATGGGAATTGGTCCCCTGGCTGCACCATGAGGGATGCTGAATCTGAGAGATGTAGGTGAAAGTCTACTTTTGACCCACCATGAGCAATCTGCTTGGTCAAGTCATTTAACTCTCTGAGGATGTTTTCTCACTCATATTGTGGGGTTAATATGGACCTCCAAAATTGTAATGGAGCGTAAATGAGATTTCTATCATGGCACCTAGCACAATGCAAACGTCCAGTAAATCTTAGCCCTTAAGCCTATGATTTAAAAACCAGGGCACTGCTCTCTAAACTATCTAATATAGAAAATCCTAGGGAAACAAAAGCATCATGATTTTATGAGTAAAACATTCATTTAAGAGGGTGTGTGGGTTGTTGGAAAGGTCATGGAATACAAATTGGAGTTGTTTGGACATACTGTCTATGGAGAAGAGCAGATTATCTGGGAGCAGAGGATGAGACTAGGGTGTATTCCAGGGAAGGGGTCAACTGGGAGACAAGAGTTGGCTAAAAGACCTTAAGGCGTGACTGTGGAACAATAACAGCGGGCAGCAAGTAGTTACAAAAGCTGAGGGCACATAAGGATAGCTTCCGGCTGTGGGAACCATCCAGAGATTTATGCAAACCCAAAGTATCAGTGGAGAATACTCCCTTGTGTGAAAGAAAACAATGTTGCTTATGCCTTGTTGCTACACAGTTTTTGCTAATCTACATTGAACATGACATCAGAGCTCTTCTATGGCATATTTGGTGACTGCAAGTGGGCAGCTGCTTCAAGCAGAAAAAGCCTATAAGCTTACCCCAGGTTATAGAACCATATATAAAAAAACACACACAAAAAAACAAAAACCAACATAGTCATCCAAGCTTGATTGATCTAGTTATGTTCTTAACCTCCTTTCTTTGACTGGAAATGTCATATAGGGAAGTATAGTTTATTAATGTGGTAGACATGAGATTTATGATATAATGGATCCACTTATCTAAGGTTGTAATGGAAAAACATTTTGGTTAACTTTAGTAAATGTGTTTAGAGTATGACATGGGCTGGGAAGATAGTAGGTGCTCAATTAGTGCTTGTTGAATTAAATGTGTATTAAATAAAAATATTGGCAACATGAAATGACACATTTTCCAAAAATTTAACAAGACAATCACAAAGGAATAACACGCTGCATTTTGAAATAATGAATGTGAAACTATAAAATGTGATACAAATGTAAGATGTTGTTATTCTAAAAGAATCCTGTGTAACATAGCAAGAGTTGTTGGTATTCAATCATGAATCATAATTTTAGACTTGTAAAGTAGGGAGTGTCAGGTATTTGTATCTCTGATTTATATCTCAGTAAATCATGGTAGAATGTAGTGGGCTTGGAAAACAAATCTAGAGCAGACTTGAGTCTGCTTTTGATGATACTACACTTGAATGGAATGCAAATAACCTAGGTTAAAGGTATTGTGACAGACTTTATTATCTACACAACAAGATGCACAATTTGAGTCCTGCTCTTTGGAGGGCTTGCCCATTTCCTGGTCACTGAGAGCAAGAGGATCACTCTGGCTCTGCCCCAAGTTGGCTTACAATATCTTCTGGCTAAATTTATCCTCGGGCTACATCTGGTACCAAGGAGACTGCACATGCTGTTGCTTTCAGTCCAGTGCTTGACAAGAGAAACCATTCTTTGTGCACAGAGAAAGATAGTACTTACTTCTCTCAGCTATCATAGGAGATACTTATTACCCTTTGCTATTGGGGGATACGTCTTTCCATATAGTAATCACCATGAGGGTACACACTCATACTCTTTAAGAACATTGGAAATACTTAGAAATACAATGGGGGATACGGACTTGGAAACGAAGTTAGAAAAAAATTGCAAAGGTTCAGTCTTATTTACACTGTGGTTGAAGTTCATAGCATTTTGTTAACCATCACTTCAAAGTCTTCCTTTAATTGAACTTACTCTTTCTCATGGTAACCTTTTGCTAATTCCTCTTACCAATATTCTCCTTTTCAATATTTCATATAAACTTTTCTTTAAAATAGGAATTATTTAAGATGTTGCCTAGATACAGCTGTTATTTTATATCAGGGAAAACAAACACACAAAGTCCTAAGTGAAAACAGAATGGCATTCCTTTCAAATATACCAATATGCTGGGACTTTTACTTGCAATAAGACTGTCCTGAAAAATAAATACAATTTCAAGTAGCCACTCTGAATATCCTAAAATGCTCTGAGACATTTTGGCACCATTGATAGAAAATTAATTTGTGGTTTATTCAAATTATTCTGCATGAAGAGAAAATAGATCAGTAAATGAATAGAAACCAATTTCTTAATATTTCTCATTTGCCTAATTGTTTTCTCAAGGAATAAATAACAAACAATTAAATAAAAAGTTCACAAAAGGTACAAGACATGCTTATGGCCACAGGGTTTCCTTCCATGCTTTCATAGTTTTTACAGGTTCTTTTTTGAACCAATCACCTCCATCATTATCAACATTAACAAAACACAAGAGTCACCCATTTCCAACTGTTTTTGTTTGTCCTCTTTATTATTATGTCCTTCTTCTTCCCCTTCTCCTTTTCTTCCTCCTTCCTCAAATCTCCTTTTCTGCCTTCTCTTTTTCAACAAAAAAGAGTCTTTATTAAGCATTTTCTAGACATATGATACTGTGGATTCAAAGGTAGGCTATAAACACTGCATTGAAAGAATAAAGTGAGGCTTAGAAACTAGAGTTCATTGAAGAGTCTTTGGGGAGGTGGGATAGTGGAGGAATGTTCAAGAAACAGTGAGTCCATCAGTTTGTCTGGAATGAAAAGAAATAGTGGATGGGGTGCCTGGGTGCCTCAGTCATTAAGTGGCTGCCTTTGGCTCAGGGCGTGATACCAGGGTCCTGGGATCAAGCCCCATGTCAGGCTGCCTGCTCTGCTGGGAGCCTGCTTCTTCCTCTCCCACTCCCCCTGCTTGTGTTCCCTCTCTCGCTGGCTGTTTCTCTCTCTGTCAAATAAATAAATAAAATCTTAAAAAAAAAAAAAGAAAAGAAAGAAAGAGTGGAAATAATGTGGCAAAGGTAGGTGGGGGCCCAATTGTAAAAGTCTTTGAATGCTAGGTTTGGATTTCATTCTGTAAGCAATGGAGAACTGTTAATGGTTAAATACGAACATATGCTAAAGAGTGATTTTGGAAAATAAGCATATTAGTGAAAGTACAGGTTTAGCTGGTGAAAGAGAACCAACAATTAAAATGGCTTAAAGAAGATTAAAATTTATTTCTTAGTCTATTAATAGTCTAGGCATAAAGCAATCCAGACTAGTAGGTTGGTTCCACAGAGTGAGAGCTCTGGGACCTTTCTATCCTGTTGCTTCACCATCCCTAAGACTTGTGCTAGGGACAGTCCCCATGGTCCATAACAGCTTTCCTCCACTTCCCCATGTCTGCTGCAGAAAAGGGGAGTGGAGAGGGCAGGCATCCAGCTAAAATGCAGTGTTTCTATTAGTGTAAAAAAGAATATTAGGGAAGAAGTGTGTAGGCAGCAGTATGCAGAATATACTAGAATAGGGTATCTAACTTTGTCTCTGTAAATTCCCTAACTATCCTAGCACCAGCTTACATATCTGGGTTCTGAACTGCATGTTTTCTGATCCCTTAGGGGAAAATTAGACCTTTCTTTGGAGAGATTCTCATACCAAGGAGATGCAAAATGGTGCATGGAAGAAATAGCAAACTAAGTGTGAAGAGAGTTACTTAATAATAAGTCTCAACTTATTATTCATAAGTTGGGTAACTTTAGGCAGATTGCCTAAACTTATTGGATCTCAATTTTATTGTCTGTATATGAGTTTTTAAATGCTACCCCTTCTTGTCACAATGTTTGTCATAAGAATTAAAAAACAGCAAGGTACTGTTGATGCCTTGCAATTAGTATCAGATACAGATATCTGTGTGTGTGTGGGGGGGTGTATGTGTATGAGATAATTAGATGGATAGTTGAAAAATGATAAGATAATAATATCAGAGAACAAACATGAAAATGGCTATGATTATGACTATGATCTTTATTCATTTATCTCCATTGCCTGCCATATGGCAGACCCTACACATGTTAGTTGGGTTTGTTTCTTAAATTGCAAGTTTTACTTTAGAACATCACCTCCAAATGCTTTTAGGGAAATTATTTATATTTAGCAACTCTATAGAGCAGACCACGTTGTGGAGAATGGAGGTGTGGTTTAATATAAAACTTTGGTTGTTTCTTATTTTATCAGGAAGACATCTAAAAGTGTGTCAATATTTTGAAAACATGTAACAGTTGTATTTTATCATTCTTTCTCTTTTTATTTTTTTCATCATGGTAAGTACGCTTTTAATCCCCACCCTTATTTTCCCATTCTCCCCTGCCTCCCCTCTAGTAATCATCAGTTTGGTCTCTGTAATTAAGAGTCTATTTCTTGGTTTGTCTCTTTTTTGTTCTTTTGCTTGTTTGTTTTGTTTGTTAAATTTCACATGTGAATGAGATCATATGGTACTTATCTTTCTCTGTCTGACTTATTTCACTTAACATTGTACTCTCTAGCTCTATACATGTTGCTGTAAATGGCAGGATTTCATTCTTTTTTATGTCCGTATAATATTCCTGTGTGTGTGTGTGTGTGTGTGTGTGTGTGTGTGAGTGTACCATATCTTCTTTACACATTCACTATCTGTGGACACTTGGGCTGCTTCCATAGTTTGGCTATCACAAATAATGCTGCAACGAATATAGGGGTGCATGTATCACTTTGAATTAGTGTTTTTGGGTTTGGGGAATAAATACCCAGTAGTGCAATTACTGGGTCATAAGGTGGTTCTATTTTTAATTTTTTGAGGAATGTCCATACTGTTTTCCACAGTGGTTACACCAGTAAGTATTCCCAATAACAGGGCAAGAGGATTCCTTTTTTCTCCACATTCTCATCAACACTTGTTTCTCGTTTTTGTTTTTTTAATTTTAGCCATTCTGACAGGTGTGAGGTGATATCTCATTGTCATTTTGATTTGTATTTCCCTGATGATGAGTGATGTTGGACATTTTTTTTTGTATGTCTGATAGCTATCTTTATGTCTTCTTTGGGGGAATGTCTATTCATGTCTTCTGCTCATTTTAAATTGGATCATTTGTTTTTTGGGTGTTGTATCAGTTCTTTATATATTTTGGATACTAACCCCTTATCAGATATGTCATTTACAAATGTCTTCTCCCATTCAATAGGTTGGTTGCCTTTTAGTTTTGTTGATTGTTTCCTTTGCTGTGGAGAAACCTTTTGTTTTGATGTAGTCCCCGTAGTTTATTTTTGCTTTTATTTCCCTTGCCTCAGAAGACATATTAGAAAAATGTTGCTATGGCCAATGTCAGAGAGATTACTGCCTTGTGCTTTCTTCGAGGATTTTTATGGTTTCAGGTCTCACATTTAGGTCTTTAATCCATTTTGAGTTTATTTTCTCTATTCTTTTTTAAACCAGCTTTTTCCTGAAGCCCTCCTGTAAGATTAAACCATAAATTTTTTTGCCCTGGGAATGAGTCTCTAAGATGACTTTTTTAGTCCATAGTAATAGACTGGTTTTGAGATCTATTTTTTTTGAAAAAGAAAAGAATTTATTAAATTTCCAGTTCTCCCTCAGTATACATATCAAAAACCAAGCCTGGTACACTTGTTTCATAGACTGTTGTTGTTGTTTTTACAGAGAGGCTGTGCATGTGCAAGAGCCGGGGGGAGGTGGTGGTGGTGGTGGTGGTGGTGGTGGGAGGGGCAGAGGATCAGAGAGAGACGGAATCTTAAGCAGGCTCCTTGCCCAGCATGGAGCCCGATGCCGGGCTCAACCTCACAACCCTAAGATCATGACCTTTGCTGAAAGCAAGAGTTGTACACTTAACCAAATGAGCCACCCAGGAGCTCCCATAGAGTTTTATTATAAGTCATTATATAGAAATGTTGGAGTCTATTTTAAGGAAGGTCCCCATTAGGATACTTAGGTTTTGTTTTCAGTTTTGGTTTTGGTTTATTTTCCTGTGCTGACTGGAAAGCAGGAGGAAGAGAAACAAAAAGTCAGATGTTATTGTCCTAGTTTAATTCTCTTGGAGAAAAGTCCCAAGAACTGGAAGTGAGAAGTAGAAATTCATAGATAATTTCATGAAACTCCCTGTGCAGAGAGCTTACTCCTTACTTTTCAGACAATAATTGAAGCCAGTCCTTTAGAGAATTTATTTCATTCTGCAAACGCTGAAGCATTATGGTTCCATCCAGGTAAGCATTTTGAAATAGTTCTATGTCAAGGCAGATAGGCTAGACCTGATGTGCTGGTAACCTGTAGGTTAGGTGTGGCCTTTAGGGGATCCAGGTACTTCTGTACACATTGGCTAGGAAACACCTAAGCACTGAATCAGGACAAGAAATCAGCAAAAGTTGCTAAACTGATGCCATGCCAGGGATCAATTTAATCTCAACAGATATCACAGAACCATTCCTAGGGATAAGACTAGTGGCAAGACCATCCACCATGTATTAGAGAGGGAAGTAAACAACAGTGAAAGATATGGAAGCCTCTCCTGTACCCAGATACCATCTTTGGAAGGTAGAGCTGGGTTAGAGGAACCCCTAAAGAAGTAAGAAATTTAAAGTTTACTGAATTAACCCAAGGAAATAATTTTAATTTTGAAGAGAAGGGGTTTTTCCCCTTGCCTTAATAGGGGTTCTATAGAAAGATAATTTATAGATAATGGCAAAAGGTGTAGGATATATCTGAGTTGTTGCATACACATTTCAGCCCTACTGCAAGGACTTAAAATATCCAGTACTATCCCAAAGTAAACATTGACATTCTCTGGTGCTTAAAGTATATGCTATTTTGGTCAGTGGTTGCATGGTAAGATATTCTCTTTTATAAAAAAGAAGCCATTGATTCCAGAACTTTCATAACTTCTGAATTTCTTCATGACTAGGTGGTAGGGTGGAGAAATTTAAACCCTTTAAGAGAAATCCAACTGGCCTCCATGAGCACTTGTCAAAGAACTTGGAAATTCCAGGGGTGATCATTGAGCATTCTGTGAAAGGCATAAGAAGGAGGGAGAAAACGCCTATTGCCAATCAAAGGTAGAAGGCCAAGCCAGGGAACCCACTCCGTTTGCTTTTGTGCCTGCTGTTTGCCTTGGCAAAGGTAGACTCCTATGCAGGAGGGAAATGGTTTCTACGTGGGACTGCAGACTAAGAGGCTGTGGATTCAGTTGTTCTGATTTAAAAAGTTTGGTTCATTTCCCTGGGACCTCCCCAAACACATTGACATTTTTACAAGAATGAGATGAAGGCAACGATGACAAAGAAGACATTACAACTGCCTCCTAAATTGCCAGTTAGTATAATATTGGTTTGTTAATGCTTCTGAAATGGTTTGGGAATAAGGAAAACTCCAAATAAGTACTCTTATCTTCCTGGTGGTGCAGGATTACCACCTACTATTTGTTAAGGGTTAGGTAACAGATTTTAAAATTTCTAAGTTACGAGGAAAAATAATTCCATAATTCCAAGGGAGATACTTTGAATAAAGTGTCACTGATGGGCAGTATTGTCCTATAATTAAATGTATTTGCCAAGGAGCTCACAGTTAAAGGAGATAGTCAAGGAACATGCACTTATAATGTAATAAGTTTTTTGATATTTGGTCATTCATATATCAAAGTGTTATCAAACATCATCATTGTGGCAAGTACTAGGCTAGATGTTGGGAATGTAAAAGTTTTCTATCTAACTGGGGAGATGAATCTGAATGATTCATTAGAGTTAAGGAAGTGCTAAGAGAGGGGCTTACAGAGCCATAAAGCAACATGAACAGTGATGACTGGGAAGCAGATTTGGGGAATCAGAGAAGGCTTCATGGAGGAGGTGTTATTTGGAGAATCTTTTATACAAAGCCACATGAAATCACTTCTATAATATAGCAGATACTTGAATAATAGGCAGTTTGGGGGGTTTTCTTAAAAACAAAAGAATTAATCAACAGGAGGGTGTTTCTTTAGCATGTGCCTTAACACAACCTGAAATAAGGAGCTGAAGCCATTGTTTAATGGTTTTTAAAATTTGTTTTGATCATTGTTAAAGTAAAATCACCTCTGCCATGTTGCATTGTGCTAGATGACTTGGGAGTGATCATTATGAAAGCCAGGATCTGTTGAAGCAAAAATGGGAAGAAAAGTAGAGTTTGTCAAAGGTGTTTTCTAACAACTCACCTTGTGCCCTTCCTTTCTTGGCCCCTTCTCTTCTTTCCTTTGACCATTGTGGTGGATACCTAAGATTCTCCCATTCTTCTTCTTCTTTCTTTTTAGGAGCCCCTGTTTTATTGTTTTTTTTTTTTAATTTATAATAATTTTTTATTATGTTATGTTAGTTACCATACAGTATATCCTTAGTTTTTGATGTAATGTTCCATGATTCATTATTTGCATATAACACCCAGTGCTCCATGCAATATGTGCCCTCCTTAATACCCATCACCGGCCTATCCCAGTCCTGCACCCCCTTCCCCTCAGTTTGTTTCCCAGAGTCCACAGTCTCTCACGGTTCATTCCCCCTTCTGTTTACCCCCCCTTCATTCTTCCCTCTCTTCTCCTACCGAGCTTCCTATTTCTTATGTTCCATAAATGAGTGAAACCATAAACTCATATTTTTTAACAGCATACATGACTTTTATTATTTTTTTATTTTTTTAATTTAAATTCAATTAATATATAATGTGTTATTAATTTCAGAGGGAGAGGTCAGTGATTCATCAGTCTTATGTAATGCCCAGTGCTCCTTACGTCACATGCCCTCCTTAATGTCCATCACCCAGTTACCCCAACCCCCCATCACCTTTCTCTCCAGCAACCCTCAGTTTGTTTCCTATGATTATGAGTCTCTTATGGTTTGTCTCCCTCTCTGATTTCATCTTGTTTTATTTTTTCCTCTCTTCCCCTATGATCCTCTGTTTGTTTCTTAAATTCCACATATGAGTGAGATCATACAATAACTCAATGACATTTTTAAAGAACTGGAACAAATAGTCCTTAAATTTGTATGGAACCAGAAAAGGCCCCGAATCGCCAAGGAACTGTTGAAAAGGAAAAACAAAGCTGGGGGCATCACAATGCCGGATTTCGAGCTGAACTACAAATCTGTGATCACAAAGACAGCATGGTACTGGCACAAAAACAGACACATAGACCAATGGAACAGAATAGAGAACCCAGAAATGACCCTCAGCTCTTTGGGCAACTAATCTTTGATAAAGCAGGAAAAAACATCCAGTGGAAAAAAGACAGTCTCTTCAATAAATGGTGCTGGGAATATTGGACAGCTATATGCAAAAGAATGTAACTTGACCACTCTCTCATATCATACACAAAGATAAACTCCAAATGGATGAAAGACCTTGATGTGAGACAGGAATCCATCAAATTCATAGAGGAGAACATAGGCTGCAACCTCTTTGACATCGGCCACAGCAAATTCTTTCATGACACATCTCCAAAGGCAAGAGAAACAAAAAAAATGAACTTATGGGACTTCATCAAGATCAAAAGCTTCTGCACAGCCAAGGAAACAGTCAAGAAAACTAAGAGGCAGCCCACGGAATGGGAGAAGATTCTCCCATACTTCTTGTCCCCTTGCTGGGTAGGAAACCATTGGCATTGTAGCCTGTATGACTACAAAATCCTAGTCATGGTATTATTTAAACTCTAAAAACTGATAAATGAACCCTATTACTTGAAATGTAATATATATGTGCAAGCTCTCCATTGTTATTCCCAGTGTAGACTTGAGTGATGAGGGGAAAGGAAAACGGAATGACAGGAAAAAAAAGTATATGTATATGTATATACATGTTTATAATATAGATGTATATATGTGTACGTGTATGTCTGTTATATCACACAACATACAACATGTTATAGTACTAAATGGTGTTGATTAGGTTGCCAAGAATCATAGAGAAAGTCTGGAAAATTTTAATTCAACTTTTTATTATCTTCTCTTTGTATCTGGCACTGTCATTTTCCACTCCCAGAGCATGTGAACTTTTCAGCTTCTGAATTGATTGCTTTCAGCCATTTAACAGGTTGAACTCTATGAACCCAGAGTAAACTGATTCTGGGATGATTTTCTGACAATACTTAGTGCTGATCCTCTTTTAGAGAAGGCGTGTGATTGTTATTGATGAGTTTGATGGTTTTTAGTTCCCTACCACGCAGTTGTGTTTCTGTTGCTCAGTTATATCTCCATAAATTTTCCTTTGTTATTTAATTATCTTGTATTGTTTGCAGACTATTACATAATTTAAGACATTCTTATTCATCTTAATTCCCCACTGATTATCCTGGAAATTGTTACTGTATTTGTCAATACTGAGCCTCCTATACAGTATACTCTTTTTATTTACCTTCCAAATGTTAATTTATTTTCTCTTTAATTTCACCAAAACTCTAAAAGTCTTCCACTATATCTAAAAAAACCTTGCCTCACTTAACATTATATTTGTTTATTACTTTTATTTCATTTGCTTATGATTTCTTATAAATGTCAAGTATAAGAAACAATGTAAAAAATTTAATATGTCTGAAACTCAGAAAATCTTAAAATCTAATTTTCAGTTTGACACAAAATTCAAAAACAACCCAAACTGTTCAAATGCAACTTCTTGGAAACACTACCAAATTGATTCCAAATATTCTTTTGTAGTTACTGGTCCTATTTCCTTCTGCATATTTGTTAATTTTCCTTTTTTTTTTTTTTTTTTTGAGTTTCAGAAAAATGAAAGTTCAAACAAGTACCACATGATCACTGGAATATATACTCATTAGATTGGATAAGACCATAGTTATTTTATACATATACTCATTGCATTTTAAAACCTCCTTTATATACATTCTCTAAGAGATAATCTGGCTTATTCTTGAATGCTTTCTTTTAAAGAAAGAAATTACTAACTTTAAAAGCAATGTATCCCATATTTGAGCAACTGTGTCAGAAATTTTCTCCTACTAGGACTTTTGTCCCCTTGGTCTTAGTTCTGGAGTTTTCTTGAAGTTATAACCGCTTTGGAGTTATCTTGAGTAAGCCTGGTTCTTCAATGACTGTAAACCTTTTGCTATTTATGTCAGCAACTATAGGATCTCAAAGTATTTTTCTCTTCCCTCACAGAGCCATCCTGTCCCATTTTCTTGGTGATTGCTTACATTATATGGTTGGCTGTTTCTCTCAGATCTTGCTCCAGTTTGTAGCCTTCCTGGAGAGTGTGCCCCCTATTGGACACAAAGTCCAGGTATGCCCAGATAGAACCATCATCCTTCCTCATCTTTGAAATGATTAACTCTCATAAATATATCCCAGATTGCATACTAGGATTTTTGAACATTATATTTTATTTTTGACTCAGATCAGGGTTACTGTTGATTTAACATGCTCTCACCTCTTTGTGCTGAGCCCTTATCCCAGAACTCAGGCTGCATTTTGGCCTTCAGAGCAGGACTTAAAACTTATCTTCTTTAAAACTCATCTTAGTTCTGGTTGAAGAAGGTAATATAGGAAGAGCCTGAACTTACCTCCTCCCACAGATGCACTGAATCTATAGCTATGCATAGGGAAAAGTATACAGGTATATGTAAGAACAATTTCCTCTAAAAAAACTGAAAACTGGCAGAATGGCCTCTTCACATTGGACAAATGAGAGAGAAATCACATCAAAGTGGGTAAGAAAAGTTGAGCCACATACTTGCCATAAACCCCATCCTTAGCATGATGACCCATAATGAGGGGTCTCAAAACATGTCTGGCCTTCTCCTAAGGAGCAAAGGGCTCCTACCCCACATGGGCACCTCAACTTTTAAGACCAACGCCTGAGACATAAGTACCCAAAACATCTGGCTTTGAACACCAATAGGGCTAATGCTCAACAGACCCATGGGGCAAACTAAGGAACGTCTCTTAAAAGGCCAATATACAGATACAACCCTTCAAGAGTGGAAGAGATGTCTATTTCATGTAATGCATAGAAACAAACACAGACACAAGCAAAATGAAGAAACATATGAATATATTCCAAAGGCAAGAACAAGATAAAAACCTTGGGGTGGGGGAGTGGAGAACCTTAATGAAATGGAAGAAAATAATGTAGCTGATTCAAGGAGTTGAAAGTAATGGTCATAAAGATGCTCACCAAACTCAGGAGAAGAATGGATAAATATGGCAAGAATTTCAATAAAGAGAAAATATAAGAAAGTGCCAGACAGAAGTTGCAGAGCTGAAGAATGCAATAATTGAACTGAAAAATCTACTCAAGAGGTTCAACAGCAATCTAGATGGAAACGAAGAAAGAAATCAGTGAACTTGAAGACAGCAAGCAAACTCACCTAATTGGATCAGCAAAAAGAAAAAAGGGAAAAAAATGAAGGTAGCTTAAGAGACTTAGTGACAACATCAGGCAAACTAACATTCACACTATAGAGGTTCCAGAGGGAAAAGAGAGAGAAAGGGCCAGAAACATTATTTGAAGAAATAATGGCTGAAAATTTCCCTGATCTGAGGTAAGAAACAGATATCTAGGTTCAAGAAACCTAGACAGTTCTAAATAAGGTAAACCCAAAGACACCCACAGCAAGACACATTATAATTAAAATGTCAAAATTTAAATCCGGGGCGCCTGGGTGGCACAGCGGTTAAGCGTCTGTCTTCGGCTCAGGGCGTGATCCTGGCGTTGTGGGATGGAGCCCCACATCAGGCTCCTCTGCTATGAGCCTGCTTCTTTCTCTCCCACTCCCCCTGCTTGTGTTCCCTCTCTCGCTGGCTGTCTCTATCTCTGTCAAATAAATAAATAAAATCTTTAAAAAAAAAAATTAAATCCAAGGAGAGACTCATAAAAGCAGCAAGAGAAAAACACCTTGTGTCATATATATATATACGTATATATATATATATATATATATACATGAAACAGAGAGAGAAAGAGAGAGAGAGAGAGAGAGAGAGAGAGAGAGAGAGAGGAATCCCCATGGGACTATGAACAGATTTTTCAGCAGAAACTTTGTAGTCCAGAAGGGAGTGACACTTGTTTCAAATACTACATGTCCAACAACAAATGAATGAATAAAGAAGATATGGTATATATACACAGTGAAATATTAGTCAGCTGTAAAGAATGAAATCTTTCCATTTGCAACAACACACATGGACCTTGAGGGCATTATGCCAAATGAAATAAGTCAGAGAAAACAAATACCATATGATTACATTTTTATGTGGAATCTTAAAAAAAACAATATCATAGATCCAGAGAACAGATTATTGATTTTCAGAGGTCGAAAAAGTAGTGGGCAAAATAGGTGAAGGGAGTCAGATGACACAAACTTCCAGTTATGAAATAAGTCATTGAGATATAATGCACAGTATGGTGACTATAGTTAATAATGCTGTATTGCGTATTTGAAAGTTGCTAAGACACTAAATCTTAAAAGTTCTCATCTCCCCTCCCCCACCAAATTCTGTAACTATATATATGGTGATGGACTATGTAGGTTAACTAGACTTCCTGTGATCATTTAATAATATATACAAACAGCAAATTAAAAAGTCATCTTATTGTATTTATCCTGACTTGGAAAGATGTTTTTAGTTTTTATTAGGTCCTAAATCATTCATAATCATTTCTGAATTTATAATCATTTCCAGCTTTATACAAATTTAGCATCCCTACCTCCTATATTTTTATATAAGTCATGGATAAAATTATTTGGTATGAGAGAATCAAGGCAACCTCTGTCTAGGTTGCCACTGATCCACTGATAAATACCCATTGCATGTATTTCTTTAAAAATTACAAATGCAAAGACCTGATCATTTCACTCACACTTTTTCATATTATCAACTCAGGTTTTTAGAGACTCCCTGTAAAGTGCAGAAATTATATGTTCTGTATCTACTGCATTTTCTTGGCCTGCCAGAGCAGGAAAGGTAGGTTAATCTGTTTTGATCTATTAATGAAGCCATGCTAACTCCTAATAGAAATTATCAGCTGTCCTTGCCCTCACAATATTCCCTTTTCTGGAGTCTGCTGGCATTGATGTGCATTTCTCTCTCCTTTGGCGTGTGCTGTATCTATCTCCTCTGTTTTAAATCTAAGGCATTTGGTGGGTTTACAGTTCTCCAGTTCCACTACTAGTCTTGCGATTTCCTCACTGGCTCACCTCACATTTGCATTTCTCTTAGTCACAGGAGTAGAGATTCTTTCTAATGGAATTATATGTTCTTGTTTACAGAACAAGATATTCTATTAAAATTTATTCAAATATGGGAGGTTTCAATCCCCTCCTGCTGGTGTTGATAGCACAGTTTCATTCCGGGGAACATTCACAACAGAGATGAGGGAGATCAAGTAAGAAATGTGGGCTTTCTCTGTCTCCTTATTACCTCTTAACTCTAAATTGTGGACTCCCAAAGTAGGCCTGTAACTTGTCAAAATTCACTGTCAGGAAAATGAAAAGACAGCCTGGGAGAATGTGTCTTCAAATCACACATCTGACAGCTGGCTTTTATCCAGAATATGAAAGAACACTGAAAAGGCAATAATAGGAAAATAAAAAGTGAACAAAAGATCTGAAAAGACAGCTCACCAAAGAAATACATGAATGGCAAATAAGCATAGGAAATGATAATCAGCATTATTCGTCATTAGGGGAAAAACAGATTAAAACCATGTGTGATATGCACATTTATTAGAGATGCTTAAAGAAGATACTCGTGATACCAGGTATGGGAAAGATGTAGAGAGTACTGTGCTGATGGGAATGCCAGTGGTTCAGCCAGTTTGGAAAGCAGTGTGGTAGTTTCTGGTAAAGTTAAACATATACTTTGGACACAAACCTGGCAGTCTTACTCCCTAAGTACCTACTCAACAGAAATGAAAACTCACATCCATACAAAAATCTGTATGGGGATGTTTGCAGTGGCTTTATTTGTAATTGCCAACAACTGAACAGTGGCTTTCGACTGTGGCATAACCAATACAATGGAATTCTACACAGCAGTAGAAAGGAATAAACTTGATATATGCAACAAAATGGATCAATCTCAGATGTACCCATGCTAGTGAATGGAGCCAGGTTAAAAAGGCAGACTACTTTCATTCTTTCAAAGGCAAATCTGTAAGGACAGAGAACAGATAGTTGCCAGTGGTTGGGCAAGGATGGAGGGGTTGATTACAGACGCATGGGAGAGGGCTTTTGGATGATAGAACTGTTCTATAACTTGATTGTCATCCTAGTTCCACATGACCATCTGTCAATTCACAGAACCTTATACTAAAAAGAATGAATTTTACTGGATGTAAGTTAAAGCTTAATTTAAAAAAATGTGTGTGTAACATTATCCAAGTGCATTTTATTTTTAATAAATAAAGCCATTTTATTTTTCCTAGCATAAGGTGAGTCTCAACCAGAAAATATCACTAATAATAGTTGGACAAAACTTTCAGGCTGACTGGCCATCTGAGCTCTCTTTCCATCCTTTTCCCTCAAAAACTTTCCTCTCCTCAGAGTTTTCCAATAGAGAGCTGATTGTAGCCCTTAGGATGGTAGTCATCTGTTATAAGAAAGTCTCAGAAACTTCACCGTTTTTTCCCATAGGTTAATATAGCACAAACCTAGTAGCCAGAACCTTTCTGTGATTTTTTCAAATGCCCTTGAACCCTAGCCCCAATTTAATGTTTGGGGAAGGCTCAGCAATGATGAAATACATACAAATTAAATATGTCTGGTATGACCACATTTTCCTGGTGCTTCATGGAATCGTGAGGTTTCAGAAACCACCAGTCCAGATCAGATTTTCCTTCTTTGTCGATGAATACGGAATGTGGGGTGGAATCATAGAATCACAGAATGTTCGAACTGGAAGACTTTGAGAGTTCATCTAGTCCAATTTCTTTATTTTACAGAATCAAAAGCGTCATTGCCTGTTGGCCATTCTCTGGTAACTTCAGACATTCTCTGATCTTACATTCCTTGGGTTCCATCCAGACCCAGGTCTGAGATACACTGTGCTCCTAGAGAAATGCATTCCACTTGGATAAAGCAAAACAAAAGCCCAGCCACCTATTCTACTAGCAGACAGGAGTATAAATATGTAGTTGTGAGGCTGCATCAGCAATCAGCTATGCTGTGGTTCATTAAAGTGAGGTTTATTTAAGTAGCCTTGGGTTTATCTCTAAAGTTATGCCTTTGGGTTCCTTTAAGGTTTCTGTCAACCCAGTAGTAAAGACTCTTGATTTATTGTATGTGTGTATGTATGTATTGAAATTTAACTGAAGTTCAAGCTGAATATCCTGGACGTGGGGAAGTCTGATTTTTTTAAACACCTACTTTACCTTGTTTATCCTTAGAAAATTTCCATGAAGGGAAATTCAAGGGTTTTTCAGAAAAAAAAAAAAAAAAAGAAAGAAAGAAAAAGGAAAACGTGCAGTTAGGTTTTCTGCTGCTTTTGACTTCTCAAGAATAAAGTTTGTGGCAAAACTACAGAACTGCCAAGGTTTGGAGTTCTCGCCACTGAAGACGTGATATTTGAGAACTAGTCTCAGTAGGAGAAAAACAAGGCCACTCAGCTCACTTGTTTATTTCCCTTCCTCTCAACGAGTTTACTAGAAGTTTCTGGGTCCTCAGTGTGTTTGCCCTTTTGACTAATTTCTTGCAATGACATCTCCTAAACTTGAATTGTCACTTTTAATTTTTACCTCTCAGCCAAATGCAGCAGGGCAGTCCTATTTATATTGCCTTTCTTTCTTTTTTTTAGGGCCCAACTAAATCATTAGCCCTGGTGAATGAATTTCTTATTGAATTGGATTGGCTGAAGCTCTGGTGTATAGGACCTTTAAATGCTGAGAAACACACACACACACACACACACACACACACACA
>NW_024426552.1:45287099-45343132 GCF_017311325.1 Ursus maritimus | reverse complement strand
ACACACACACACACACACACACACACACACACAACACATGTTTTTGTGTCTGTGTCTTTAAAATCTCATCATATCTTGCTTCAGGATAAATGGAAGTACTAAACTGTTAAAGTGATTTAAGTTCATTATTTTTAGTGTTTTCTTTGTTTTTGCTTCTTATTTTGAGAGTGTGGATAACTTCTTGTTTGACTAGAAAAACTCAATAGATCATGTTGGGAGCCTGGGCCAGGCTTGCTGGGAGAGCATACTGGGGTGCTCTTATTAGCAGTTAGTGAAACTGGCTTGCCATATTTCTCCTCTGAGATCCCTTTTGGAATTCTTTCCCTACATACTTCTCTAACTCCTCCCCTCCGGCTCTGGTTGGTCAGGTCTCCTCGAATGTGAATGTCCTGTGGGTAGCCCTTGGGTATAGATTCTGCCATTCTGTCACCTACAACCTATCAAGGTCCCATCTGATTTCCTGTGACCCTGTTCCTTAGACATGGTCTTATTTTCTCAGTTCTTTTAAGGATTGTGGTCTCATCTGAGAAGTAAATGTGAGGTAGGAAACACTGGTAGATTTTTACAGTAGCCATCTAGAGAGAGTAGAGCTGCTATTCCTCTCTGGCCTAAAGGACAGTCACAGGGCAAAGTAGAGAAAGCTGGGGAGGGCATCCCTCACGGTGGGAGGCTCCCTTGGCCAGCTTAGTCCTATGCCTGCTGGTAGCTTTGTTCCAGAGCAGTAAAACTTAGACCATGCTCTTGGGCTGCATGTGGCTTTGTGTGTTCGTTCAGGCCTCTAATGTCTGCATGGACATCCCATTATCCTGGGCCCCACAAAGCAAAAGCAGTTTTGAGGCACTTCTGGTTAATGTTGCTTGTGAATAAGCTTCTCAAATCACACAACAGGACAAACTCCCTTTCAGAGAACTAGCTTTTGTAATACTTACTTAATTCCCAAAACCGCTTGGACTATATGTAGACTTGGCCTTAGGAAATTAAAGTTGAACAAGTTTAAACATTAAAATTAAGAAGTTAAAGAGGCAGTTTATTAGCATGTTCATCTCCCTTTCTACCTTTCCACAAAGAAAGGAGCAACATTTATATTGCAGCAGTGCTTGCTTGGTTGCAAGGAACTCCATCTAATGGAAATCCCATGCTTTAGGCTGAGCTGGAGGGAGCATCTTGAGTGGCTCAGACCCAGACCTTCGAGGCAAGGGACGGACACCATGGTACTTGGTTTGTGGTGGAATATCTGGAAAAAGCATTGGTTACGTATTTGTTACCCTTGGCTAATGAGTCCCAGTCAGCGGAGGCTAAGCTGAACACCACACAGGCAGCAGACCATCAGCTTGCTTCTCGTGGATGCAAAGAAGATGTCAGTGGAATCAGGCCTTCTCTTTTCATGTAACCTGGCAGCTGATTTCCCCCTTAATTAGTTACAACACCATTAACACAAAACAAAGGATTTTGTTATTTTTTTAAACAAAATGGTGCCAGATGTCTAGAATTTATTTTCTAGATGTGTCATTATGTGCTCGTGCATGCGTGCACGCACACACACACACACACATGTATTTTTTTTTTTAAACAAGCTTGAAGGTCAGAACAGAGATTTTTCTAGTGGAGATTGTTTGCTGCCCATGCTGTCAGGATCTCTTAAGAGAAAAATGTGATGACAGAAGAATCTGTTCCATCTCCGCTAGGTCTTGCCCTTGTATGAAATAACTAACAATTAATTTGGTAATTTGAAGTTTACAAAGGATTTGGATATGTAGAATCTTAACTGGAGGTCCTCACTAGGATTAGAGGAGAGAAAAAGAGACTCATAGGGTAAAATTTCAGAATATTACTGCTTGAAGTGTTTTGGGAGTCTTTGTAACAGTTCTTAGATTGTGTATAGTAGAATACTAATTCTAAGAAATGATATTTGAGAGTAGGGTTCCAAGGTTAAATGTTTGGGAAACATGGAACTCTTTCTCCTCCTGGAGATTCACAATGCATGTTAACATATTATGGTCCCTGAGGAATCCTAAAAATGGAAGAAAATAATTAACTGTATTAATGTAGAATTTCCCACTTTTATTTGATTATGTAATATCTCAGTATTTCTTGCCTCTTTTTTTTTTTTTTTTTAATTCTTACAGAAACCAAAGTTACACAGCTGATTGGTGGCAAACCTTGATCTCAAGATTCTCAGGCTCTAGATCATTACGTATCTTGCTAAGATTTGTGACTTACTCCTTCCCTGACTCACAACTGAGTCCTTGTGGAGTTGTGATTGGACCATGCATCTGTGCTCTGCTAAGATTTGGCTTTGCCAAGTCTTTCTTAGGCTTTTGTCATCAAGGAGATTTATGTTCAAGGGGGATACTGATGTATTCATATAAACAAATAATGATAACTTGGTAATCTTTTTTTTCTTTCTGATTTTTTAATTTAAATACAATTAGCCAACATATAGTACATCATTAGTTTCAGATGTAGAGTTCAGTAATTCATCAGTTGCATATAACACCCAGTGCTCATCGCATCATGTGCCCTCCTTAATGCCCATCACCCAGTTACCCCATCTCCCCACCCACCTCTCCTCCAGCAATCATCAGTTTCTTTCCCATAGTTAAGAAACTTTCAGTTTTGCTCATAGTTTGTCTCCCTCTCTGATTTTCTTCTGATTCTGTTTTCCCTCCCTTCACCTATGATTCTCTGTGCTGTTTCTTATATTCTTCATATGAGTGCAACCATATGATAGTTGTCTTTCTCTGCCTGACTTATCTCGCTCAGCATAGTACCCTCCAGTTCCATCCGTGTCGATGTAAGTGGTAAGTATTCATTCTTTCTGATGGCTGAGTAATATTCCATGTGTATGTGTATTAGTTTGGCTATTATGGACATTGCTGCTATAAACGTTGGGGTGCAGGTGCTCCTTTGGATCACTACATTTATATCTTTGGGGTACATACCCAGTAGTGCAAGTGCTGGGTCATATTGTAGCTCTATTTTTAACTTCTTGAGGGACCTCCATACTGCTTTCCAGAATGGCTGGACCAGCTTGCATTCCCACCAACAGTGAGGAGGGTTCCCCTTTCTCTGCATCCCCGCCAACATTTGTTGTTTCCTGACTTGTTCATTTTAGCCATTCTGACTGGTGTGAGGTGGTATCTCGTTGTGGTTTTGATTTATATTTCCCTGATGCCAAGTGATGTTAAGCATTTTTTCATGTGTCTGATCACCATTTGTATGTCTTCTTTGTCATCTTTGTAATGGAGATAAGTACCAGCCATAGTGGGAGTAGATCTTCATGTCAAGGTGTTTTGAGCTCCTCTGATAAAGTAAATTCTTTCTGATAAGAACTTCCATAGAACTCTAATTTTGTCCTATTCTTCAGGTGTTTAATCTAAGTCAAAGTCATAGGTGGTGCTTGAAACATAGATGTGGTGTATGAGGTGGAAAAACACCTCTCCTGTATCATAAATGACACAAACTTTTAAGGTGATGTGTGTATTTAGGTTAGTCTTAAGTCTTTTGTTTTTGAACAGAGGTAACACACTAGCTTAGGGGAAACTATGGATTTGAAAGATACAAAGAATTATTTAGCCAGCCAGCAGCTTCTGAGCAACATGCAGTAGGAAAGAAAGGCCTTTAAATTTTTTATTTTTATTTATTTGTTTAGCAAAAGGATAGCTCTTACAATAATCATTAGGCCCTGACATCTCAGTTATCTTCTTTTAAGCTAATCCCTGCAACTAAGGTACCAAGAGTAGTTGGAATTAAACATATTAATCAAGTATATCGTGAAGAATTGACATGAGGATTCATCTTAACTTTTTTCATTGGGGCTGTATGGAGTATATCAGTTATGCCAAATTCTGGATGGGGTATGCAGATGGTAATCAGTGCCCCCAAGAGTCGTGCATTGTGATCTCATACATTGTGAACTCATAGACCATGAGGTTAAATAGTAGAATTTTAGAGTTATAAATAGCATGAACTCCCTCTGAGAACCAGTAGTGGGACAGCTTTGAAGCAGACATATTTGGTATTGAACCATGACTCAAACACTAGCTATGTGATCTATGAAATGGGGAAAATAGCACTCAACACCCAGTGAGATCATGCAAGTGAATCCCTTAGCACCTGGCACAGTATAAATGTACCAAAAATGTAAATTATTATAACCTTCTCTTTTATCCCTCCATTAAAAAAAATAGCTTGTGTCTCAGCAATGTGAAATGACTTGTCCAAAGTCCCAGAGTCTCGTGACTAGGCAGTAATAGAATTAATTTAGGGCTGACCTTACCAGAGCCCTGGGATTTTAATATTCTATTTTTCGAAGTTTATTGTCCGTAGAGTTAAACCCACAGTTGATTGCCTTGTGACTCAGCCCAGATCCTCTGAAATCCCTTTTACTCTTTATGTCTATGAGCTTCCCTCTTCCGTGTGTTGTTTTCTTCTAACATTCCTCACTTGACACTCTCTTCTGGAGCCCCACATATGCAGCCAGCCAGCGGTGCCTTGGATTTATGTTCCCTGTCCCCTCAATTCCCCTGAACCCTTGGCCATGATGAGTGAATTCTAAGGTAACTACTTCATTAATCAGATGGTTCACTTCAGGATTTACCTCTGGTTTAGAGTTGGTTGAGAGAGATTTGCAGACCACAACAAAACTGGGGAACTGAGACAAGATGCCATAACCCTGGAGGTCCCAGGCACAGCCCCAGGAGTTCCTGGCCACATGGACTTTGGCTGAGGGCCCTGGGACTACAAGTGACACTTAGCACATAAGAGACTCCCAGCTCAGTGCAATAGGCTTTTCTTTGATTCTTTCCCCGTGTTTATCCAGTTGTAAACTCTGTACTCTTATTTGAACAATTGTTATACTTATTCTCAGCAAACCAAAATGATAAGTTCCTGAGAAATCCATTTGGTACCAAAAAAACCCCACTGTTGAAATGTATAATTGTTATTTTGGTGAAAATATGAAGAATAAAACAATTCTATTTCTGACAGCCCTCGTTCATCTTTTCTCTCATTTTGAGCTTATAATTCTGGCTTTAAATCCCAGATCAGCAGTGTTCCCTGCCAAAACGTACAGTCTCTGTGCCTGAATAGCTCAGAATAGTGTTTTCAGTATAAAGGAGAATTCCCCTCTTCCATCCAAAGGATTATAAGACCTCCATGTGTATCTTGCTGCTGAGCTTGAGATCCTTAAAAGCCAGTTTTGGTTTGCTGTGACTTATCTGAGGTTTTTCACTGCATCCAACTCCACCCTTATTTTGTACATATTCTCAGAAGTGAATGTTTCAGGAGAGTTCATAGCATGTGCTATGAACACTATTTGGTAAAAGGCAAAAGATTTATATGATCCGAAGAGAAACCAGAGTATCATGAACACTACTTGGAAGGGCTTGTCTCGCAGCCCCTGGGCATCCTGAAATCCTCAGAGAAGACTGTTTTTGAATTGCATGAGTAGATTTTATTGAATTAGGTTCTGATTTCTTGAAGAACCTCATCTGTATTATATTTGCCATAAGCAATGCAAATGATACTCTTTGGACACATCCACAGACTATAGTCTGTGTGATACTGGATTTTAGGTAAGTCAGAATTAAAATATCACATTTCTCCACTGAGGCATACCTGGCTCCCAGCTCTTGGCACAGAGCTTGATTAATCAATTAAAGAGGTGATGGTCAGAGGACTACAGTCACTTGTGGACCACTGAGGGCAACCTGAAGCCATAAGCCAAATGCAGCCATTTCTTTGTTTGCAATTTCTCATGTGAATTTATAGAAATTTATAACATGTTTCATCCAGTGGTCCAAAGCCACATATGCATGCCTCAACTATTCTGTTCAGCCTAATGTCATCAGAATACTCATTGAAAGAAGAGTCAATAGAGGAAGTTTCTATTCTTACATGTAGGTCTAAATTTGGGACAGTCTATGTGGGAATGGGCTTCAGAGGACCCTGCCCTCTTCTGGCTTCCTTTCCTTCTCTATGAGTTTATCATGGATCCTGGAAAGAAAGCCAGCTGTCATTTAGCCTTTCTTCATCCTCATCAACATCACTGGATCTTCAGTAGCATAGCACATTGCTCTCTGTGCTTTGTCAAATGTTGAGGGAGACAGAGAGTAAAGATGGAAGGGTGTCCCCCTGATATCTGGTTGGACCTCTTATCTGATCTTCTGGCACTGGAGTTTCCCTTGAGTGAAATGAGGGTGCTGAGCACCATCATGCAGGAGGCATGGAGACAGTGGAGAAAGATAGATCCAC
This sequence comes from Ursus maritimus, assembly GCF_017311325.1. Classification (NCBI taxonomy): domain Eukaryota; kingdom Metazoa; phylum Chordata; class Mammalia; order Carnivora; family Ursidae; genus Ursus; species Ursus maritimus. Next base: position 45,336,877 of record NW_024426552.1, on the reverse strand, counting down.
TTGGGTTTATACTCTTTATCCATCATTTACTGCTCTTTGACCTTGTGCCGCTTTCCCAGAATCTCTGAGGTGAGGCAAGTAATATTTAGCTCGTAAAGACAATAGGATTAAAGGTAGCATACATAGAGCATCAAATTTTTCATAGTGGTGGCTAATATTATTACTCACATACCATATTTGTGTTAGAAGCTGTTGTGCATCCCAAGTGTCGTCATATTTTCATTCCTTTGAGTGCCAGCTTTTGAATTACTGCTGTTTCTCTTACATTAGTATCTCCTGTTATCTTTAGAGAGAAAAGTGTATGCAAAAATGGATCTGAATGCAATTTTTTTGACTCTCTATTTGGAATTTGGTTCAGCCAGTGTTTTTTTAGCTTGAGTTATGTTTATTAAGTCTATTTTGTGCCAGGCAGTGTGCCATGTGCTAGGAATACAAGGATGACTGGGTGCCTCTGTCTGCCAAGTGCCATTAATTCTAGTGGGAGGGGAGACAGAGACTGAAAGAGAACATTTCAATGCAATTTAATCAGTGCTATGTACAGGGTGTGGCAGACACTGTTAGCTGCCTCCCCAGTAACCATTCCCTTTTCATAGTTGACAGAACTCTGATTTTGTTCAAACTGACAGGGTGTCCAGCTAAATTCCAGGTCCCTAGGGTCCTTTTATGCTAGGTGTGGCTGTGTGATGGAGATCTGATGAGGAAGACACAGTCAGAGGATTGATGGGGATTCTGATGGTGTTGCTGTCCTGATAAATGGGGATTATCACAGGGGATACTGCCCTTCTCCCTTTCTCCTGCTCTGAACATGAACATAATGCCCAACAATTTGGCAGCCATTTTTTTTTGAAAAATAAAATTGTATACATTTAAGGTATACAGCATGATGTTTTGATATACATATATGTATAGTGATGACTACAGTCGAACTAATTAATATATTTATCTCCTCATGTAGTTACCATAGCTTTTTGTTGTTAGAACACCTGAAATCTATTCTTATAGCAAATTTCTAGTATACAATGCAATATTATTAACTGTAGTCATCATGTTGGGTATTAGATCTGTAGACTTGTTCATCCTCCATAACTGCAACTTTGTCCCTCTAACATCTTTCCATTCTCCACCCTCTCCCCAAAGCCCCTAGGAACCACCATTATACTCTCTGCTAATATGTGGATTCCACATATAGATGAGGTCATGGAGTAGGGTTCTTTCTGTGTCTCGCTTACTTCACTTAACATAATGTCCTCCAAGTTCATCTATATTGTTGCAAATGGCAGAATTTTCTTCCTTGTTAAGGGTGAATAATATTCTAGTTGTGTGTGTGTGTGTGTCTGTATGTGTGTACCACGATTTTAAAAATCTACTCACTCATCCACTAGCAGCCGTTTTGTGACCATGAAAGAGACAAGCATGAGGGAAATGGTAAGAGAATTCCAGTGATACTTGTCTTGAGGTCACTGAGCTCCTGAACTGTTTCTGACTATCCTCTAGATCCAAAATTTTGTTATGTGAGAAAAGTACATCTCTGTTTGAGCTGCTATAAGGTAGACTTTCTGCTACTTGCAACCAAAGACATTCCTAAATAAAGCAGTTCCTATGACTGTGAAGAAAAGAGATGATATTTTTTGTAGAATACTAAGTAGCTGAGAGGAAGCACTGGGGCTCCAGGCAGAAAATAGGCCCTGTACTGCATGGGAAGAGTGCTTGGCAAAATGCCTCTTTGTCAATGAGGACATTCTCATCTATCACAGACACTTCAGAACATCACTCAGGCTACAATCAAGAGAGATAAAAAACTTGGATGGACCTGCCTCCTGGGAGATTCCAGTCCAATCTGAGGTATGTTCCCCTGGAGTCTTCTATTAACTAAAGGCTGTCTGTAAGTAAGGGCCAAACTAGTCATGATGTCATGTGATTGACCCCATTTGCTCAGGGACGTAGGTTGGGAACTCACAGTTCCCTCTGACTTAGATCACACCAGAACCATCCACAGTCCACATTTCAGGTTAAACCCTTGCCACGTTTTCCAGAAGCAGGGCCATAGAAACCCTGACTGTGGCCAGAATCATAAATCTGCATCTGCCAAGACTAACAGACTGGTAGACAGTCTTTTTTCTGCACTTGCAACTCCCAAAGAGATACCTGCTTTTTCCAGTAATTCACATTTCTCTGTTTTGTCCTTTTCTTTCTCAGGCACAAGTTGAAAGTCTCACAGATGGCTCTGGGGAAAATAATTGCTTGTTCTCAAACATGCTGTTGGAGATGCATTCCTGTTCCTTCTCTTCCTCTTGCATACTTCTTAGCCGGGCTTGGCCCTATCTCATCAGATAGCTACGCTACTGCCTCAGTCTATAAGTCCCCATACCTTCCAGCAGTCCTGCTGGCAGCGGGGTGCTGGCATTTACATTTTTCTTCTAATTGGTTTGACAAATAGGAGACTTTGCCTCTCTATTTGGAAGTCTGGCTTTTAATTTCTGGGCTAAAGGTAGCATTCAGCATTATGCCTAGGAATTCACAGACCTCAGAGAACATTTCCACTCCTTTTTCTCATGTCTACCTATAATCTCTAAGATGTGGCTCATGGTTCAAAACAAGTACTGGAGTGAGCTGGTTTTAACTGGAACCCCATTTGTGGGGAGGTGAGGCAGCACAGATTGGGCACACATATGGCATGAATTGGCATTGTGGGCTAGAGGAGAACCTTTGGGAGAACTCTTCAAAATGCTATGTCTATGATCCAAAATAAGGACAAGCACACTTTGAGTTCCCAGGTTTAGTTTTGATAAGTTGGAAAAAAGTGAAAAGATCAGGGACTTAAGTAATTGCTTAGGTAAAGCTAATAGAGATGTCAAAACTGGAAATAACCATTAAGATAAAAAGCAAGTGATATCTGACATTCAGAAGAGACTAGGCATGGGTTAAAACATGGTCTTGTCTTTTGGTATTTGAAGGTCTTGTGTTTGGGTTTCTATTTCCCCTGTAGCAGTGGAAATTGTCCCTGAGTAAGACTTATTTCTGCCCTAAATTTGTTTTATGTATCCTTCAGAGTTTTAGTTTCTTCACTGGTAATATGGAGAGAGATCTATATCTATCTATATAATCTATATCTATGTCAATGCTGATTTCAGAATATTGGCTGGAGTGATGGGAGATAGTGGAGACCCTCCCCCCCCACACACATATGTATGTGTGTATAATAGTCATTCTTCTAAGTGTTGTTTTGAAGGTCATATGAATTGATATCTTTGAAAAAACTTTATAATTGCACTGGTTATTTTTAAGTTATCCCCCCCTTCTTCTTTCCTTCCTTCATTTGAATCTCTACCCAGAAAGCAAATAAGAAAAGTCAGTCATGATAGGGTGAGAGCCGGGTGGGGGGTAGTGTATGTCCGTTGGTGACATAGGAAGATCATAAATTTACTGTTCCTATAGCCACACCAAATCTGTATGGATCTACATAGGGATCATTTTTTAAATGTGAAAACTAGATGAATTACTCTTTACACACGGTCTCGCACCACCTTCCCCCACCCCCCCGAGTGGCAACACAATAGGGAGGGATCTCACCAGACAGGCATTTCTCCTAGAGGAGTGAGGGTTGGTGCCTCACATTGGGCACCCTGGTCCCTTGGATCTGCACTGGAAAGATGAGCTCCCAGAATATCTGGCTCAGAAAGCCAGTGAGCAGGGCTGCTGTTTGGGGGGGAGGGCAGAGTACTATAGAAAAACTAAGATTCTCCTCTTAGAGGGCTTACATGTGGTCTCGCTTACCCCAAACTCAGTGAAAACAAGAGTTTGAAAAACATCTAGATTATGCGTAAGGGAGACTCTTTTGCTGATTTTGGAGCATTGGCTGGAGTGATGGGAGACAGTTGAGACATTCTGTCAAAACAAAGGTGCACAGACACTACTGTTGCACTCTCCACATAGTCTGTAGCACAAGTGGGTGACTTCAGATGTGGCAGCCTCTCACTACCTTGCTGGACAGGGAAGGGATGAGCATCATGCCACTTGCTGAGACCAGAGGGCATAGGCACTTGCAGCAGTCCCTGTTCCTTGGCTGGGGTGGGTGAATGTGAGTGGTCACAGGGTTCTTCTGTTCCCTAGCTAAAGTCTGTGAACATAGGTGGTTGTGACACTCACCTGCTCCATGGCTGGGGGCTGGTGAGCATGAGTAGGCACAGCATTCCCCCATTCCCAGCCTGAAGTCAGCATGTGCAAACAAACAATGCACTCTCTTGCTGCATTGGTAAAGCCCACAGGAACACATAGTTAAGACATTTTCCTGTTTTTCTGAAGCTGGAGAGCATGCCTCACCCACTATACTCTCTAGCTGCCTAAAGCCAGCAGTTGCACACAATCTGCACAGGGGACATCCCTTGATGGCCTGGCCCTAGTGGCCAAGAGGGCTGGTGTTCCAGAGTTACACAGGAGTGTAACAATTGGAAAGATAGCTCTTGGCACATTGCCATCTCCAGGGCTCTGGACAGACAGTGGACTGAAACACAACACCAGTCTTCTTGTGGAAAAGGCCTGCTTATTTAGCCTGGAGCGTCAGTCTGAGGGAGAGGCTCCAGGTTTCCCACACATCTGGAGGCTAAGGAGACACTCTGAGGGAATGTAAACAGGGAGACACCATCCATGTTCACTCTTTTGGCCTCACTACAGCTTGACAAGACTTCCCAGAAAGGAGCTTATACACTCATCTGGAGCCCTGATTTTTGTAACTATTACCCAGGGGACACCTCCAGATCCTCTGGTCTGGAAGTCAACAGGATTACAATTGTGACCCCACAAAAATGTATATATTTCCACTCTAAAAGCTGCTGCCTGACAGCCTAGTTTCCAGTCAGCCTGAAACTAGGTGCTGAGATTCCTCTTCTTGGATGACTGACAGGTGTTGGCATACCCTCAAAAACAGGTGTGTATCAAGAGTAAGTCAGATGGTTTAGATAATCACAAAAGTCTAAGAGTTAGGGCAAGGTTAAATACAATACCTACACAAGGCCACTGCTTGAAGACTGAGAGAAGTAACCGTTTCACTTAATACATAGAAATAAACCCAGAGAGTCAAGCAAAATGAGAAAATAGAGAAAGATGTTCCAAATAAAAGAGCAAGATAAAACCTCAGAAAAACACATTATGATATGGAAATAACTAACCTACCTGGTAAAGAATTCAAAATAATGGTCGTAAAGATTCTCACTGAACTAGGGACAAGAATGGATGAACACAGAACAGCAGTCAACAGAGATGAAGAATTAAAAAACAACTAAAAATTCATGAAAAACATTCAGCAGCAGGGTAGATGAAGTTGAATTATGGATCAGTATACTGGGAGACAAAGCAATGGGACTCACCCAGATAGAACATAAAAGAAAAAAAGAATTAAAAAAAAAAAGGTGGTTTAAGGGATGTCTTGGACAATATTAAGCAGAGTAACATTCATATGATAGGAGTCTCAGAAAATGAAAGAGAGAGAGAAAGGGTTAGAAAACTTATTTGAAGAAATAATGGCTGAAAAATTCCTTAAAGTAGGGAAGGAAATAGAAATCTGGCCCAGGAAGCCCAGAGAGTGACAAATAAAATTAAGACAAATAGAAACACAAGATGACACATACATTAAAATGTCAAAAGTAATAGAGTCTTAAAAGTAGCAAGAAAAAAAAATGTTACATAGAAGGGAAACACCCCACAAGGCTATCAGATTTCTCAGCAGAAACTTTGCAAGCCAAAAGGGAGTGATATGACATATTCAAAGTGCTGAAGGGAAAAAACTTCCAACCAAGAATAATCTACCCTGTAAGTTTATTGTTCATATTTGAAGGAGAAATAGAGTTTTCCAAACAAGCAAAAGTTAAAGGAGTTCATCACTACTAAACAGGTCTGATAAGAAATAGTATAGGGAAATCTTTAAGCTGAAAAGAAATGGTATTAATTAATAATAAGAAAACATATGACACTAAAAATCTCACAGTAAAAGGTAAATGTTCAGTAAAGGTAGTGTATTAATCACTTACAATGCTGATAAAAAGATTAAAAGGAAAAGTAGTAAAATTAAAACTGTAATAATTATTTAAGAGATGCATAAAAATATGTAAAATGTAACATATAAACATAGTGGGGTGGAGTAAATGTGTAGAGTTTTGGAAAACATTCAAATTTAAGTTGCTATCAAGTTAGAATAGACTGTTGCATACATTGGATGATATATGTGAACCTCACAATAACCAGAAAACAGAAATTATAGTAAATACACAGAAAAAAAAGATAAAGGAATCTAAACACAACACTAAAGAAAGTCATCAAAACACAAGGGAAAATAAAAAGATAAAAAGATAGAGTCAGAGGAACTACAAAAACAGCCAGAAAACAAAGTAGCAATAAGTACATACCTATCAATAATTATTTTAAGTATAAATGGACTAAATTCTCCAATAAAAGACAGAGTGACTGAATGGATAAGAAAAAATAAGACTATCAACAGATTGAAAAGGAAAAATTGACAGCAATCCAATAATAGTAGGGGATTTTAACACCCCACTTAATGAATGTATCGGACAGAAAATCAATAAATAACACTGACATTAAATGACACATAAGACCAGATGGACTTAGTAGATATATACAGAACATTCCATTCAAAAGCAACTGAATACAAATTCATCTCAAGTGCACATGAAACATTCTAGTGATCTAACAAGTCTCAATAAATTCAAGTAGATCGAAATCATATCAAACATCTTTTCCAACCACAATGGTATAAAACTTGAAATCAACTACAAGAAGAAAATTAAAACTACAAATACATAGAGTTTAAACATATTACTGAAAAACTAATGGGTCATAGAAGAAATCAAAGGAGAAATGAAAAATACCTGGAGACAAATGAAAACAAAAATATAATATACCAAAATCTAGGGGATGCAGCAAAAGTGGTTCTAAGAGGAAAGTTCACAGCAATATAGGTCTACCTCAAAAAGCAAGAGAAATCTCAAACAATTTAACTTTACACCTAAGGGAACTAGGGAAAGAACAAATGAAGCCCAAAGTTGGTAGAAGGAGGAAATAATAAAGATCAGAATAGAAATAAACATAATAGAGACTAAAAAGACAATAGAAAAGGGAACATAGAAATAGAGAATAGACAATGGAAATAAGACAATAAAAATGAAACTTAGAGTTAGTTCTTTAAAAAGCTAAAATTGATAAACCTTTAGCTAGACAAACCAAGAAAAAAGAGGGCTCAAATAGAATCAGAAATGAAAAAGATGTTACAACCAATACAACAGAATTATGAAAAATTATGACTACTATGAGTAATTATATTCCAACTAATTGGACAATGTTGAAGAAATGGACATATTCATAGAAATCAAATATTTCCAACAAACAAGGTCCAGGATCAGATGGCTTCAGTGGTGAATTCTACCAAACATTCAAAGAAGATATAATAACTCTCTTTCTCAAACTCTTTCAAAAAATTGAAGAGGAAAGAGAGCCTCCACACTTATTTTATGAGGCTAGCATAACTCTGATATCAAAACCACACAAGGATACCACAAACATAAAAAAGGAAATTGCAGGCCAATATCTCATATGAACATAAATGAAAAAATTCTGAACAAAATATTATTCAACAACAAATTCAACAACACATTAAAAAGATTGTACACCATGATCAGTGGGATTTATTATAGGGATGCAAGGATGGTTCAAAATCCACATATCAATCAACATGATACACCACATTAACAAAATGAAAAATAAGAGCTATATCAATAGATGCAGGAAAAGAATTTCACAGTTTATGATAAAAAGTCTCAACAAAGTTGGGTATCAAGGAAACATACCTCAACATAATAAAAGCCATATATAACAAGTCACAGCAAATATGGTGTGGCTCAGTGGTGAAAAGCTCAAAGCTTTTCTGGTAAGATCACGAATAAGACAAGGATTTCCACTATCCCAACTTTTATTCAACATAGTGTTGGAAGTCCTTGCCAGAACAATTAGGCAAAAAAGAGAAATAGAAGTCATCCAAATTGGAATGGAGTGAGTGAAACTGTCACTATTTGCAGATGATATGATGCTATATAGAAAACCCTAAAGCTTCCACCAAAAACTGTTAGAACTAATAAGTGAATTCATTAAAGTTGCAGGATACAAACAATGAACAAAAGTCTGTTGCATTTCTATACACTAATAACAAGTCATTAGAAAAATTAAGAAAAACCATTACATTTACAACTGCATCAAAAAGAAGTAAAATACCCAGAGATAAATTTAACTAAGCAGGTTGAAAACCTACCCTTTGAAAACTATAAGATACTGATGAAAGAAATTGAAGATGACACAAATAAATGGAAAGATGTTCTGTGCTTATGAATTGAACACATTAGTATTGTTAAGATGTTCATACTACCAAGGCAATCTATAGATTCAATGCAATGCCTATCAAAATTCCAATGACATTTTCACAGATCTAGAACAAATAATTCTAAAATTTGTATGGAACTACACAAGAACCTGAATAGCCAAAACAATCTTGAGAAAGAACAAAGCTGGAGGTATCACACGACCAGGTTTCAAACTATACTACGAAACTATAGTAATCAAAATAGTACGGTATTGACAATAAAAAACAGACATGTAAATTAATGGAATAGTATAATGAGCCCAGAAATAAACCACACCTATATGGTCAATTTTTGACAAAGGAAGCATGAATATATAATGAGGAAAGAACAGTCTCTTCAATAAATGGTGTTGGGAAACTGGACAGTAACATGCAAAAGATTGAAACTGGACAACTTTCATATACCATACACAGAAGTAAACTCAAAATGGGTAACGACTTGAATGTAAGACCTGAGACCATAGAACTCCTGGAAGAAAATGTAGGCAAATAAGCTTCTTTGCATCAATCTTAGATAATTTTTTTTAATCTGATCCTAAAGGCAAGGGAAACAAACACAAAAATAAGCAGTTACAACTATATCAAACTAAAAAGTTTCTGCACAGTGAAAGAATCCATCAACAAAACAAAAAGACAACCTGCTGAATGGGAGAAGGTATTTGCAAATCATGTATCTGATAAGGGGTAAATATCTAAAATATATAAAGAACTCATACAACTCAAAACCAAGATTAAAATTGATCTGATTAAAAATGGGCATAGGATTTGAATAGACATTTTCCAGAGAAGACATACAGATGGCAAATAGACATATGAAGAGATGCTGAACATCATTAGTCATCAGGGAAATGTAAATCAAAACTATAATGAGATATCACCTCATACCGGTCAGAATGGCTAAAATTAAAAAAACAAGAAATAATAAGTGTTGGAAAAAGTGCGGAGAAAAGGGAACCTTTTAGGCATTCTTGGTGGGAATGTAAATTGATACAGCCACTGTGGAAAACAGTATGGAGTTTCCTCAAAAAATTACAAGTAGAGCTACCATATGGTCTAGCAATTCTATTACTGAGTATCTGTCTGAAGGAAGGAAGACACTGAAAAGATACATGGACCCCTATGTTCATTACAGCATTATTTACAATAGCTCAGATATGGAAACAACATAAACATCCATCAATAGATGAATGGATAAAGAAGATGTATATATGTACATATACATACATACACACACACACACATACACACAATAGAATATACTAAGCCATAAAAATTAATGAAATCTTGCTATTTCCAACCTAATGGATGGAACTGGAGGATATTAAGTGAAAGAAGTCAGAGAAATTCAAATACCATGTGATTCCACTTATATGTGGGATAAAAAAAAAAACTTAGGCTCATAGGTACAGAGAGCAGATGGTGGTTGCCAGAAATATTGGGGTTACATTTAGCAAACTGCACCCAGTTTGTATAAGCTTCCAGTTATAAATGGGTCATGGGGATATAATGTATAGCATGAGGAATATAGTTAATAATATATTAATTTTGTATATTGACAAATGGTAACTAGACTTACTGTGGTGACCATTTCACAATGTATACATTATATACAATGTATCAAAATGTCAAATCACTGTGTTGTATACCTAATATAATATTGTATGTCAATTATACCTCAATAAATTTAAAAAAATTAAGTCAGTCACAAAACAAGAGCAGAAAGGCAAAACGCAGTGAGATACAAGTCAGTATCTCCTTCCCAGTATTACTAGCTCTCAGTGTGGAGAAGGGGGCAGAGCTGCTTAAAACTATTAGACTGTGACGCATTTTTGGTTAATTTCTCCTTTACAGACTTTTAGGGAGGTAACTCTCCACTTTCAAAACCCACAGACTAGACTATGGATTTCCCTCCTCTCTGTCTTTCCTTTGGAATGGAGACTAGAGTCCAGAGTCAAGACCTGAGAAAACAGGGCGTTACAGAATGGGCAGGTACACCCTCTGGAAAGCTGAGGCTATGTATAACTAGAACTTGATTTTAGGATTTCAGAGGATAAGGGCATATGGTCATCATAATCGACTTCCAGATACACAGAGATACGTGCAATCCAATGCCCTTTAAAGTTGGGCATCGCCTAAAAGTGACTAGAGGTGGCCAATGAAGTGGGAGTGGGAGTGGCATGTATCCCTTGTAGTCTCAGTGAACTGGTAGGGGACTCTCCTGCTCTCTGTCTCACTGCCATGCTGACCAAGGGGGCCATGTGTTTTAGATCATGTGGCCAGAGAGTAGAGACCCTGAGCCTGGATTGCAGGAGGGACAGTTGCCCTGCAGAGTATCCTAGACTGCAGATGATTTTTGTGTGAACGAGAATCAACCTTTGTGGTATTGGGTGGGGTAGCATAGCAGCGTAACAGCCTATGCTGAACAGTACAGGGCATATGGAAGAATACGTCTGCTCTCCTCTTGGTGGCTTCCTTACACTCTGCCCACTTCTTAGCAGCCAAACCACTGCAGAGTGAGTGTCCCACTTCTCTTTTGTTTTTCCTCTATCCCAAACCCAGAGTAGCAGCTGTGTGGAGGGTTGCAGCTGTTGGAATTGAAGGAAGGAAATGGCTGCTCCTCTTCCCTTTGGAATTAGTTTTGTCACATAAGTGGTTTACACAGTGGTGGTCTCCACAGATGCCAGGCATGTGTTCTCAGGTGCTTCCCCTATTTCACATGCATCCCACCCTACCCCCATTCCAATGCATAGACAGGAGCCACGGACCCCCCACAGAGCCAGGAGGCATTGTAGCACTTTAGGAGGCCCAGGTTGCTCTTTGGAAACTAGCAGACCTGATGTGCGCCACCCACACACCCAGCTGTTGTACAACTGATGTAGCCACAAGCAAAGAGAATCGTCAGAGCTATTTCCTGGCAGGGATGATGAATGTGGTTTGGTCTTTTTTTCTCTCCCGGAGTATGAAAATCATGTATCTCAAGTGATTTAGAAAGGGATAATGTGCCTGAAAGATAGTTGAAGTTATTCCTGTGAGTTTACTTACCATTATGTCTTTATTCTGAGTTTTCCTCACGTATGCTCTATCCCTGAAGCTTCTAGCATTTGTATCACAATCTTGATATGGACATCATTTTGGTTTATTTAGTTGTATGTAATCATAGTTTAATGTAATTTTTCATATCATTCATTTAAAAACCTATTGTCATTTAAAAATGTTTAAAATAGAATAATTAAATTTTGCAGGCTGATTAAAAGATGATAACATTTTTTAAAAGTTCAAATCTCGGGTCATCTGGGGGCTCAGATGGTTAAGCATCTGCCTTCGGCTTAGGTCATGATCCCAGGGTCCTGGGATGGAGCCCTGCATCAGACCCCCTGCTCAGCAGGGAACCTGCTTCTCCCTCTTCCTCTGGCTGCCACTCCCCCTGCTTGTGCTTGCTCGCTCTCTCTGTCAAATAAATAAAGTCTTTAAAAAAAAAAAAATAAATAAAAGTTCAAATCTAAAAATGGAGATTTTAAAATATATTACTAAAACATACCTTCTGAAGAAAGTTGTGATCCTTTATTATTGATTGATTGATCGATTGTCTTTACCAAAACAACAGGTCTATGATTAGGAGAAGTGTATTATAGTATTCCAACATGTCTAAGCCATTGCTTGTTAGAAATATTGATGTTCATTCAATTAGTTAAAAATATAGGCAGATCCTATTGAAATCATCTTCAGTTTTATATTCACTTTAATCCAAGAGATGGGAAAATTTTGTCAGGTTTATTTTATTTGAACTTACTTTGATAATAAGAGTTAAAGATTTTTGCTCCCTCCTAACTAAATTACATTTAAAACAATTTCTTGTACAAAATCCTCGCTTCACATTTCTGACCCAGGGTGGGGGAGAATCTAACCAGAAATCAGAGGACAGAGACCATTCTGAACTTGAGTGTAATTAATTACATTTTCTATTAGGTGTGATAACCCAATTAATTGTGGTGATGAGCACAACCACTGTGGTAGGGTTTGGATGAATTATCATTTATGTTGAATTGAGAGACATAAATGTACCTCTATGTGTCCAGTCCTTGTTTACTCAAATTTTTTCTTTGGAAATTCAGTCCCGACTCTATAGGGTAAATTCCAGATGAAAATTATAATATAAATATTAAGTTAAAACACAGATTTTGGCCAGATCTACTCTTAGTTCTGCTCAAACAGCCTTTGTGGTTTTGATAGGAAACCTTGCCAGCACATGTGTGGACAAGATTTGGCCGGAGTGGCTAGATCTGAGTGGTCATCATGTACAGAGATGGAAATTGCTTAGTCCATTAATGAATTCTCAGATCATTCACTACAGGGATCTTTTTGTTTGGGGCTGCCAGTCAAGACTAAGAAAGCCCAAAGGGACTCTGAAATCTATAAAATGAAGCACCCAACCTCTGAGGCTGGATGAGAATCAAGGTGCAATAATAGAGTATGTCTTAAACTCTATTTATTCTTAGAGAGTTTGCCAAAGATTAATACTTCTCTGAAGTCTCTAAAGGAAGGATTGTCTAGCTTGTCTCAACAGGAAGAATTGGTCTTAAAACTGTGACCTGTGGAGGCATTTGAGACTGGGGGAGGAGAGGAAAATAAGAAGGTTCTCATAACTGCAGCCATTCCTATCCCTCCTCTTAGATCTCCTTACACAGATGACTCTCCATGAAAGTTTCTTCTACTGGTTTATTTTTCTGTGTCATAGACTGAAATATTTGTTGAAAAGCTTATTAGCAGTAAGCTGCCAATGAGCCTTTGAATGTTTAAATAATAGTCTTAAGGAAAATCCTTAATTAAGAGCAGTCCGTACTAAAATTTCATGGATTCAAAAAGACTCTGTTGACCTATTCCATTGAGTATTAGTACTGGATTGGAATAAAGTAAGTCTACCAGTTAAGATAGGCTGAGTTATGCTTTATAACAAAGAACTGTAAAATTTTAGAAGTTTAGAACATTTGCTCACATTACATGTCCACTGTAGGTTGGTGTCAGGGTAGTGGTGGTGGAGGAGAATCTGTTCATTGTCTTCCATCAGGAAACAGGATAGTGGAGACTACATGTCCACACTGCCAGATTGTCAAATTAAAAAGAAAACAAAGGGGGGGAGCAAAAAAGAAGAGAGCAGAACATACACTGATTGTTTTTTTTTAAGATTTTTTTTATCTGACACAGAGAGAACAAACACAAGCAGGGGAGCATCAGGCAGAGGGAGAGAGAGAAGCAGGCTCCCCTCTGAGTAGGGAGCCCAATGTGGGGCTCTGTCCCAGAACCCAGGGATCATGACCTGAGCCAAAGGCAGACATTTAACCGACTGAGCCACCAGACGCCCCCATATACAGATTCTTAAAGCTTCTTCTTAGTATTGACACACAACACTTTTGCTCACATTCCATTGGCTAAACATATTTAATAGCCACACCTAACTTCAAGAGCAGGAGTATAGCCCTATGAAATTCCAGGAAGGAGAACTAAAAGTATTTGGTAAACAACATAAATGACAACCACACTGAACTTTTTAATTCATGCTAATCCACCTAAACCCAGTAAATGATGAAGCATGTTTTAATTAGGAACTCGTTTGTCAGGTACTTGGGTCTCATAGATACATCTAGATTTCAACCTGTACTTCTGGATAGTTGGTCCTTCATAGGCATGAAAATGACCTTAGATGTAGTAGTGGAGGGGTGCCTGGGTGGCACAGCGGTTAAGCGTCTGCCTTCGGCTCAGGACGTGATCCTGGAATTATGGGATACAGCCCCACATCAGGCTCCTCGGCTATGAGCCTGCTTCTTCCTCTCCCACTCCCCCTGCTTGTGTTCCCTCTCTCGCTGGCTGTCTCTATCTCTGTCGAATAAATAAAAATAAAATATTAAAAAAAAAAGATGTAGTAGTAGAGGTTAAAGAAACATATGATTAGCCAGCACTAGAGGTGGGCTGTGGGGGCATGTTCAGAAGGGGCTGAGGAATAAGTATGTACAAGAAAATAATTCTAGTATAGTAAAAAAGGAGACAGTGCTTGAAGTTAGAAGACCATTTTTAAGCCCTAACTTTGGAACATACCAGCTAAGTAATTATGTGTTCATTGTTTACCCTTTAGGAGCCCTAGTTTCTCCACCTGAAAGATAAATAATCAAATGGATCTTACATGTTAAGTACTTCGTGACTTATAAGCACTATGTAACTATCAGGAAGGAAGAATACTGTTATTCTGAGCCCTGGGGTTGTCTGAGCTGAGTCCAGGTTTTAATGAGTCCCCAATTTTGTCTCAGAAAATAGAACTGGTATTTGGTATGGCACTAACTCATATCATTTTTATACATCAGCAACTCCAATTTTAAATCTATATAATGTAATAATAATAAAGATAACACTTTACAGAATTATTTCACACCGCAACACTAAAAGTTCGTACCAGTTGCCATCACTGAATAGAGAAAAAGTCTCTAAGAAACCAGGTGAGAAATAAAGTAACCAAACAGAAAACAAAATCTGAACAGGAAATTAACATAAAATGAACTTCACTGGAGGAAGGCAAAGTAAAAAATAGACCAAAATGTAAGTTGCTCTATCTTTGCATCAGATGTTATAACCTTATAAGACTATACATTATGTGCAAACTCCTTTTCTTATTATTTCACTAAATTTTGAATATTTAGAAGCTCTTTGCTCATTCAAAACGGTATTGTGGGATTGCTAATTGCAAATTTAGGTTCTGGAAACTTTTTGGGGTTATATTTAAGTTTAAAGTCTTTCTTTCCTTTTTTTCTTTTTCACTCTCCTCTTTGTTCCTTCTACACTTATTAACTATAGTTAACTATAGTTAGTTTATAGTTTCATATAAAGTGCTGACTAGGAAGGTCATTGTGCTTATATTTTCCCTACCTTAGAAGATGCAAAAGCTAGAGAGAGTAATGAGGTGGAGATTGTAATGTATGAATAGTATGCTACAAGAGCAAGGAAAAGAAAGTATCTGACTTTGTTGAGGGAGGTCAGAAAAAGATTCATATAGAAGATGACATTTGAATTGGGTTCACTGTGTAAGAAAGAAGGGTGGGGAAAGAAATTGCAGGTAGAAGAAACAGCTTGTGCTACAGCACAGTAATGAGGAATAGCATTATGCATCTTAAACGTCAAGTGACTTAAAGTTCTTGAAAAGCAGGATGTTTGTGGAGAGGTGAGATTATAAAGATAGGCAGGAGCCTGACTATGGTGGGTTTTGTAGGCCATGGCCAAGGAATTTGTGGGGTATCCTAAGTGGACTTTAAGCTGATAAAAAAAAAGGCTAACATTTTTATTTAAGGAACATCAATACTACCCACAAATAGAAAAAAATAACTTTTAATCTCAATTTGTGAATTGCCATAAAATGAACCCACCACTTTGGTTCATTTATGTGATCAGGATGATCTTCATAAAACAGCAAATTCCCTGTCCTTATCTTCAAGTCATTTCATGAAAGTACCAGTCCCTCTTAGGGAACCTAGTCCACACACCCAGTATTTAACTCTGTTTTAACTTTGAGCACAATTCATTTCTTGTAATTGTTACAAGCACACAGACATAGGGAATGTCCTTGAGATTTTTCCATTGTGTAACCCAGTGCTGAAAGCTTTCAAAATGCATGGAACTGGCATGTAGTTTCTCTTTTTTAATGTCATCTCAGTATTGCCAACAACTCTAAGTGCTGAACAAGCTAATTTTTTTTTTAATTTTAATGATTTTTTATTATATTATGTTAGTCACCATACAGTACATCCCCGGTTTCCGATGTAAGGCTCGATGATTCATTAGTTGTGTATAACACCCAGTGCACCATGCAATACGTGCCCTCCTTACTACCCATCACCGGTCTGTCCCATTCCCCCACCCCCCTCCCCTCTGAAGTCCTCAGTTTGTTTCTCATAGTCCATAGTCTCTCATGTTTCATTCCCCCTTCTGATTACCCCCCCTTTCTTTATCCCTTTCTTCCCCTACCGATCATCCTAGTTCTTATGTTCCATAGATGAGAGAAATCATATGATAGTTGTCTTTCTCTGCTTGACTTATTTCACTTAGCATTATCTCCTCCAGTGCCATCCATGTTGTAGCAAATGTTGAGAACTTGTTCTTTCTGATAGCTGAGTAATATTCCATTGTATATATGGACCACAACTTCTTAATCCAGTCATCTGTTGAAGGGCATCTCGGCTCCTTCCACGATTTATCTATTGTGGACATTGCTGCTATGAACATTGGGGTGCATATGGCCCTTCTCTTCACTACGTCTGTATCTTTGGGGTAAATACCCAGTAGTGCAATGGCTGGATCATAGGGTAGCTCAATTTTTAACTTTTTAAGGGACCTCCACACTGTTTTCCAGAGTGGCTGTACCAACTTGCATTCCCACCAACAATGTAGGAGGGATCCCCTTTCTCCACATCCTCTCCAACAATTGTTGTTTCTTGCCTTGTCTATTTTTGCCATTCTAACTGGCGTAAGGTGGTATCTCAGTGTGGTTTTGATTTGAATTTCCTTGATGGCTAATGATTTTGAACACTTTTTCATGTGTCTGTTAGCCATTTGTATGTCTTCATTGGAAAAGTGTCTGTTCATATCTTCTGCCCATTTTTTGATTTGTTTATTTGTTTCTCGTGTATTGAGTTTGAGAAGTTCTTTGTAGATCTTGGATACCAGTCCTTTATCTGTAGTGTCATTTGCAAATATATTCTCCCATTCCGTGGGCTGCCTCTTAGTTTTTCTGACTGTTTCCTTGGCTGTGCAGAAACTTTTAATCTTGATGAAGTCCCATAAATTCATTTTATCTTTTGTTTCTCTTGCCTTTGGGGATGTGTCATGAAAAAGGTTGCTTTGGCCGATGTCGTAGAGGTTGCTGCCTATGTTCTCCTCTAGAATTTTGATGGATTCCTGTCTCACATCAAGGTCTTTCATCCATTTGGAGTTTATTTTTGTGTATGGTGTGAGAGAGTGGTCAAGTTTCATTCTTTTGCATGTAGCTGTCCAATTTTCCCAGCACCATTTATTGAAGAGACTGTCTTTTTCCCACCGGATGTTTTTTCCTGCTTTATCAAATACTAGTTGCCCAAGGAGCCGAGGGTCCATTTCTGGGCTCTCTGTTCTGTTCTGTTGGTCTATGTGTCTGTTTTTGTGCCAGTACCATGCTGTCTTTGTGATCACAGCTTTGTAGTACAGCTCGAAATCCGGCATTGTGATGCCCCCAGCTTTGTTTTTCCTTTTCAACAGTTCCTTGGAGATTCGGGGCCTTTTCTGTTTCCATACAAATTTAAGGACTGTTTGTTCCAGTTCTTTGAAAAATGTCATTGGTATTTTGATCGGGATAGCATTGAAAGTGTAGATTGCTCTGGGTAGCATGGACATTTTAACTATGTTAATTCTTCCGATCCATGAGCATGGAATATCTTTCCATCTTTTTATGTCTTCCTCAATGTCTTTCAAGAGTGATTTATAGTTTCTAGAATATAGGTCCTTTACGTCTCTGGTTAAGTTAATTCCAAGGTAACGTATGGTTTTTGGTGCTATTGTAAATGGGATGGATTCCCTAATTTCTCTTTCTTCGGTCTCGTTATTCATGTATAGAAATGCAACTGATTTCTGAGCATTGATTTTGTATCCTGCCACGTTACTGAATTGTGAACAAGCTAATTTTTGATACCAAAGAACCAAAGGTAATATTGTCTTAATTTTTCAGAGTGAGTTCAGTTTGTTACATGTTATGATAATAAATATCTTTGGAAAAAAACAAGCATAAAGTAATGAACATGATCCAGAATGCATTAGCAAGCTGGAAACATTTTGGTCATTGTAGCTGAATGCTTTAAAACAGAACTCAGTAATACATGCTCTCTTTTCTGTAACATTTAGACAGTCTCTTTATAGGCTAGAATATGCTTATGGTTTATTTAGATTTAATATGAGTTGTAAGAATTGGGTATTTTGGGGGGTATGCAATCTTGATTAACTATATGACTGTAATTCATACTGTTTTTTTTCATTAAAAATGGGTAAGACTAATAAGATCAGTAGTGCCTCTTAACTATCTCCTGAATGTCCTTGTATTCTGATGTTTCTGGGATATTATATCAGATTCTGTAGAAGGTTAATAATAAAAAAGCAAAACTTGAAAAATGGTTGTTAGATTTAGTGAGTAGAGGGGGAATACTTGAGAGTGAAATTTTAGTTGAGTATAGGCAAGAGCCAGATAATGTTGTAGAATGATGAGGAAAAGATTAATCTGATTTCTTCTTATCTCTATAAGTTCTTTGTTTATTTCACTCTTACCCTGTTTTTATTAAACTTTGGTTTCTACAGGTCACAGCTTAAATGGAAAATGATTAATTCTTGCCATTTGAAATTGTAAGGACTTGGATTTGGTTTATGTAATAGAGTTGAAGAAATACTTGGCTAGTGAGTTCACTCACTCCCCAACTCATCTCCCCTTACCTTTCCATAGGGAGAGAAGACAAAGACTCTAAAATGATGGGAGAACTCCTGAGGTGAGCTGATTTTTTTCTCTTGTGAACATTTGCTGGACCCTGGGAATTTTTCCCTTTGAGGCACTTAACTGACTCAGGGCATGACCTGCAGATTGTACTTGATTTAGGCATTAAGATACTTACAGGGAAGAAGAAAAGCCATCAAAATGTTGTTGTGTGTTAGCAGTGTCAGGAGGCTGGAGACACAAACTGGAAACCTTAGGGGCTTCTTGGTTATATATAACTAGTTCACGCCATGTGACATTGGCTCAATTTTAGATCTGTAACAGCCGTGGAGATGAGAAAGACCAAAACTTCAAAAAGGCAGAGTGAAATCTAAGGGAGAGGGGGCCTGCCTTAAGCACTCCATTAGTCTTTCAGTCAAGATGTTTGCTAGATGATTAAGATGCCCAGCGTAGGGAGCTGAAGAGCTGGGCTGGAAACTTACGAATGTCTGAGCTGGAAGTCCTACAGTATTTCAGGATTGAGGAGAAAGAGACCAATTTGTTTCTCTCTCAGTAAGCTTGAGATGGCCATTCCTAAGCAAGTAGGCTGAAACAGATGTCCACTGAGACTTACTCTGAAATCCAGCTCTGACCTAGGTCAATTTCTGATTGGCTAGAATGATCAGCCTCTTATCCTAGCTGCATAACAGAGAAAAAGTGTGTGCATGGGGGAACCTTTCTGTCGAAAGATAAAATGATTGAGATCCTCCTCATTTCTTTTATACTCAGTGTCTGACACAAAATAAAATATTACTCTACATACAAAAATACATAAAAATACAATTGATGATCAGGAGGAGAAAGATGGAAACTAGTAGCAGACCAATAGATGATTCAGATATTAGAGTTACTAATCTATTCTTTGAAATTACTATGATTAATATACTACATACATTAGAGAAGATGGAAAAAAGTATGGAGAATTTCTTTAGGGAACTATACTCTGTAAAAAAAAAAAAGAAACATAGACAATCTAGAATAAGAAAAAATAATATATTTTTAAAGATTTTATTTATTTATTTATTTATTTGGAAAGAGAAAGGGAGAGCACAGAGGGAGAGTGAGAAGGAGAGCAGATTCCCCACTGAGCAGAGAGACCAATGTGGGGCTTGATCCCAGGACTCTGAGATCATGACCTGAGCTGAAGGCAGATGCCTTAACTCACTGAGCCACCTGGGTGCCCTACAATATGTTGAAGTAAGAACTCAATGAGTGGATTTAGGAGTATATTGGAGAGAAAAGTATACAGGAAAAGTGAATTGAAAGACAAGTCAATAAAAATATACAATATGAAGCATATAGAAAAAAATAGAAAAAAATTAATGGAGATGTGTGTGCAGAGGTCTAACATACATATAATAGGAGTCACAGAAGGAAAATGAGAGAAATTGGGGGGAAATTGTTACTTAAATTTTCCAAAGCATATGAAAGATATCAACTGAGAGATTCAGGAAAATCTGGGAATCCCAAGTTGAAGATAAACAAAGAAAAGCATACCCAAGTACATCATAAAATCTTCTGAAAACCAAATATAAAGATAAAAGTTAAAATCAGTACCTTTAAAAACAATTCACCAGGACTTAAATATAAGTTTTCAACAGAAAAGATGAAAACTAAAAGACAATGAAATAACATCTTTAAAATGTTGAAAGAAAATAACAGCCAACTTACAATTTTATACAAAAAAAGTTCTTAAAAAATGAAGATAAAGTTAGTTTCAGTCAAAGGAAAAAATGAGGGAATATGTCCCTAGGAGGCCACTTTTGTAAAACTATTCAGATAGAAAAAGGATTCCAAATGAAACATGGAAATACAAGAGGAAATTGTGAACTCCAGGGTAGTAAATGTGGGCCATATAAAACAGGGGTAATATTGCAGCAACATAATGTTTTATATCTTTCCATTATTATTCAGTTCAAAATGGTCCCTAATTTCTTAGGGAGTTGAATTCTACTATGGTCAGAGAATATTTCTGTATATGGGAAAAGAAAAAGGACTAAAAATCACTTTACTTACAACTTAAGAAGGTACAAAACAAAGACCAAATCAAAAGTAAGGAACATGTAAGGAAAGAAGTCATAAAGAGCAGAAATAAAAAATAATATAAAAGAAAAATCAACAAAGTTAAGCATTGGTATTTTGATAAAATTCATAAAATTAATAAACTTCTCACAATAGTGATCATGAAAAAAAAAGTCCCACAAATTTTCAAAAGTGAAAATGTATAGATCATAATACATCAAATGGGATATAACATGAACACTTTCCCAATAAATTTGATGATTTGGAGGAGATGGATTAGTAATTCAAAAACCTGACAGCTTAATAAATTTGCCACAAGAAGAAGGGGAGCTCGGCTGGCTCAGTTGGTGGGGCATGTGACTCTTAATCTCAGGGTTGTGCGTTCAAGCCGCAGATTGGGTGTGGAGATTATATAAAAAAAAAATAAAGTCTTAAAAAGAATAGTTGTGCAAATCTTTGGGGGCACCTGGGTGGCTCAGTCAGCTAAGCGGCAGACTCTTTTTTTTATTGCTATTTTTTAAGATTTTATTTATTTATTTGAGAGAGAGTGAGAGAGAGAGGATGAGCAGAAGGAGGGGCAGAGGGAGAAGGAGAAGCAGACTCCCCACTGAGCAGGGAGCCTGACTCGGGGCTTGATTCCAGGATCCTGGGATCATGATCTGAGCCAAAGGCAGATGCTTAACCAACTGAGCCACCCGTGTACCCCGTGGCTGACTCTTGATTTCCATTCAGGTCATGATCTCCAGATTGTGAGATCGAGCCTGGCATTCAGCTCCATGCTGGGTGTGGACCCTTCTTAAGATTCCCCCTCTTGCCCTCCCCTCCTGCTCATGCTCTCTCTCTCTGTAATTGATAGATAGATAGATAGATAGATAGATAGATAGATAGATAAAATTTACCTTTAAATTTACCATAAAAAGAAACAGAAAATGTATGCAGTCAGATATATATTTTAAAAATGGATTCTTAATTAAAATGTTCTCATAATCAAATTCTTAGGCCAAGATGGTTTCACTGGCGAATTCTTCCAAACATTTAAGAAAGACATAACAGCACTATTACACAAATTCTTCCAGGGAATAGAAAGAAAGGGAACGATTTCTAACTCTTTTTAAGAGGCACCATAACATGGATTATAAAATTGTGAAAGATGTAGTAAAGGAAACCAAGTGTTTTCATTAATATTGATGCAGAAGGAATACTAACAAAGCTAACATAGCAATACATAAAAGAAATGTGGTAACCAAGAAGAGTTTATTTCAGATATGCAAGGATGGTTTAACATTAGAAAATCACTCAGTGTAATTCATCACATCAACAAACTATAGGAAAACAACAAGAATTTACAAGAAGATTTAGCAATGCCCCTGAATATGAGTTTAATATGCATAATTTTATAAATATTTCTATATACCAGAAGCAAATGGAAAATGAAATTTAAACATTATCATTTATAATAACGTTTAAAGAATCATAGATCTAGCAACTGATGTAATAAAACATGTGCAAACACTTCTGTAGTCAAACTATAAAATACTGAGAGAAATTAAGGAAGATCTAAACAAATGGAGACATAGCCCATGTTTACAGATGGAATACTCAATATTGTTAGAATATTCTGCCCAAAGTAATGAATCATGGAACTTTACATCAAAAACTAGGGATGTACTGTATGGTGACTAACATAATATAATAAAAAATTATTATAAAAAAAAAGAATATTCTGCCCAAATGAATCTACAAATCTAGTGTGATCCTAATAAAAAATATGAGCATGCTTTTTGTTAAATGAGAATTAGAAATGCAAAGAGCCAAGAATAGCTAAAGTATTCTTGGAGGAGAACGTAGCTGAAGGATTTACTTTGCCAGATATCAAAATTTATTATGAAATTATAGTAACTAAGACAGCATGGCTTTGGTAACAGGATAGACAAACTGACAATTAGAATAGAGTTTGGTTTTAGACTCACGTATATGGTCACTTGACTTAAGATAAAAGTATAAAAAAGCACAGTGAAGAAGGAATAGTCTTTTCAATAAATAATGCTGAGTCAATTGAATATCCTTATGAAAAATATGTGCTTGGCCCTCCATACTTTATAGAAAATAATCAAATTCAAATGGATTATATATTTAAATGGAAAAGACAAACAATACAGCTTTTAGAGGAAAAGTGAGGTGATTAACTTTGTGATCTTAAAGCAGGCAAAGACTTTCAAAGAGAGCACAAGAAGAAAGTTTTGTTGTTATTTCCTATTATAACATTATTATCCCATGGAATGAATATTTCACTTCCCTGAATGAAATATTTCATATATTTGTACATATTCTTATCTACCATAAGCTCTAGTAATTAGATCTTTTTAAAGAATGAATTTTACTGTGTCATCGTCACTTTTTTTAAAAAAACAGTTTTTTAAATTTTTTAAAATTTTTAATTGAAGTATAGTTGACTTACATTACTATATTAGTTTCAGGTGTACAATACATGACTTGACAATTATATCCATTACAAAATCCTCACCATGACAAATGAAACCACTAATCCATCACCATGCAAAGTTATTAGTAACGTTATTGGCTATATTCCCATGCTGTGTTTTTAATCCCATGATCTATTCACCTTATAACTGGAAATCAGTACCTCTTAATCCCCCCTACCCGTTTTGCCTAAGCCCCTAGCCCAGTCCCTTCCTGCAACCACTAGTTTGTTCTCTGTATTTATGAGCTTGTCTCTGCTTTTTTGTTTGTTCACTTGTTTTGATTTTTTTTAGATTTCACATAGAAGTGAAATCATATGGTATTTTCTTTGTCTGATTCATTTCACTTAGCATAATACCCTTCAGGTCCATTCATCGATCCGTGTTGTTATGAATGACAATTACGGCTTAGTAATATTCCTGTGTGTATATGTGTGTGTATTGCATCTGTTTATGTACATTTAGGTTGCTTCCATATCTTGGCTATTGTAAATAATGCTGCAACAAGCATAAGAATGCATGTATCTGTTTGAATTAGTGTTTTTGTTTTCTTTCTTTTTTAAGATTTTATTCATTTATTTGAGAGATAGGCAGAGCATGAGCGGGGGGGGGGGCAGAGAGAGAAGGAGAGGGACAAGCAGACTCCTTGCTGAGAGGTGAGCCCGATATTTTGCTTGATCCCAGGACACTAAGATTATGACCTGAGCCGAAGTCAGATGCTTCGGCAACTGAGCCACCCAGGCTCCCCATTTTCTTTGATTAAATATGCAGAAGTGGAATTACTGAATTATATAATGCTATTTCTATTTTTAATTTTTTGAGGAACCTCCATATTGTATTTGGCTGCACCATTTACATTCTCACCAACAGTGCATGAGGGTTGCCTTTCGCCACATCATTGCCGACACTTGCCATTTCTTGTCTTTTTGATACTAACCATTCTTACGTGTGTGAGATGATACTGGATTATGGTTTTGATTTGCATTTCCCTGATGATTAGTGATGTTGAGCATCTTTTCATGTGTTTGTTGGTCATCCATATGTCGTCTTTGGAAAAATGTCTATTTAGGTCTTCTGCCAATTTTAATCAGATTAAGTTGCATGAGTTGTATGAGTTCATTATATATTTTGGATATTAAGTCCTTGCCATGTATAACATTTGCAAATATCTTCTCCCATTCCGAAGGTTGCCTTTTGTTTTGTTGATGATTTCTTTTGCTGTACAAAAGCTTTTTAATTTGATGTAGTTCTAATTGTTTATTTTTGCTTTTATTTTCCTTGCAAAAACAAAAAATTTTGAAACAAAATGGTAATTCGGTTCATATCCAAATCAAGAGCCTCTGTAAAAGCTTCAAAATAATTGTACCAAGAATATAAAAAGAACTTTTAGAAATCAATAAGAAAAAGGCAGATAAACCAATAGACATATGAACAAGGCTTGAGCAGACCATTTACAATAAAAGATACTCAAATAGCCTATAAACTTATAAAATATATCAAGCTCATTCGTCATCAGGGAAGGGCAAGCCAGGAACCACCATATAACAGTGCTGTGCTAGGTCTACCAGGTACATAACCAACAGAAATGTATGCATAGCTTTATCAAAAGCCATAAATTAGGTTAGCTTAGTAACACTACTCATAATAGTAAAAAAATGGAAAACTCCTCAAGAGCCTGCCAAGAATAGAATGGATCAATGAATTATGATAGCATCACAGAACAGAATGCTGTATAGTATCCTACTGCTGACAAGTGTCCACCTCAGGACTTCATTCAGAAATGTGTAGTTGCTTCTAGATTGTGTCTAATACAGTTGAAACACACATTTCAGAATGAAGCAAGAGGCCTGGTCTGGGTAACTCAGAGAGGACACCGTGCATCTCTCTGGTGAGGTGTTTGGCCTATGAGACCAAACACCTGTACATTGCCAATTCTGCCTTCATTATTCCCATGTAGCTCACCAGTGCTTGAGTAGAGTTTGGCTTCATGTCAGCTAAGACTTGGATAATATGTCCCTTTAGTCACAGAGGGACCGAAAGTGATCAGTCTCTCCAACCACTTCAGTGGTGTTTACCCAGTGGTTTTATTCAGTTGGGATAGATTTAAAGTATTTTTAATTTGAAACTTTTTTTTTGGATGGGCAGATAGGGCTGGAAAACATACCCTCGGATGTTTGAAGAAAGCAATCTAGTGTGAGGAGTCTTGCATTAAAAATCTGTCCCTGAGGCTGAAATTGCTATTTTGGTATGCTTTAATGTGGCATCTAACATGCAGCGAGGAAAAAAAAAATGAGGGAGGATTGGTTTTCGTCTGTGACAACGAATTAGACATAAAACCTTGATCATTAACTTCAGTCTACAGTCAAATCAAGTTTTGTAGTGTCTTTTTAGGGGTCAGGAAATTCTACCACCAAATAAAATATTTTTCTTTTATCCACATTACCATACTACTGACAAGTCTTCACCTCAGAACTCATCATTCAGAAATGTGTAGTTGTTTCCAGAGTGTGTCTAAGACTGCTGGAACATGCATTTCAAAAGAAATGGGAGGCCCAGTCTGGGTGACTCCATGGAGGGTGCGGTGCTCCTCTCTAGTGAGGGTTTGGCCTGTGAGAGGTGATGTTCCTGTATTTGCCAATTCAGCCTTTGTTATTCCCACATGGCTCACCAGTATCTGAGCAAAGTTCGGCCTTGTGTTAGCTGGGGACTTGAGTGGTGTGTCCCTTTAGTCACAGAGTGACCAGAGTGATCAGTCTCTCCAGCAACTTTAATGATGTTTTGATACTAAAAAAAATAGTTTCTAAGATTAATCATATTGACTCATTTTTTAAAGCATATTTTTCACAGTCCCTGGCCTAGAATGGATATGTTACTACTGGGCATCAGCAATCACAGACTTGGCTATTTTAGCAAAGCTGGGAGAAGGTAGTGCTCGTGGCCAAATTAGTTGCCCGAGTTATTAAGAGTTGGAGTAAGTCCTGTTATAGTCAGGGTTAGGTTCCTCCTGCTTACCACTGTTCCTGGCAGTGCCATTCGTTGTGGCTGACGGGCCTCTAGGACTTAGGAAACCTGAGACTGTAATGGGAGAGGGGAGGTCCAGGTCCTCCCAGAAAGGAGATGTCTCAGAGTAACCTCATGTGGCCTACATGTGCCTGGCCCCTGTGCCAGTCTGCACTCAGATGAAGTACCACTTAATCCTTCCCATGTCTGCATGAAGTTGCTTGGCCTCAAACAGGGAAGGTGCACTCAGGACATTGGAGCTATTTATCATGGTTTCAGAGCAGGTTCAGCTGTCTTCACTTCCCACTTATTATGTAACTCCCGCAGAACAGGCAGATAGTCTCTCCAAATAGAATAAGGGGTGGGGGAGACAATGGAGGAGAAACAGAATTATTCCCAGGTAGACTATTATTGGCTGGGGATTAACCACAGGAGATCAAAAAGTTTTAGAGATGGAAAGATCTTAGATATAAAATCATCTTTTAGTCTATATGTATAAAAGCAAGGACTCAAATAATTGAAGTGACTTATCCAAGGTCAAAGAGATAGCATTGTCAGGATTAAGATTTTTTTTTTCCCCAAAGGTTAAGATTTCACTCTTTCTCTCACTCTCTACCTATTTATACGTACATTACAAACCTACCTTTGGGTTTCAGTTAAGATAATTATATTATTCTCAAAATCCCCATTATGTACTCATAGTACTGAAATTATGTAATTTTGAGTAAACTTTTTCCCCCCAGGCTTATTTGTTAGGTCCAAGGATTGTTTCCTTTTGGCTACAACAAATCCATCATTCCTGAGTTTCTCCACCTTAAAAATGAAGGAATTTTTTTTTCATCCCTGTATTTGCCTGGCAGAATCCTCACTCGAAAACAAACAAGCTGTTAATCGGTGAATAAAAGGAGAGAGAAAAATCTTCAGAAATTATGTTTAGCCCCATCTGGCCTTAGAAAAACATGGGAATTGGTGATCAAGTACATTCAGCAGGATGGCTGCCTTTCAAGGGAAACAATATCTGGATATTTCTATGTCTAGACCACAGAGGAAAAATGCTTCCTTGGTAATTAACCCATTGAAAACAGAACAGCCCACGTGGCTCTGAGAAACACAGGGAAGAGCTGGAAGGATGCATTCACTGAAAATTCAGCCCACAGATGTGAAAGTTTGTTCCCCAGTCTGTATTTCAGCATTTTAGATCCAGAGTTTATATAAAGAATGAATAGGGAAAGGTAAGAAGTTATATTTTTTTTCTTAACCAGCCAATGGTATTTTTCACTTTACTATTCGCATTTTGCTCCCTATTTGCATACCACTGCTAAGGATCTTGTGACAAACCTCCATTTTCTTGGCGCATAAAGCAGGGACCCTGCAGCCGAGGCCTTAAGGACATTTCATTAAGAATTGAAAGATAAGGTTACTTAGATAAGTGGTTTGTCTGGGTCCTGGAGGGGAAATTTATGTGAACCCTGGTAGGATTATAAATCTTGATTCGATGTAATAATCTCAGTCTTTGAGTTCTGTTTTATCATTTGCAAAAGCTGGATGTGAATTGATATGCATCATTACCCAACTATATAATTTATTTTTAAGGAATACTTTGCAGCATAGGCCAAAGAATAACCCAGATTGCAATGAGATATTTTGAATTTCTTGTGGGCATATTACACATTAACGGTCACAGAAAGTCAAAGAGTTCCTTTTACATTCAAGTTTCCTCAGTATAATCTTGCATATTCTTTCCATAAGCATTTATTATACAATAGAACCATTGGCCAGTGTGTGTTGAAGATAGTTGAAAAAGGATTTTTACAAACTTTAGTTAACTAAAAAATGGAATAAAATCACTCAAACTAATCTCCTAGTTACTTTTTTTTTTTTTTTTTTTTTTTTTTTTACATTCTCTTCTGAGCCTTTTCCATATTCAGGCATAATTGTAGGAATCTCTAGTGGAGCATGAGTCCATTCATGATGTAAACTTTGTCTTTTCAGCCTCTTCACTTTGTGTCTTCTCTCCTGCCTACCTCCTGTGAAAGGCACCCCTCTCTCTACCATATAGCTCTTCATCTAGGGCCTTTCACCTTTACCTGGAGTCTTCTTATTCTATACCATCCCCCCATCTCCTCTCCTTTTACCTGTCAAACTTCTGCTCACACTTTTAAGCTTTTGCATTGCATCCTCCAAGAGTTCTTCCTGAAACTCCATGACTCTTTCCCTTTCCTGTTTCTCTTTTTCTTAGTCTCATCTCCTGTCTTCTCCCACAGATTATATTAGATGCTCTTCCTTGGTAAACTTAAAAGAATGCTTGACAATTTTTATCCATGTACTGACTATATTAGATTTTAATGTTCTATTTCTATGTCTGTCTCTCCAAATAAAATGTAAGCACTTTGAGAGGAAGAATCATCTTATTGATGTTATATCTTTAGTGCCTGTGTCAATGTCTGCCAAATAGAAAGGGTTCTATAAAGTTTGTTGAATGAACCAATGATGAGACTTCATATATAGTGCTGAATGAAAAATACAGACTCTTCCCTCAAGGAGTTTATTATCTAGTAGAGAAACAGACAATACATACACAATTAGAAATTATGCTAATGCAATGATGGAAACAAAAAGTTTTAAGATAGAGGATAATAGAGCAGAAGTGCCCTAGATGGGAAATTATAAATGTTAGGCTTTAGTTACAAACAAACAGTGGAATCCACTGTGGTTAGTTCTAGGAGAAAAGGAATTTATCAACATATAGAAGATGGCTCACAGAGTCTTTGGGAAAATTAGGGAGCCAGGGACAATACCCAACCACACTGAAGGAGGCTACTTTAGCAAAAGAAGCTAGCCACCTTAATTCGGCTCCCAAACAAGAGTTTTAACCAACCCCCCACCTACACAGTGATGCTCAAGGTGGGCTGTCAGAATGTTCACAATTACTATTCTGCAGAGCTTGTCATTTCTGTCACCTGTTTTCTGATAAGTGAGTTGTAGTGAGACATGTTGTTTTTTTCTCATTGGAAGGCTAACTCTGCTGCAAGTGGCTAGCAATTTCTGGATCACAGACCTGCATTCCAGCTGCCATAACAGCTGGGAAGTTGAATTCTGATATCTGCCTTGGAGAGGCAAGGTTCATAATGTGGGAATCACCTGCATTATGAGAATTTCTATTGATTCAAAAGAATATTAAAGAGATGCTAAACAGCCACAGGTATATAGTCACTGCCTATTAAGGAAGAACTCTCTGAGAAGGTAATGTTAAAATTGATAACCTGAAGTATGACAAAGAGGTCAGTAATAAAAACAAAAAACAGAGATTAGAAGAAAACGAAGAATGTTCATTTATGGCAGGGAACTACCCAGCAGTAGCCAAAAACTGAAGGAATTCTATGTAGCCAAAGAGTGGTGAGTAATGGAAAAAGGGAGCCATGATGAGATTGGAGAAAATACCAATTAGGAAAAGCCTGGTGGGAGAGGTGAAGGAGTTTCTATTCAATTCTAAATTCAGTAGGAAGCCCTTAAAGGTTTGAAGCTAGGGGGTTCAGATGATCCAATTTATACTTTACAAAGTTTATACTGACTTTTACGTGGAGAATAGAATGGAAAAGGCAAAAGAGGGAACAGGAAGACTAGGAAGGAGGTTATAGGAATTGTCCAGGTGAGAGATGATTATGGCTTAGACTGGGGTGTTGGCAGTGGCTATAGAGACTTTAATTATTTAAGTTATAATTTGGAGGTAAAATGTCTGTACTTAATGCTAATATATATTGTGGGTGGCTGGTGATAAAGAAGATATTGGGAAGGACTCCTAGATTTCTACTTTTAGAACTGTTGGATAAATTCCAAAAATGGGGAATAGTGGAAAGGGATTATATTTGGGAGAGGAGGGTGTTGGTTGAATTTCAAGAATTTCCTTTGGGACATTGTAGTAGATGCTGAGATTTACCACCCAGATCCCCCTTCAATGAAGAACTTGTTGCCCCACCTATGAGAGCATTATCAAAAGACAGTCTCTATCTGTCATCCCCTTTAGGGATTATTTCAGAAAGCCACCTCACACATGTCATGCTGTTGCTGGGGATGTGGGGATGGGTACATCCAGTGACTCATAACAGCCTGGCCATCTTGCTCCAACAGGGGACAATCTTTATGGTTCATCTAGTTCTACAGCTCTAATGGGCTTGGCCAATGCTGTTGCTAGGCATACTTCTTCCGCTTTTCATACTTGCTTTCTGTGATTATTGATTACAAGAGCACTATGGTAAATATCCTGTATGCTAAACACTGCCTCATAATCCATGTCCCAGAAAATAATAACCTGTGAAGTTGGTACCAAAAGTGATTAAAGGCTGAGTAATCCCATCACTGGTGGAAGGTAGGACACAAAGAGTCCTGATTCTACCATCTAATTTTTGAAAGTATACTGGTGGTGCACTGGGACCATATAGCAGTATAAGGGACTCCGTTAGTTGGTCTCATGTATCAGGCATTTGAGAAATGTGGGAAGTGAGAATTAAAATAACATGAATTGGGTGGCTTATTACTAAGCTCAACTGATGCTCTGAATACAGACAACAAAATACTTAGAGCATTTTAGAGGGCTTCCTTGGAGTTATACAAGGAGTTTCTAACCTCTTATGGGGAGAGGGTGGAGAAAACAGAACCTAGCTGAGGGCTTAATTGGCTGACCCCAAAGAAGGGAATTTTAAACCCCTAATCAAGGTGGGTCTGCTCTGCCAGTCAGTGCACTGGTGAGGAAAGAATAAAACTTAATACATTGGATAGGAACATCTGGATTTATAATATGGAGATAAAAATTTATGACTTGTTAGCATAATAAAAATTTATGACTTGTTAGGTAACATTGGAAATCATAAGCAAGATTATTGCCACCCTAGTAAGTGAGGGTAGATATAGAAGAAATGTGCTCAGGACTGATGTCTAGAGAAAGTCAAACCGTAAAGTTTGAATAGAGAAAGAGTATCTTGCAAAGGAGACTGAAAGGAAAGTACCAAAGAGCTAAAAGGAAAACTGGGGGATTGTGTATTATGGAAATTGAGACACAACAGAGTTTCACAAAAATATAAAAAGAAAGCGAGGAAGTATATGTAATGCCGCTAAAAGGTTGATGAATCTTAAGTACATTTAGCTAAGTGAAAGAAATCATGCTCAAAAGCTATATGCCATTTGATAACATTATATGACATTCTTGCCAAGGTAAAACTAAGGGAAAGACAACAGATAAATGATTGCCAGGGTTGAGCATTAGAGTGAGTTTACTACACTCCAAATGGTATGGGGGATTTGGGGAGATGATAGAATTATTCTGTGTCTTAACCGTATTGGTATATGTGTTTCTCAAGACTTGCAGAACTCTGCTACAACCACACATATCGTATCAGTAGTTTGATAGTTTTTAGTGCTGTGTTGTATTCCATTGTATGAATAGATCACAATTTGTTTATCCATTCCCCATTTGAGGAATATTTGGGTTGTTTTAAATTGCTGGTGACATTAATTAAATGACTTGTGTATTGGTTTTGGGGTAAACAAAATGTTACTGGGTCATATGATAATTGTACATTTAACTTTATAATAAACTCCCAAACTGTTTTCATTCTGAGCTATTTTGCATTTCTACTAACAAGGTATGAGATTTCCAGATTCCTTAAATCCTTGCCAGTACTTGACACTGTCAGATTTAAAAAAAAAATAGCCTTTATAAAAAAATGTGCATGGGTATCTCATTGTGGTTTAAAATGACTATGAACATAGTTTCATGTACTTATTTGCCATAAATTTACCTTTCCTGGTTGTGTCTGTTTTGTCCATTTTTATTGGATTATATTCTTAATATTTATTTTTGAGAGTTCTTTTTGTAATTTAGATATAAATCCTTTATTAAATACGTGATTTACAAGTATTTTCTCCCAGTCTATAGTTAGCTGTTTCATTTTCTTACCCAGTCCTTTAAGGAGAAGTTTGTAATTTTGATGATATTTACTCTGCATATATAATTCTTTGTAGACAGTTTTTATCTTTTTCATTTTAAAGATGTCACTCCATTGTTTTTGGCTTTTCTAGTTTTTAAATGAGAAGTCTGCTGTAATTTTGCTGCAATCCTATATGTAATGTGTCTTCTCTGACTTCCTCCAGGATTTCCTGCCAAGATTATGTCATGTCATTTCTTTTTAAAAAATTCTCTGTGGTGCTTTTAAGCTTCTTTATTATGTAGTTTGGTGGCTGTCAAGAATTTTGAAAAATTTTCAGCAAAATCTTAAGTATTTTTCTTTTCTGTTTCTGACATTTCAGTTATACTTATTTAGACTTTTTGTTTGTATGTTCTGTCCTTTTTTCTTTTTAAATTCTCTCTTTTTAATCTTTGTTCTTTAGTTTGGATAATTTTTATTGATTTATCTTCATGATTATTGATTAGTTGTGTCAGCTCGACTGACGAGCTTTTTGAAGGCATTCCTGTAGTCATGATTCAGATTTTTCATTAGCTGGTATATTGAATGTAGTAATGTTTTCTCTATTAATATTTATTAAAAATGAGATTGTTCTAAATTTCTTTTCTTGTACTGTCCTGTTTGCTTTTCCAAGCCTCACAAAACAAAATGGCAAATTTCTTTCATTCAAAGAGCCAGTTTGTGTTATATAGGCATTACTTGTTCCATGGAGTTTTTCTAAACCTTTCTTGTAAATTTATCTTGTTCTGGTGTTACTTTGGGGAAGACTTTTTTTGAAGTGAAATTCACATAACATAAATTAACCATTTAAAAGTACTATTCAGTTGTATTTAGGGTACAATTCAGTAGTATTTAGTATATTCACAAATTTATGTAACTACCAGCTCTTTTTAGTTTCAAAACTTTTTCATCACCTCATAAAAACATCTCCTACCCATACTGAGTCATCACTCTCCCTCCCCTCTCTCCAAATCCTCTGATAACCTCCTTAGTGTACCTTCTGTCTTGATTGATTTGCTTATTCTGGATATATCCTATAAAGGGAATCAGGTAATATATGATATTTGTGTCTGACTTCTTCCATTTAGCATAATGTTTTTGAGGTTGAGCCAACTTGTAGCATGTACTTCATTCCTTTTTATGGCTGAATAATATTCCATTGTTTGTATATACCACATTTTGTTTAGCCATTTATCTATTGATAGACATTTGGGTTATTTCTACCTTTTGACCCTTATGAATAATGCTGCTATAAAATTTTGTGTACAAGTTTCTATGTGGACATGTTTTTATTTCTCTTGAAATGAAATACACCTAGAAGGGGAATTATTGGGTCATATGGTAATTATATACTTAAATTTTTGAGAAACAACCAAACTGTTTTCTACAGCATGATGCACCATTATAAATATTCACTAGCAATATATGAGGGTTCCAATTTTTTCATGTCCTTGTCAGTACTTGTTATTTTCCATTTTCTTGATTAAATCCATCCTAATGGGTGTGAAGTGGTATCTGATTGTGGTTTCGATTTGCATTTCCTTAATGACAGATGATGCTGAATACCTTTTCATGCGCTTTTTGGCCATTTATAGATCTTTAGAGAATTATCTATTCAAGTCCTTTGTTGATTTAAAGTTGTGTTGCTTGTCTTTTTGCTGTTGAGTTGCAAGAATTCTTTACAGAATCTGGATATTAAGCCATTATCAGATATATGATTTATAATTTTTTTTCTCTCATTCTGTAAGTTATAGGAAAGATTTTTGATTAATGATTAACACCTATTTTTCTGTAGTGGTGGAAGTATTTTCAAGTTGTCTGTATGTTCTTGAGTTAACTTTATTTTTTCTACTAGAATGTATTTTTGTCGATTTCATTAAATTTAAAAAATATAGTTCTATAAAATTTGTATTATTCTCTGATGATAGTATTAATGTCTTCTCTGTCTCAGTGACCCTTTATTGTTCCTAATATTTTTTATTTGTGTATTTTTGTGAGTAACACATTCTTGTTTTTTTTTTTAAATTTTAATGTTTTTTTATTATATTATGTTAGTCACCATACAGTACATCCCTAGTTTCTGATGTAAAGTTCGATGATTAATTAGTTGCGCATAACACCCAGTGCACCATGCAATACGTGCCCTTCTTACTACCCATCACCAGTCTATCCCATTCCCCCACCCCCCTCCCCTCTGAAGCCCTCAGTCTGTTTCTCATAGTCCATAGTCTCTCATGCTTCATTACATTCTTGGTTTTATGAATTTTTTCTCTTTTGTCTTTGATTTCCACTTCATTATTCTCTATTCTTGTATTATTTCTTTCCTTCTACTTTCTTTAAGTATGTTTTTCTTCCAGTCTCTTAATTTGATTGCTTAAATCATTATTTTCAAATACTCTTGTTTAATAATAAATATGCTTCAAGGCTTAAGGTTTATATATACTAATTTAGCAACATCCTGAAATTTTATACGTGTTTTTATTTTAAATAGAAAATGTATT
The DNA here is from genome assembly GCF_017311325.1 of Ursus maritimus. NCBI lineage: Eukaryota > Metazoa > Chordata > Mammalia > Carnivora > Ursidae > Ursus > Ursus maritimus. The sequence continues at coordinate 45,301,967 of NW_024426552.1, read as the reverse complement.
AATTTATAATTATTACTTTATTAAATTTATCAGTATATTTTGTCATTATCTGTGTTCCCCAATGTGTAGTTTAACTTTTGCTTTCCTTATGTGTTTACTTTTCTTCATGCTTATTTTTTTTCTTTTTGCTTAATCATATCCAAATGTAATATCCTAATTTAGTAGTGGTTAGAAGAGGGGTAGGGATAAAGACTCTTTAATTTTTGTATTTTTAAAGTTTTGTCTTTGTTTTGTGTTCACAGTTAAAGGTACAACTGAAACCTGTTTTCAATCTACATGTGTTCAAGCTTCTAAAATTATTCTTCATATATTTTAACAACTTTTAATTTTTTTTCCTTTTTATGCATGGAGCCCAACACAGGGCCTGAACTCATAACCCTGAGTTCAAGACCTGAGATGAGATCAAAAGTTGGACGTATTGCATGGTGCACTGGGTGTTATACGCAAATAATGAATCATGGAACTTTACATAAAAAACTAGGGATGTACTGTATGGTGACTAACATAAAAAAAAAAAAAGAGAGTTGGATGCTTAACCAACTGAGCCACCCAGGCACCCCACAACTTTTAATATTTTTAAAGTCTCCTTATCTTTCTGTTGAGCATTCTGGATAAATTCTTCAGTACAATCTATAATTTTACTAATTCTCTCTTTGATTGTGTTCAGTATAGAATTCCTTCCATTTGAGATTAAAACATAATTTATTTTCAGTTTTTAAAAGGTGTCTAATTCATCCTTTTCCAAAGTCACACATTTTAGTCAGACTGTAATATTGTTTTATTCAGAATGAATTCACATTGATTTTTTTGGTTACCTTTCTTTTTCACTAATAATCTTCACATGTTTTGCAATTTTATTTTGCAGGCCTTTTTTTTTTTCCTTTATGCAATGTCATACTTTCAGTTTCTTTTTTCTTAATTTTATTTTATTATGTTATGTTAGTCACCATACAGTATATCATTAGTTTTTGATGTAGTGTTCCATGATTCATTGTTTGCGTATAACACCCAGTGCTCCATGTAATATGTGTCCTCCTTAATACCCATCACCGGGGTAACCCAACCCCACACCCACTTCCCCTCTAAAACCCTCAGTTTGTTTCCCATTGTCCATAGTCTTTCATGGTTCGTCTCCCCCTCTGATTCCCCTCCTTTATTTTTCCCTTTCTTCTCCTAATGTCCTCCATGCTATTTCTTATGTTCCACATATAAGCGAAACCATACGATAATTTTCTTTCGCTGCTTGACTTATTTCACTTAGCGTAATCCCCTCCAGTTCCATCCATGTCAACGCAAATGGTGGGTATTCATTCTTTCTGATGGCTGAGTAATATTCCACTGTATATACGAACCATAACTTCTTTATCCATTCATCTGTTGAAGGGCATCTTCTTTCCTTCCACAGTTTGGCTATTGTGGACAATGCTGCTATGAACATTGGGGTGCAAGTGGCCCTTCTTTTCACTACTTCTGTATATTTGGGTCATAGAGCGCAGGCCTTTTTTAAATAAGAGTTTTTCTTTTCTAGTAGTTTGCAGTTTTTTCCGCCTGATTTCCCCAACCTTCTTTCAGAACTAGGTCTTATAAAGGCATTTTGGCATTATTTTTTTGTGGTTAAGATTGCAATATAATTTGCAGTTTTGTTGGGTTTGACTACAGCAATCCATAAATTCAATTCTATTTAAAATATAGCCTTAGGCTGCTATTGAGCAACATTATTTTCAGCCTGTTCTTACAAACAGAGCAGCTTCTCCCTAGTCCTTGGCATTAAGTAGTAAACCTGACTCAGGTCCCCTATAATTTTGTGTGGAACACATTTTGTTCCTGTTTCCTGCAGGGCCAAATGCCTCATTCTGAATGCCTGTTTCCAATTACATTGTATCAAACAGGCCTTTGGCTCAAACTCTTCCCAGTGCTTTGCAGGTAGGTAGGTTCTGTTTTTAATCAGTAAAGATGTTTATATTTTTTTCTGTGTATGTATACATATACATACATAATTTTAAAAATATGCATACATATAACATGTATGTACATGTGTGTATATGGACATGTATACACATGTGAATATATATTTTTTCAAATACATAATTTAAATAAATACATTTTGGAAATCTCTTATTTTTAATATATTTGGAATAAAAGAAAAAGTAAAAAAATTAACTTATTACTTGACTCCTGTATATTTCTCTTCCAATTTCTCAAAGTAGTTATTATAGATAAAGCTAGTGTTTGTTTAAACTATGACCCCTGGTTGATTTCTCTTCCCCAACTTTAATAGCAGCCGCTATCATAGTTTTGGTGTGTGTCCATCCAGTTCATATATATATATATATACACACACACACACATTCATAATAAAATACGGTATTGTTTTCTGTTTTTAAATGTATACCCTGCTGATTTACTCCTTGCCTTTTCACACTTAATTTTATATTTCTGATAGTCATCCTTATTGATTATTATCAGCATAAATACTTTTAAATTTATTATTCTATTCAAGATATGAATACAATTTCTTTCTCTTTAACTTACATTGTTTGTTTTAATTTTTTTTTATTATTACAACACTGCTTCAATTAATATTCTTGCACTTGTTTCCTTATATGGCTATTTTTAGCTTCTCTAGAAAATATACCTTGAAGTAGAATATCTGGATTGTAGAATATATGTCCTTGTAATTTTATGAAGAGCTGTCCTCTCCAAAATGATAATAAAAATTTACCGTCAGTAGTGACATATGAATAAGTCACCTACCCAATATTTTCCTCAAAACAGTATTGTCAGACTTTTAAATGTTGCCAGTGCTATTGTGAAAAACTTTGTTTTTGCTTGCGTTTCTCTGATTATAATTGAAATTAACATTTTTTTCAAATAGTGATTTTCCATTTGGATTTCCTCTAATGTGAGTTTCCCATGAATATTTTGACCAGTTTCTGTTGGATTATTTGCTTTGCCTTGTTCATGTGTTTGTGTGTCTTTGTGTATGTGTATAAAATATATATATGCATATACAGTTGACCCTTGAACAACATGGGTTTGAACTGTATGGGTCCACTTATACACAGATTTTTTTACCAAACAGTACTGTAAATGTATTTTTCTTCCTAAAGATTTAAAAAAAAAAAAAAAAGATTTTATTTATTTATTTGACAGAGAGAGAGACAGCCGGAGAGAGAGGGAACACAAGCCAGGGGAGTGGGAGAGGAAGAAGCAGGCTCCCAGTAGAGCACAGAGCCTGATGTGGGGCTTGATCCCAGGACCCTGGGATCAGGCTCTGGGCTGAAGGCAGACGCTTAATGACTGAGCCACCAAGGCACCCCTCTTCCTTAAGATTCTTAATAACATTTTCTTTTCTCTAGCTTACTTTATTGTAAAAATGCAATAAATTATACAAAAAAACACACAAAATATATGTTAATAGACTGTTTATGTTATTGGTAAGTCTTCTGTCTAATCAAGAGTAGACTATTAGTAGTTAAATTTTGGGGGAGCCAAATGTTATATGCAGATTTTCGACTGCATGAAGGGCTGGCACCTCTAATCCCTGTGTTGTTCAAGGGTTAACTATACATATGTATATATATTATATATAATACTATATGTTATATAGTATATGATATATATAACATATAGTATGTAAAATATAGTATATAACATAAAGTATTTTATATATAGTATATAGCATTATATATATAATATATGCATATATAATGCTATATATTATATATATAGCATCATATTTTCACCATTTATAAAGTTAATTCTTTCTTATACAAATATTTTATCCATATATATTGCTTGCTAAAATCGTGTGCTTATCATAATGCTGAATACAAAACTGATACTCATTATAATGCTTTTTAGTTAAGAACTGATATGATGGATATTCTTAGTGAGATATGTATCCAGACTAGATAAAAAAGAAACTAGGCATAGAGGAACCAGTAAGGTGGTTGCTCACTAATTCAGGCATGGACTGATGAAGTTATAGATGTGGATGGTGGTAATGAGTATAAGGAAGAGTCAAATTAAAAAACATTGTGGAGGAAGAATGGAAACCATGGAAAACAAAGACATTAGATACATTTCAAAATTTGTGTTTCAGGAATCTTACACCGGAATCTTACACACTTAATATTTTAAGTAAATATTATTTAATAAGTAGAGTAAGTATTGACATTTTATATTTCTCAAGTTCCAGAATATTTACATGAAAATATCCAGCCTGAAGCTAGAATGCAAAATGTAAAGAGAATTATCATTAGAAATTCTGATTAGAATACATATACTTTTGCAGGTTTGGTGGATGATATGGAACAAGACTGGGAACTGAAGTATGCAGGTGAAGTTGTAGTGCTAGTAAAAAAGAAAAGGAGGAATTTGTGGCCTCAGAAAATAAGATAGAGATAGAACATCTAAATCTCAGAAGTAAGAGAGAAACTGGGAAAATGTGGGTGCAAATGTACTCTAACAGCATGCTGTGCTCATCTCCACTTATGCTCAGTTTTTACTAGACTCTCTCACTGTGCTTACTGCTTGTTATATTCTAGCTAAGAGAAACTTGTGAGGCTCTGATTGTCTCCCCCTTAACAAAGAAACATAAACAAAAACAACCCTCTTTTCCCTGTATACTGTAGTGCCTGGAACACGTTGTTCATTTAACAAATGTAGGTGAAACAAGAATGAAGAAAAGAAAGAAAGGAAAGAAGAAAAGGTTTAATAATGCCAAATGCATTTATTTAATTTGTGTTTATTCACAACCTTGTTACAGAAAGAATTTAAAGTAGCAGAATCAACAAATTTTTTTTATAAAACATTTTATTTTTTTAAAAGATTTTATTTATTTGAGAGAGAGAGCACAGGTGTGGATGAGTGGGGGAGGGGCGGGGGAGAGAGGGACAAGCAGACTCCAGGCTGAATGCAGAGCCCAAGGTGGGGCTTGATCCCAGGACCTTAAGATCATGACCTCAGCCAAAATTAGACCCCCCGCCTTAAGAGTTAGCTATTAGATTGGCTGAAGAAGATAGTGAAAAGGGAGTAATAAATTGTGACCACAATTTTTCATAGATCTTAAAGGACAAGGAATCTATAAAATAAAAATATATGTATAGTATAAAACCCTCGGAAAGAATGCATTCACAAAAATTCATGCATTTTACCCAAAGAATACAAACAATACTGATTTGAAGGAATATTTGCACCCTGATGTTAATAGCAGCACTATCTACAATAGCCAAATTATGGAAAGGGTACAAATGTCCATTGACTTTTGAATGGATAAAGATGTGGTATATATACAATGGAGATTACTCAGGCTTAAAAAAGAATGAAATCTTGCCATTTGCATTGATGTGGACAGAGCTAGAGAGTATTATGCTAATCAAAATAATTCAGAGAAATGCAAATACTATATGATTTCACTCATATGTGGAATTCAAGAGAGAAAACAAACGATCATAGGGGAAAAAGAGAGGCAAACCAAGAAATAGACTCTTAGCTATACAGACACCAAACATGGTTACCAGAGGGGAGATGGGTGGAGGGGATGAGTTAAATAGGTGCTAGGGATTAAGGAGTGCACTTGTTGTGATGAGCACCAGGTATTGTATGTAAGTGTTGAATCACTAAATTGTATACCTGAAATAATATTACACTCTATGTTAACGAACTGGAATTAAATAAAAACTAAAAAAAAAAAAACAACCCACGAAATTAGTGCATTTTAAATTAAAAAACAATAAAATACTTAGGAATAAATTTAACAAAAGAAGTAAAAGATCTGTGCAATAAAAAGTATAGGACTTTACTGAAAAAAATTTAAAAAGACACACACAAAATGGAAAGACGTTACTGATCATGGAGGAATTAATGTGTTAGTGTCTGTACTACCCAAAGGCATCCAAAGACTTAAGACAATGTCCACCAGAATACCAAAGGCATCTTCACAGAAGTAGAAAATACAATCCTAGAATTTGTCTAGAATCACAAAAGACACTGAATAGTCAAAGCAATCCTGAGAAAAAAAGAACAAACCTGGAGGTATTATGTTTCCTGATTTCAAACTATACTACAAAAACCTTAGTAATAAAACCATTATGGTATTGGCACAAAATATAGATGCATAGGCCATGAAATTAGAATAGAAAACCCATAATTAAATTCCAGCTTAAATAGTCAACTAATATTTGACAAGAGAGCCAAGAGCAACCAATGAGGAAATAATAGTCTCTTCAACAAATGGTGCTGGGAAAACTGAAGAAACACATGCAGAACAATGTAATTAGACCTCTATATCATACCACTCATAAAAATTAACTTGAAATGGATCACAAACTTAAACACGAGGCCTGATACCATAAAAGTCCTAAAAGAACACATCGGGAAGAAGCTCCTCAACATTGGACTTGGCAATGATTTTTTTGGACATGGTAACAAAAGCAAAAACAAAGCAAAAATTAACATACAGGACTACATCAAACTCAAACGCTTCTACACAGCAAAATAAGCAAAATGAAAAGACAGCCTACATAATGGGAAAAATTTTGTAAACCATATATTAGATAAGGGGTTAATATCCAACATATATAAAGAACTCACACAACTTAAACCAGGCAGAAGAACTAAGTAGGCAGTTTTTCCAAGGACATCAAAACAACCGACAGGCCCATGAAAAGATGCTCTACATCACTAATCATCAGGGAACTGCAAATCAAAACAAAATGAGATACTACATCATGCTCAGTAGAATGACTGTCTTTAAGAAGACAAAACAAGAGGCATTGGGAAGGATGTGGTGTAAAGAGAACCCTATTCACTATTGGTGCAGATATAAATTTATTCAACCACTGTCCAAGACCATATGGAAGTTCCTCAAAAAATTAAAAATAGATCTACCATACAATTCAGCAATTCCACTTGGATATATACCCAAAGGAAAGGAAAACAGTATTGTGAAGAGATATCTGCATTCCCATATTTATTGCAGTATTATTCCTGATAGTCAAGATATGGAAACAACTTAAATGTCCATCAATGGATGAATGGATAAAAAAAAGATGTGGTGTATATACACAACGGAATATTATTCAGCCATGAGAAAAAAGGATATCCTGCTATTTACAACAACATGGACCTTGAGCACATTATGCTAAGTGAGATAAGCCAGAGGAAAAAAGTATCATATTGTATCAGTTATATGTGGAATCTAAAAAAGCCAAACTCATAGTAAAATGGTATTTACCAGGGGATGGGAGTAGGGAGATAAAATGATGGTATTTAAGGATATCAACTTGAATGAGTAGTCAATAAGGCTAGAGAACTAATGTACATATAGCGAATATAGACAGTATTGTACTATAATTATGTAATGGGATAAATATGACTGTACTGCCAATGATATTACAATATATAAACATGTCAAAGTAACATACCACCTTAAATTTACTTAATGTTATATGTCAAATATATTCATTAAAAAATCATCACATTTTAATTTAAATAAAATACCACCATGAACAATATATACTATACTGAATGCCAAAGATTTAAATTTTCATTTTGAGTTTGTCATAAACTTCATTCTGTAACAAATGATTTTTCTTTTCTGGTGTTATATTCCCCGTTTGTGAACTAAGGAGTATTGAATGCAGATTTTTGAAGATTCCTTCTTACTACAAAATTGTATGGATCTAAATGCATGTAGGGATAGTTTTAGAATTCCATCATAGTGAGTGATCTTTGAAATTTTTTTGGAAATATATCTAAATAACAAAATCAGTGTAATCTAAGGGCAAGGGCTTTTCCATCTTTTTGGAGGAGGGCACTGATGCTGTGCCCCTTATTTGTAGGTTGTTTTCCTCTATGCCCCTCCCTAGATCCTTTACTTTTTAGCTCCCCTTTGCAGCAAAATGTCATGAAAGATCCCTATATTTTTAGTATCTCCAAGTCTCCACTTCTCATTCTCTTTTAAACTCATTCCTGTCAAGCTGTCACTGTCCGCAATCCTCTGAAATTGCTCTTACTGATAGTCAATAGTCTCCACTTACTCAATAGTCTCCACACTGCTGAAAGTATAGTCAATTTACATTTCTCATTTTATGTGACCTATCATAGTGATCATTCTATTTTTCTTAATACATTTCCACCACTTGACTTCCAGTTCCCAGAATATTTTTGGTTTTTTTCCATCTTATTGGTTGTTTTTTCTCAGAGCCTCTCACCAGTCCCTCCTTATCTTCCAGTCTCTTAAGGCTGGAGTACTGCATGTCTGTCATTGGTCCTGTTCTCTTCTTCATGTATGTTGACTTCTGATACAGTCTCACTCAATCCCATGTCTTTAAATACCAACTACAGCCTGCAGACTTCAAATTTATATCTCTAGACCAAGCTTCCCTCTAGAATCCCAAACTCATATATACTACTACCTACCTGTCATCTCTACTTGGATGGCTAGTGGACATCTCTTACTCAACATGTCTGAAACCGAACTCTTGGTTTTTTTCACCTCATATCTCTTCTATTTGCAACCTTCCCTATTTTGGTTGATAGCATCTTTCAAGTTGCTTGGACTAGAACTTTGAAGTCCTTGAGTCCCCTCTTCTCATACTCAGTAGACATCAGGAAATACCTGTTGGGATAAGCCTCAAGATACATGTAACATAATTACTTCTTACCATTTCCTTTTCTATTTCTAGGGTCTGAACTATTATCATCTCTCACCTGAATAGTTACAGTGGCTTCCAAACCAGTTTTCCTACTTCTTTGTCCCTCTGCAATTCATTACCAACACTGAATTCAAGAATATCCTTTGAAAGCATAAGTCAGGTCATGACACTTTTTGCTCAAAATCTAATCATGGATCCCCATTTCCCTCAGACAAAGCCAAATTCTTTAAAATTCCTACAACGTATCTACATGATCTGACTGCCCCCCTCCCCAAATTAGTTCTCTGACATCATCTTCTATTATCTTTGCCACTGGTCATTTTGCTCTAACCATACTGATCCTCTTGATTTCCTTCCAAAGTACCATCATGCTCCTATCTGGAAATTTGCCTTAACTGTTTCTTCTCTGAGGATACTTTTTCACTAATATTCACCTCTTTTATTTTATTTTATTTTTTTATTTTTAAGAATTTATTTATTTATTCGAGAGAGAGAGAGCGCATGAGTGGGAGAGGCAGAGGGAGATGGAGAATCTCAAACAGACTGCGCTGAGCATGGAACCAAGGCTGGGCTCGATCTCACGACCCCGAGATCATGACCTGAGCTGAAACCAAGAGTTGGACACTTAACTGACTGCACCACACTGGTGCCCCAGTATTCACCTGTTTTAATGTCACTTTCACAACGAGGCCCACCTTAACCATCATATTTAAAACTGTAGCCCATCTTTTTATTCTGGTGCATTGACACCCTTTAACCTGGTTTACTTTTTCTTTTCTACATAGTACTTATTACCTTCCAACATACTGTATCATTTATTTATTTATAATGTTTATGTTCTGTTTTCTGACTCCAGAATATAAGAACCTGGTATAAACAATGAATAAATATTTGTTGAATAAATAAATAAATGATGTTTAAAATGGGTATTATAATATCTAATGTCTAAAGTTTTAAGAGACAAATGGAAATTTCATAAAGAACTTCAGATATGAGAATTACTTATCATAGATTATTTGAAATTTATTAGTTATGAGACCATACATCTTTTTATTTATAATAATAATTTTTCATAAAATACAGTATGTACTCTAACTTCCCAGTATCTGAATTGTCCATAATATCATTGAATTATTGTTAATGTTGTTTAGTAGATTGCTTTTAATTAATCTTTTTTTTCCCCTCTGACTCATTGGCCCATAGAAAGCAGTATCCTGTTGAAATGCCTTTTTTTTCCTTCTTACACTTTTGGGACTATCAAGTAATCAACTCAGTGTTCAGTCAGACTTCATATCCAACATCCCTCAAAAACATCTATATATTCCCTTTCCTCAGTTTGCAATTACCTGAGAAAAGCCTTTCTGGGGAAGGACTGGGGAAGTTGCTGTTATTTACCTGGTATTCTATTGCACTGTCCTTCCCTAAGGGACCTGGCTTCTTTGTGGTTTATTTATTTTTTGCTTTTTGTTTTTTAAACAAATTAGCATGTATCTTCCCTTGTCCACTACTGTAATATTCAGCCTCATTCATTCTCCTTCAGTGTTCTATAGTGCTTAGCTCACACTTGGAGTTTTTTTACTCATCTTCAAGATAGAAAAAATGAAAACATTAACATTTAAAACTTGTCTTAAATACCTTGCCTGTAAGGAATGTTACTCTTTCAAAGAGAGATTAATTCATAGATACAAATGACATAATTTTCACTTTATGATATTGAATTTTGCAAGTTTTACATTACATTAAGTTTTAGGTCTTTCTAATGACATTCAAGAAAATGTAATTTGTATTTGTTGTTCTTCTGCTTTCTGTGATCCCATTCATGTTCTTTCTTCCTCACTTTTTATTTTATAAATATATGAACACCAAATATACACTGACTATGGGCTAAGCATGGTGCTAGGCTTGAGGAACACTGGTAGGTCCTGGAATGTTGATCCACATCTGGACAAAAACATTCTTTTCCATGAATTTAGCAGGTTGGCAATAAATTTCGCAGCAGACACTTGTGCAAACAGAATCCCTGAAAGGAGTGGGAACCACAGTTCTGGGAGACTAATGATGCTTTAGACGAGATACATAAGGTTTAGCTATTTTGTATTACTGCCTAATGCATGACAATTTAACAACCAGCCAACAAAGAGAAATATACACACTAAACTGAAAGAATATTTTATAAACAACCTTCATGCCTCTGTATATATGCTTGAGTGTAGGCAAACACACCCAGAGGAGAATTCCATAATTACCAATGCACTGTGTTCAAATATGGATCCAGGAATGAACCAATTAGAATTGCAGAAGAAAAACAGAGAACACAAATATAGAAAATATTTTGCTTAAATTTTCTCCTCTGTTTTGGCCAGATGAAGCAAGTTAATAAATCCAACATGTATACTTTTTATTAATATAAAATTAGGGGTTTTTTTGTCCTGTAAATTAATGGACAAGAAATATTTTAAAACTATAATTTTGAATTGGCATTGTGATAGGCAGAATAGTGGTCCTCAAAAATGTCTGTGCCCTAATCCCAACTACCTTTAAATACGTTATATTGCATGGCATATGGGACTTTATAGATATGATGATTACAGATCATGACAAGATTATGCTGGATTATCCAGGTGGCCTTGATTTAATCAGAGCAGTTCTTAAAAGGGAGCTTTCTCTGGTTGGAAGCAGAAGAGAAATGCAGCACAAGAGACACTGAAGAGAGGTGACAGAAGAAGGAATCGGAAGAGAATTAAATGTGAGAAGGATTCAGCATGCTTTTGCTGGTTTTAAAATGCAGGGGCCATATGCAAGATCTACAGAGAAGCTTCTAAAAGCTAAGGGTAGCTCTTGGCTGACAGCCAGCAAAGGAGCTAGGGCCTCAGTCTTAATCTGCAAGAAACTGAATTCTGCCTACAACCCAAATGAGCTTGTTAGGAGTTTATTTCCAGAGTCTTCTGATAACAGCCCTCCTGGCCAACACCTTGATTTTTGACCTTGGAGCAGAGTATCTAGTGTGATAATAGATAATAGATTTGTGTTGTTTCAAGCTGCTACTGTAGACACCAATTCATTAATCTTTCCAAGGCACCTAGATTGATAAAGTTTCAAATAGTCCATGTTATGTCAATTTTGGGGGGCTTTATAATCTATTTATCAGAGAGATAAAGGCTTACTGAACATCTATGTCCCTAGACAAGCTCATAAAGCCTTGATTTAACCTATATCATGCCTTAAGTGTAGCACTTTTAATCAGGTCTGTCCATTCTGGATACCATTATTTCTGTCAAATTCATACCAAGTCTCAATACATCTTTTTCTCTTAAAGGCAACACTTTTTCTGAAAAAGGCATTGGAAAACATGGTTTGTGTTAGGAATCTGCTGGGGTAATAGCTCATGAATACAAAAAGAATTTCACTAGAGGGTATACCTTCTCAGTGTTCTGAATTGAAAAATAAAGGGGGTAATTACTTTTACATAAGAAATTTATTCCCTTGACAGTTTATTAATCAGGTATTTATTAGCTATCTATTGCATGCTAGGAATTATCTTAAGGGTTGAGGAAACAGAGATGTATCAAAGATCATGTTCGTGGTCTTGGCACCTTCAGAGAGGTCATCACCCACAGTCTGGATGAGAGAGACAGAGAAGAAAAGCTTAGGAGAAAAGTTAGTGAGACTCTTGAGATTGCTCGTGGAAGGCTTCTCAGAGAAGATGGCTATTAAATTCAGACTGAAGGCTCATAGAGGAATGACTTATGGATAAAGAGGATTTGGATTTGTTCTAGTGAAGGTATAGATCATGTTCAAAGACAAGCAGGGGAGAGGTACTACAAGCAGCTCAGTATTTTTTGGAGTGTAAGGAGAGGAAGTGGATAAAAAAAAGAATGGATTAGTAGGAAGATGCCAGATCATGAAGAATCTAGAAGCAAAAAGCTTGGTAGGAATTTGGAAGGGTAGAAGCTAAGTTCTTGTAAGTTTCTTTATATCTTTGTAAGAGTCTTTATATTCTTGTGTATGCACATATATACCTGCGTATGTAATTGTATGTATGTGTTAGTGTACAGAGAAGATGCTCACTGCATTTTTTTGATTAATGATTGGGAACAAAAATAAAGTCAGAAAGCAGGGAGGGAAAAGAAAGAAAAAATTAAAAACTGGAAACTTTTTTTGAAAGGAAGATATAATTCCTGAATCAGAGAAGCAATTCAGGGAGAAATGGGATCAGAAGCAGATTTTGATTAAGTAGACTCAATAGCAAAAAGAAAAGATCCAAAATGAATCATGGGAACTGGCTTTAAATTTATCATTTTCTGACATTGGGTATAATAATATATGTCATATGTATGTAATCTCAGAATGAAAATTACTTGTTACCATACTCAGTAAATTTATAAAGTATTAAGTGTTCATTTAATTAAGTGTTCATTAAGACTCATTTAATTTTTTAAGGATTTGTCATTAATAAAAACGCTGTTCTACAGGAAATAATAGACAATGAAGTCAATAATCATTCTTTACAAGCTGGTAGGCAACCACCTCATTTTCAAATATGGTAGAGTTGTATGATTTTTGTCTGAATGTAAAGCTTGGCTCCAATTTATTTTGACGCTTAAGTTAGATTTAGTATGCCAGAAAATCAAACTATTGCTAAATGAAGTTAAACTGTCTGAATATGATGATTTATCTCATCTGACCTAAAAGAGCAAACTAAAAACAAAAATTATAGCCAGTCAGGACAGACATGCTTATGTAAGAGTAACTTCCCTTCTTATCATTCCAAAAGCAATCATTTCTTAGTGGAAAACCTGTCATTTTACCCCTTGGGGAGGGTTCTATAAATGTGGTGTATTACCTCAGCCTAACATTCCTGGAAAACAAAGGAGTGTTTTATTCTCTGAACCCAAATCTGACTACCTCCTTTTTGAATCAAGTTCCAAAACAGCTGGAATAGAGAAAATGGGCAAAGCAGACACAAATGACCTTGCTTCAGTGACAAATTTTAGCTTTGAAAGAGAGCCTATATAAAGGGTTCTTTTTGATGTTAAAAATATAATGATTTTCACTTGGACCGTTTTCTTTAATTGGGCTATCGTAGATAATGCAGTAAACATCAGGGTGCATGTATCCCTTTGAATTAGTAATTTTGTATTCTTTGGATAAATAGGAGTGCAATTGCTGGATTATAGGGTAGTTCTATTTTTAACTTTTAAAGAACATTCATACCATTTTCTAATGTGGCTGCACCAGTTTGCATTCCTTCTAACAGTGCAGGAGGGTTCCCCTTTCTTCATATCTTTGCCAACACCTGTTGTTTCTTGTGTTGTTGATTTTAGCTATTCTGACAGATGTGAGGTAATATCTCATTGTAATTTTGATTTGTATTTTCCTTATGATCGTGATGTTGAGCATCTTTTCATGTGTCTGTTGCCAATCTGCATGCCTTCTTTAGAAAAATGTCTATTCATGTCTTCTGTCCATTTTTTAGTCATCAAATGATGAACGGATAAAGAAGATGTGGTATAGATATACAATGGAATATTACTCAGTCATAAAAAAGAATGAAATCTTGCCATTTGCAATGACATGGATGCAGTTAGAGAGTATTAATGCTAGGTGAAATAAGTCAGTCAGAGAAAGACAAATACCATATGATTTCACTAGTATGTGGACTTTAATAAATAAAACAAATGAGCAAAGGGGAAAAAAGAGAGAGGCAAATCAAAAAACAGACTCTTAAATAATAGAGAATAAACTGGTGGTTACTAGAGGGGAGGTGGGTTGAGGGATGGGTTAAATAGGTGATGGGGATTAAGGAGGGCACTTATGATGAGCACTGGATGTTGAATGGAAGTATTGAATCACTATATTGTACACCTGAAACTAATGTAACACTGTAAGTTAACTGTAATTTAAATTTATATATATATATATATAAATTTATATATATAATATATACATATTACTTTCCTTCCCAGTATGTCCCTCTATAAAGAGGAGGAGAATCTTCATTTGCTGTTGCTCTAGCATTTCCTAAAGACAGCTCCTGCCTATCACTATCTTAGTGTGATCTCTGACACTAAGGGTGGGTACTGATCAAAGTGGATAATCAGGTTGCCCTAGGTTCAGCAACCCAGTCATCCCATGTTAGTGTTCTCTTTTCAGAAACATCATTTATAAAAATGTATCTCCTTTTAAGTTTGGAATGAAGGGAAAG
>NW_024426552.1:45218026-45287087 GCF_017311325.1 Ursus maritimus | reverse complement strand
AGAATAGAGAGAGGAACTAATAGGAAGAAGAGTTAGAGGAGTTTGGTTGGCAAAACTGTAGTATTCAAAGAAAGAGGGCTACTAGCCATCCTCTCCATTAGCCTATTTTGCTTATACCATGATGACAACATGTTTTGAGGTATTCTGCCTTTCTAATTGCCATACTTCTGGAAATGGCATGGCATTTCTATCTGAATTTTTAACCATACCCCTTTCCCAAAATTGGGTACTTGGCTTCCTTTAAGTGAACTTGGAACTTCCTCTCTCTGAGCCTCCATTTCTTTAATTGAAAAAAAAAAATTGAAAAAGAAATGTCTTATGTCTTCTAGCTCTATGAGTTTTTGTCTAACTATAATCCTTTAAAACTGAGATCTTTAGGTATTGAACAAAAATTCTCAAGAAATGGATCAAACTTTATACTTTCCTTCCTTACTAATAACTTACGTATCTACCAAGTGTCAGACTTTGCATCACCTTTTTTTTCTTCTGCTTTAAATTTTATGCCACATATATTAGATTGTTAGGGATGCCATAACAAAGAATTACAGACTGGGTGGCTTAAACATTGGAAATTATTGTTATGGGGCTAAAAGTCTGAGATCAAAGTATTAGTAGAGTTGGTTTCTTTTGAGGCCTCCCTCCTTGGCTTGTAGATGGTGATCTTCTCCCAATGTCCTTTGTACATGTCTGTGTCCTAATTTCCTCTTTTTATAAAGACACCAATCATATTGGATTAGAGCCTATACTGATGACCTAATTTAACTTACTTAACTTTTAATTATCTTATCTCCAAATACAGTCATATTCTGAGGCACTAAGAGTTAGAATTTCAAAATATAAATTTTGGAAGGACACAATTCAGCCCATAATACCACATATAGGTTCTATACCTTGTCCTCTTTTTGTATATATAGAAGTCTCTTAGCTAGGTCCATACCGAATACTATTTGTAAAAATATTTGATCTGTCAATTACTGAGAAAATTTGCATGAATATGATATACACAGGGACTTTTGTAGATTTTGCTGACATAGAATGTGTGTGTGTATATATAGGAATGTCTAAGAAGGAGAAAGGTGAATATATAAAAGAATACAAGGGGGAAAGATAAACTAGGTTCTTACCCTAGCCTCAGCCCTGATCAAGTGTTCTTGAGCCCATAAGAGAGTTTTAGGCAAAAATTGTTGTAAGGCTCAGATAAATTCATCTTCTTTTGAAGCTATGAAGACAAAAATTCAACATTTTCTTGGATAAATAGTGTTTCTTCTTTATAACATACCTCTACCCCTAACCTGACCACTCTGTCACACATCACAGAACAGCTTTCATATGTTTGGGACTTAGTATAGCCCCAGCAGCAAATTGCTATGCATTGCTATAATGGAGAGAGGGAACAGAAAGAAGAGACAGTATTGAGGCTGCTAGATGAGGAGACCACAGTGGAAGAATCTCAGGCAGCCTTTAAGGGGATGGAGTTGAAGTCATTCTCTCAAAATTTGGGGTCTACTTAGAAACATGGAGTGCTGGGCATTTATATAAAAGAAATATCATTTACACCCACAACTAGTGAAGCTGTGGCCATTTGGGTCACATTTATTAATGATTTCTTGCTTCAACCATTTTTTTCTTCTTTTTTTTTTTCACATTGAATATTTGTTGGAAGATCTGTTACCTCCAAATTCTATGGACCTGCCAGCAAATAGACAGTGCCTTTGAATAACTTACCCACTCATTCGGTGTTTTCTTTGTTATTCCTTACACAAGAATCAATTGAAATCTTAGTATAAGGTAGACTCTGCTTCCTCATTTTCAAAACTTGTAGATAGTTTTAATGTTAATAGTTTTCTTTAGAAGGGGAACAGATATTTAAGTATCTGAGATGTTCTAGAAACTGTTGTCAAATTAATTAATATCAAAGAAAAACTCTAAGTTATTTCATTTCTAGTCAGTGAAAATCAGGAAGCAATATGTAAAAACCATAACATTTATCCTGACATCTTAACCATCAACTAAATAGCAGATCAAGCCTCAGACATAGGATTCCAAGCTGGATTTCATGGCAGACAATCACTTTATGATGTAACAAATGCATTTTTAGCCTATACACAGGTTTTAAAACTCAAAGACAGACAATTCTATGAAGGAAATCTTGAGGGGAAGAAATTTTACTAAATCTCTATGTTAAATATCCTAGAATGCCCTCAAGTGAATATCAGATGAAGAATATCTTTTCTCCCACTTTCTTTGGTGAGTAGGGTTTTTGTGTTCACCTGACACCAATAGAAAATAAATGAAAGTAGCTAAATTTGAGATAGTCAAAGCTTGATGTAAAGTTCTGTATATTACAAATGCATTATTGAGTAGTATAATTTTAGAAACATGATTGGGGAAGATATTTTCCATAAGTGATAATGGGTATCTGTTATTGGAGATGTCAATGAAAATCCCATTTTTCTAAATAAGAAGAAAAAATGGGGAGCCAATTCCTTTTACATCTTATTCAAAAGAAAAGATGTAAAAGGAATTGACTGAATATACATAATCGAAATATACAGTCCATCTGAAAAAAGATTCAGATCTTTCTCAAGAAATGAGTTTTTTAAAAGTAAGTGACATCAGAAGTCAAAATATGATGAGTTTGGGAGTTGTTAAGAACTTTCCAAAATTGCATATATGACCATGGAATTAGGATGTTTTAAAATTTGACAGCTAACTTGTATTGAAGTGTGTTATGGATGCCAGACCCAAATGAGTAGAATGGATGTTAATGTTTGTTTTGAGTGAGATTCAGCACTTTGGACAGGGAGACCAGTATTGTCTGGAAAGGTTTTATGTAATCAACTCCTTATTATGGAATAAGAACTAGAGATATTGAACCATTAGGGTAGATTAAGGAATCAGTAAAGAAAACTATCTCAGTTAAAAAAGGTTTTATTAGGAACAATAGAGTTTTGAATAGTACTATTCAACTAACACTTTCTTAGCTAGACCTTAATGGAGTACAATGCACACTGGAATTTTTCCACACTTTTTTTTTTTAAGTGTGGTCCTTTCCACATTCATTGGTCTGAACATACTCCAATTCTTTATCTGTAGTTTTATGTCCTTCAGTTGTGGATATTTTCTTTGATAATTTATTCATTATTTTCTCTTTCTCTTAATTACTATTAGATACTGATCCTCTGATTTTTATATCTTTTTTACTCTGATATTCCTCTTTGCATCTTAACCCTACTTTTTGGGTGATCCTCTTACCTTATTTTACTACATATTTTACCATATTTTCCTTAAGTTTCAGCTGTTTGATTTTAATTTCTGAGAGTTTGTGTTTTCCTTTTCCTCTTTTTGTAACATATGTTCTTATTTTAAGATTATGATATCATGTTAAATGTCTGAAGGTATTAAGTATTAATTTATTTAAATATCTCTCTGCATTATCTCTATTTTCTCTGTTTCTTAGATTTGCTTGGCTTGCTTTGTTCTTTCTTTTCCATATCGGAGACTTTCCTTGAATATGTGTTGATCTTTGCTCTCTACAAGAGTGTGGAACTGAAAGCTAACTGGAGTTCTGTGTGCATGGGTGTGGCATGCCAAGTAGTGAGCTTCCTTTAAAACAACTGGATGAAAAACTGATATTTCCATTTCAGATGCAACAAATGTCAGTGTCTGTATATCAGTTTTCTAGCTCCTCTAACCTTTTTGCCTGGGGACTGTGAAACTCGCTGCTGATGCTCAGGAGGCAAGTTTGACAAAGAGGCTGGGGTCTCACTACTTAATATTCACACTTACATTTAATGTCTTCATCCTTAGTCTGAAATCTCATGGCTGCCCTCCTCTGTGCTTGGTGTTTCAGTCTCTGGAGTCTCACTGACTCATTTTCTCTGAAACAAATTCCTTCTGGCTTCCAGAGTTGAAGAAAGGAGGCAGTCATCTGATGCTACAGGTTGGAGTAGACACCTAGGCCCTAAGAATTCCATATACAGGCTTTCAGACCCCTTTTTCAGCTTCCTACATAATCTCCACTTTTTTGCTGTTTCCTATGCTCCTAATTGTTGAACCTTTCTTGAAATCCTCAGAGGTGCATTTTTCACTTTTTATCCATTAGGTCTACCTCCTCCACTGTACCAGGTACTTGAATTTGACCCTTCCTTTCTCTGCTAAGATTTTTATGATTCCTCTGTTTTCTTTCTTTAAATACCATAACTTAGGATTATAGATATCTCTAAATGTGGTTAAACATGGGGCTATTTCTTTAACTCTTGTTTTGACCTTCAGTAGAAGAGAAAGGAAAGTTTTCCACTTCACCTGGAAACTGGAAATCTAATGCAATGCTTTTTAACTCTGAAGATAAAATAATAGAAATATTTGGGAAAAGAATATATAAATTTAAGAGTAGGTTATTTTAACATAGCCAGTTCATTCTATTGGAAAAAAAAAAAAAAAAAAAGCTAATGTTTTCAAATTTTCCTGAATATCCTGACATGAATCTTGATTTTTGACCTTAGCATCATATTTTTTATCTTTGTTCTTTGATTTTTTTATTTAAAAATGTTTACATACTGAGTCCTAATAATTGAACTTTCATCTTTCACTGGTCTTATCACTAATGTGTCCTGTTCTCCTCAAACTTGTAGACCTGCCGTCTCCTCATTTATTTATGTATTTATTTTTCTAAACGATTTTATTTATTTATTTGTCTAGAGAGAAGACATGAGTGAGGGGAGAGGGAGAGGAGAGAGAATCTCAAACAGACTCTGTGCTGAGCAGAGAGCCTAATGTGGGGACCTCACGACCCTAAGATCATGACCTGAGCTGAAACCCAGAGGCAGTCACTTAACCACCTGAGCCACCCAGGATCCCATGCCATCTCTTCATTTATCCTTAGTAGATAGCATCACTGTGGACTTGTGAACCATCAAGTTTCTGCTTCTTCCACCTTCCTCACACCAAACCTTTCATCTCCTTTCTTACTGTGGTGAAAGAAGGGTCCTTTCTCCCATCTGGAACTAATGCCTCTGCCTGGGTCCTGGATTTCATCCTTTCCTTCGTTCTCAGGGCCCTGCTCTTTTTATTATTTCTTCTTTTTCCTTTCACTTTCCATTGCCCTATCTTGTCAACATTTTAACATGCTTTATGCCTCTGTCTTGAGGGAAAACCACCTTTCTGAATTTCACATTTTCTCCAATATCTAACTTACTTTTCTCCTTACCTTCACAGAAAAACTTTTGAGTTTTCTACAATCACTCTGTCCACTTCCTCACTTCTCATTTACACCTAAACCTATTGTAGTCTGTTTTCATACTTATCACTCTACAGAGACTATTCTCATTGAAATAAAAAAAAATAAAAAAATGGCTTTCCTGTAGCCTAATACAGTGGACATTAGCCCTTATAATAGCTAACTATTGTCCGACATTTAGCACTGTTGATCAATCCTATATTCTAGAAACACTTTTCCTTTCATTTTCATGATAACCCAGTATCAGTCTGGATGGGTTAGCTTATGCTGCAATATAAAACATCCTTTATATTTGTAGCAGATTGAATTCATTCTTAGACACAAGTGGATGGAGCAGACATTATCTGGAACATGGTCCATTTTTAAAGCAAAGGGAAAGAGAGCATAATAAATCAGATACTAGCCCTTTAAGCCTCAACTAGAAATTAACATATTAACATAACTTCTGTTCACATTTCATTGGCCAAAGGAGTTTCGTGACCCCACCTATCTCTAAGGGAGTAGAGAAGTGCAAACTTACCAAGTGCTTACTGGAAGTAATTTGGGAAAAGCACTAAAGAGAACCATTACCACCTTTTGCCATAAAACTGCCTGAAATATTCATATCTCAAACTGCCTCAACTGCCTCAAACATTCATATAGGCAAGCAATATAAACCAAAATATACAGTATTTGAAATGTCAGTTCAGCCATATTACCAACTGAATGAATCAATCATGATTAAATGATAGCCACATATATTCAGCATAAATATTTAAAATAACTACATAAATTGTACTCATATATAAATACATAGCTCCATTTATTCTGTTTCCACTAAGTACTTACTGTATGCTTGGCACAGTGATAAATGATGAAGATTAAACAAAGTATGGCAAATACAGGGAAATACTGTATAAATCTTATAATTCTTGGTTTTGCTCCTTATTCATCAATGAATTCCTTTCACTTATAAAAAGTGAACCTGAAAATATAGTTATTGTTGCCTACAAGATAAAATTTGAATAGTTGCTGGAAATGTGAAGCTCTAGCCATCAAGAGCAGAGACCATTCCAATTGTAAAAATTCTTCACAGTTCCTATTTTTAAAAAATCATTAAGTTTTTTCAAGTGCTTCTTGAGAACATGCTGAGATGGAAAGAAAGTTAGATGAAAGATAGTACTGGGAGCAGACACTAACTCAGAAGTCTAGTTATAAAATACTTTTTAGGTGGAAAAACCGTGCTAGTACTTCCCAAATCAGGCCAAATTCATTTTAGCTTATGCAGTTGTTTCCTACTGAGTCAGTGCACTATAGAAGGCAAAGACATCCAACACTTCTGTAATAGGTCAAAGAAAAGAATTGTGTGACTGGAGGAAAGAGTGTGAGGCTTACTAGGGCAAGTCAGTGCTGCTCCAGGATCACTGCATGGAGATCTTAAAGGGTGACTGGTTTTTATCTCAAGTGTAGGAAAAATGTGTATGACTATTTACATGGATAGGAATTCAGTTAAACAGGTCTGTATTGTGTTACTTTTTGGAGGCTCATGGTTATTTTAGTTGGATCTTTAGGAGTACAGGTGCCCTTCAAATGGAGGACATTTGAAAAAGTGAAACATTGACATTTATTAAATAAAAAGGGTAAACTGAGTTGGAGGACACATCTACATCATGGGGAAATGCAACTGTAATCAAGATGTTGTGTGATTGTAAATATGTTAAGCATTCAGCGAGTCCGTCGGCAGGCTCTCCAGTCTGCTTTATCTGAGATTCTCTTGAAGGCTCACATAGGCATTCTATGTAAAAACAGCGAGTTGGCTGGATAGAGTAAGCAGAGCTCTGGCTGATTTCCTCTACCAAAGCAAGTACCTGATCTCACATCTGTCCTTTATTCAGGAATATCCCTGGCTCTGTTTTTATATAGCTCTTCAGTAGACCATCAGAGTTGACTGAAGGGAACCAGAGGAAAGTGGCAAATGTCCCACCTAGACCTACTTCTTTGGTTATTCAGTTGTTGGGGAAAGTGCAAGGTATGATCTCCTGTTGAGACTTGGCTCATGAGAAGTAGAAGAAAATATCCATATTAGAAGTGTTATTGCAAAGTCCAAGTTAAATATGACATCCTTCCACCCCTCAGGTTCCCATATGTGGATATGCATGCTTGACAGAAGGATTAAAACATTTCTGGTTTCATCTGGCTTAATTTGGCACATGTGAACACCATTTCTCTTCTCAGAGTGATTGCTTCTCGCTGGCCAGGTTCCAATGATCTCACAGAGGAAGTTTTCAACATTAAATTTTATGTGCGTGAAATATTTTAAAGATTTTATTTTTATATTTTTTGTTTATTTTAAGAAGAAAATGTCGACATGAAATAAAATACTAGCAATTCTATTAACAACTTGAACTGAATCATACATGTAATAGAGATATCATATTTGAGCAAACATAGCCCCTAGCTACTACCAACGACTTTTGCCATATTAAGCAAGTCATTTCACTTTCTATGCCTCATTCTCCTCTTCTGTAAATAAGGATAATGTTATACCCAGAGTTACTATGAGGATTAAATGAGTTAACATATGTAAAAAGTGCTTACAGCAAGGCCTGACGCATAGTTAAGGCTCCATAAATTCTGGTTATTGCTGCTATTGGCCTATTGCAAACATTGTTCCAGGTGCTGAAGGACAAACAGAGATAAATGAACTATGGCCCTTACCTTCAAGGTACAGAAACCCAAGAGATATGAGTGAATTTTAATTCAACTCAGGCTGCTGTAAGAGCTCTAACAGAGACACAAAGTACATTTGGCACACACGTGAAGGGCAGTCTTATGACAAGGGCTGCATTTGACTTGGGTCTTAAATTATGGGTAAGATCTGACAGGTAGAAGGAGAAAAAGAGAATCATCAAACATTCTAGTCAGAGGATACAAACAGGATAAACTTATAAAGATAGGAAATAAAATGTAGCGTATTGTGTCAGTGTTACTGACATGTTTTCCTGTGCCTAGTGGCAACCATGGCTAATCTATTTCAAAATTCTTTCCTGCTGAGCCTAATTTGCCTGAGAATCCTTCTTAACATAGGGCTCAAGAAACACTACTTCTTGACCAATTTGGTTTGGGTAATGAAATCTGTTTGCCACCTCAGGTATATAATAGGTTAGTGGTAGCAGTGAATGTAGTAGTAGATAAATTTGAAAAAGTAAAAAAAAAAACAAAAAAACACAGTAATGACTACTATATATTGAGTATTCATTGTGTACGTTCATATGTGCCTATTTGATTCTCATAACAAATATATAGGATAGGTATTCTTAATTCTGTTTTATATGTAAAGAAACAGACAGAGAAGTTAAAGCTATTTCCAAGGTCACATAGCCAGAAAACATTGGAGTTAGAATTTAAAACCAGGGCTTTTACAATTTAAAAGCTGTATTCTTAATCACATTACAATATTAGATCTCATAAAATACCAAGGAGTCAAGCTGAAGTTAATCATCAGCCAACCTTTAATTTCATGTTAAAATTTTTAAAAATCTATTCTGCATGTAAAGGGAAGCTATTGAGTGCTTTTGAACAGAAGAATAGCTTGATTGCATTTGTGCTCTAGGAATAAAACTCTGGTGACAGGATGAAAAATATTGGAAGTAAGGATATTGGAAATGGAATGATCAATTAGTTGGGAGAAATACGGGGTACAAATGGAAAGGAGGTAATAGAATCGAATTATAGCTTCAAAGTGAAAGTCATAGAACTTGGCTGCATGGAGAGAGGGGCATTTCTGAAATTTTACACGTGGCAATTTGACAATTGATATAGGCAGAAAGACAGTAAATTAAGTTTGAAATATTGGTGGAATATACAGATGGGGATTTTTTGTACTAGAAAACCTTTCTTTCTTTCTTTCTTTCTTTCTTTCTTTCTTTCTTTCTTTCTTTCTTTCTTTCTTTCTTTCTTTCCTTTCCTTTCCTTTCCTTTCCATCTTCCTTCCTTCCTTCCTTCCCTTCCTTCCTTCCTTCCTTCCTTCCTTCCTTTAAATAAGGTTTAACATGTTAGGTTTTGTTTTCATCAAAAAATAGTGGATACTGTGCTAATGAAACTTTAAACGTCTTTAATCTACATCAAGAATGGGCACCTTCCTCAATAATATTAAAGTGTGTGTGTGTGTGAGAGAGAGAGAGACAGAGACAGAGACAGAGAGAGAATAGAGTTGTAGGATTTAATTTAAAAGAACTGTTTGATATTATCAGAGAAATTCTCTAAATTTCTCATTAAATCACTTCTTTATAAGCAACAAGGTAGATTTATTATGTCGTTGTCATTCTTCCATGGTAGAGAGTCCTTGCCCAGTCAGAATAAAGTCAGTGCCAGGGCTCTCAGCAGTCTGACCTACTTAGCTAGGATTTTTATTGGGTTTGTAACTGCATTCTGCTGAGAAGGTGTCAGAATGGTTGCTCTTGAGGCCGACAGACAGTAGAATGCTCAGTGTTGTTGGAAAGTATGCAGGTTCATGAAGCTCAGTTCCTCCCTTTCTTTAACCATATTGGAATCCCTTGAATTCAGTAGAGGATGGCAAAGTGTAAAGGATGTTTATGTCTTTATATCATCTTTAAACATTAATTAGGGTTTATATTATAGTGATGCCCAGGGACTTTACCATTCTCCATGTACTTCCATGTAGCTAATGGACAAT
This sequence comes from Ursus maritimus, assembly GCF_017311325.1. NCBI lineage: Eukaryota > Metazoa > Chordata > Mammalia > Carnivora > Ursidae > Ursus > Ursus maritimus. The sequence continues at coordinate 45,277,173 of NW_024426552.1, read as the reverse complement.
GCATGGGTCATCTTGTAGAAATTTACGTTAGTAGTCAAGGTGAGGAAGCTAATAAGGTGAGAGCAATCATATGCTAAAACCAAAAGCAGCATATACATATGAAAATATCAGATGGTAAGAAAACAACACCTACCAGTTCTTATACTAAAATCAAGGTGTGGTCATTGATAAACTTAATTTTTAAATTACAAATGCTAAAATTCTAATAAGGAAAGATAACATTTTTTATTAAAATAATTAAAGTTTTTTATAATTCAGTGAGAATAAAAAACAATTTGTTTTTCTCACAGATAACTGTAAACAGCCAATGGATCTTAGTGTAGCTTAATTACAAAAAGTTTGACATGTTTGTAGAGATTTGGGCTCATAGTAAGGAACATGCTCACTATCCTTAAGGAATTTAGAAAGTAAAAAAGTCATGGGAGATATATAATAACCATGAATGCATTTATGTAGAATAATAATTAAAGGGAGTTGGAGACAGAGAAGGCAAATAGCTTATTTAGAAGTGATGCAAGTGTTCATTAGAAAGAAAAAGCTCCCCTGAAAACAGCAGATCCTGATCTTCAAGCCAAAAGGATTAAAGAAAGGGGTTAGTCATTCATACCCTAAAGGACCAAGGTGAATTTCCATATGATATCAGCATAACTTTAACTGAAGTATCCTTAGTTTAGAAAATTTAAGCAAATTAATGACTAAAGATTGTGTACAATGTGGTTGGCAATAATTTTATGAACATCTGTCTTCAGAGGAATATGATTACTGATTCAAAATTGCAGGGAAAAAGTGACAAATAATCATGGTCTTGGCTGTAATTTTCATATTTGGATTGGAAGCCAGCCTCCTCAGAAATCAGGTTGGTAGTTCCCTCTCCTTCCATGTCCTTGGCATACAGAGCAGCTGCTTGTCTCTGGAGTCCAGCTGTGAAGAATTTAAGGGAGCCCTCTCCAGGAGTGCCAGCCCCAGGAATGTTCTCCATGCAGATTTCTCCCAGAATCTCAATATGGCAAAGCTCACCGTGGGACCATCTTTTTATTTATAATTTCCAACAAATGTAAAAATATTTGGCATGCTCTTTCCACCTTTGCTACTATTCATTTAGTCTTTGCCTCTGAAAAATATTGCCAAGAGGAAAGTTTCCTGTGTTTATTTTATTTCTAGCATGATATCTTACTTTGAAAACTTTGAGTACGTGTATAGGCTGGGAAAGAAAAAAATAAGCTCCACTTTTTCCCTCTTTGCATTAATACACAGTCTAAAGAGGAAATTCAGGATAAATGACAAAGTCATGGGCTTATAAGATCTGTGGAGAGAGTTTATATGCTGGCCTGATGATAGACATTTCACTGCACTTTCAAAGACACCTTGATGGCAAATAACCTTTGAGAGAGCCTCAGTAAATCATAAAAAGCAAAACAAACTAACAAAAAACTAAAACTGAAGTATGAGTTTTTTATTCAGAAATTACAAAGATTTGTATGCATTTTTTCATTGTTGTTGGAGGACACAGGGAGTAATAAGAAGTGTTAGAGCCTTTTTTGTTTGTTTTTAATTTTGGTACCCAAAGGTTTATATTCAATTATAGATAACAAGAGAAAGCAATAGGTTCTAAGGTTGAATAATCTTATAGTGATGAAGGACCTGGATATCTTGATGTGGAATAAAGGGAGAATATTATCATGAGCTGACTTATCCCTGAGGCGTGACATAGTATCAGAAGAAGGCATTAGATACAGATGTAGTGAAGAGAAGGGCCATATGCACCCCAATGTTCATAGCAGCAATGTCCACAATAGCTAAATTGTGGAAGGAGCTGAGATGCCCTTCAACAAATGACTGGATTAAGAAGATGTGGTCCATATGTACAATGGAATATTACTCAGCCATCAGAAAGAACGATTACCCAACATTTGCAGCAACATGGACGGGACTGGAGGAGATTATGCTAAGTGAAATAAGTCAAGCAGAGAAAGACAATTATATGGTTTCACTCATTTATGGAACAATAAGAAATAGGAAGATCGGTAGGAGAAGGAAGGGAAGAATGAAGGGGGGTAAACAGAAGGGGGAATGAACCATGAGAGACTGTGGACTCTGGGAAACAAACTGAGGGCTTCAGAGGGGAGGGGGGGTGGGGGATTGGGATAGGCCGGTGATGGGTATTAAGGAGGGCACATATTGCATGGTGCACTGGGTGTTATATGCAAATAATGAATCATAGAACACTACATCAAAAACTAAGGATGTACTGTATGGCGATTAACATAACATAATAAATAATATTATAAAAAAAGAAATGGAAAATAAATGCATTTTTACATGGTGAAAAAAAAAAAAAGAAAAAGGCATTAGATGGGGAGAAGTTTAAACTGGTGAGGAGAAGTTTGCCCTATGGTGACCAAGGAGCTCTACGTAAGAGAAATGCTATGATCTCACTAATTGTGAAACCTACACTTTTAGAAAACTAATGAATTTTACTGAAGGAAAATGCATAGCTTAAGAGAGTGACAACCATGATAAGGTACTGAAAAGTCAGTTTTTCTAAGGCAGTTAGCATGAACACTGTAATGAACTAAATACTGGGAAATTTAATTTGAATTTTCCGAACTTTGTGCCCAGATATGTAGGACTGAAGCATATTTTCAGAAAGCTATAAAGAACACTATTTCTTGAGAAGGACTGATAGTCTGCTTACACAAAGAAACTTTTTTTTTTTAATCTGAGGGCTTCAGAGAATAAGCATAGAATTAACTATCATATTACCATTTTCAATTAGAGAAAATGAATTGGTGGTAGGGAAACAATCTGAAATTTCCATTGAGTCTAAGTTCATATTTTCTATTTTTAATCTAAGATTACTGTATTCTTTGTTTTTTTAAAAGTTAAAAGAATTTCAATTATATTTATGAGAGAATATGCCAACATTTAAAGAGTGTTTGATATTGTATTTCAAAATAATGAAAATATTACCAAATTGTATTTATTTTGAAAAATACTTTTGAAACAATAAAATTCCAAGACATCAGAATGATTCTGCTCACTTTCTGGATATCAAGTCTGTGATCCTTTGTTACCGAAAGATTTTGTCAATGCAACAAGGAAAGAGAACAGAACTTAGCCTCAGCACTGATTAATTTACAGGAGTAGTGGACAGAGAACTTGAAGAAAGTAAAAGATATGTTTACCAAAAGAGTGAAGACCCAGAGAGGATTGTATGGGGCATGCCATACAAAACACCAATATCAGAAAGAAAATGTGGAGAAAGGGATCCTGGATATAAAAGCTAATTTTGGAAGGAGCAGGACAAGAATATTAAAGACAAATACTGTCTACTTTGGAACTCTGTCTAGTTCATTATGCCTAGGTTAACATTACAGGAGCCAGAATAGACTGCATGTCACAGCCTTCATAACCCACGTCATGGCTCCATGAAGAGATTCAAAAGAAAGATACTAATCCCTGACCTTCTTTGGCTGCTGAAGAGCATGGGCAGCCATCATTCCCTGATGTGATGCTGAACCCTTAATTCTCAATCTCATCTGATCCTCACGCCACCCTAATTATTGCAAATAATATCCCCCACCTGCCTACTCACCCTGGTTTTTTGTGAGTTTTGGTTTTTTAGCAGAAGATACTGAAACTCTTGGTTAAATGACTTCAAGTTCACACACAAAAAATAATGGTACAACTGGGGTTTAAACCTCAAACTATCTGACTTGAAGGCTCTTGCTATATCCCAGTGTCTTGAGACAAAGGAATTCAGAGAAATGTCTGGGGAACTTGATGTTGTTTGGTCTCCAGGCTCTGAGCTCAGCCCAGAGCAGGAGACCTCTCTAGCTAGGGCAGGAATTGAAAGAAAATTCCTAGGACTTTAGCACTTCCTGTAGCTAGTCTCAGGCCCTTCCTTCTGTTCTCCCTCATCAGTTTCTAAGATGCAAATATCCTACTTCTCCAAAAGGAGAAAAAATGGGAGTTGGAAGGAGAATGCAAGTCTTAAAGAGGCAAGGGATTAAATGCCCATCTAAGTTTCTCCATTTCCGCAGCCTCTCACTCACTGCCTAACTCCCAGTATCAAAGAGGATGTAAGGAAAAGCAGGGTTTGGAGGGACAGGCGTTCTTCACCCAATGCTTTTTTCTATATATTCCCAGTTCCCCTTGAAATCCATTATCCCTTTCTCTAGCTGTGACATAGCCCTTTAAAAACAGACTACTTGTTCTTGGAATTTGGCAGGGAAGAAGGTAAGATTTCATTATCAGGTGAGTTAATTATGATATCCCGTAAGGATGTCTACACTGCAGTCCTAATTGTGGCATTTGCTGCTTATTAAGTAAGGTGTTTTTTTCTTGAATTTTTTTTAATCAAGCCCCTGAAAATCCTCAGGGCAAAAAGAGTTTATAAATTACACTAATTGAAATGAAGCTACTTCTAAAACATGTCTTAACATAGAAGGATTTTCTTTTTCTAGAGCATCCAGTGCTTTACCCCAGATAGAGAAGACAGCTAATCCTCCTCCCTCATTTATTACTCTCCTGCCCTGTCTATGAACACATTGGCTAACCTTTCCCTGGGGCCTTGGCACACACCACAAGTAGAGGCGGTGATGTGGAAGGATGAAAACGTTACTCAGACACTTTACGAAAGTTTCTAGCAGTTGGTAATACTCAGTCTGACCTTTATGTTGGATTTTGCCATCATTTTAATCACTTTACCATCACTTGCAGGAGAGAATGTGTCTTTAAAAGTGCCCTATTTAGGGAAAGCATCAGAGCCAAGACTAAGTGTACATTCTCATTATTTCACATGTTGTCAAAGTAACCATACAGTGAAATGACAGTGTTTTGAAGAAAATAGGTTTGTGCAAATCTCTTCATTAAGATAGGAGGGCATTATATTGCAATTATTTATATTTGGATATAATCTTTTTATTGACATTTTTATGTATAGTCAGTAATAAATAGAATATATATGAAGTTATTTCATCCAAAATTTTACTTTTAATTCCCTATCACTGTTGGCCAAAGCCCTTTTAAATTTCTATGTCTATAGCAAGAGTTTTTCACCCAAGAGTTTTTGGGCTATCTACTGTATTCTTTGTTTCTGTGTTTTTGGATGATTATTTTACTATAACTATTTTACTGTAATTGTATATTTGGCTAATTATTTTACTATAATTCATTTGCAAAAGATCAATTCACAAATAGCATACTGAAAGAATTTTCAGTGTATTATCAACTGAAAGTAAGCTTAACTTTGTCTTTTGTGTAATGTCTAACACCCCTAAGGATAAAGCATTTGAATTTATACTGACTATTTCTACTGTCATTCATCTTATTTACTTTTTCATTCTTCTATTTTAAAAAATATCAAGCCTACAGAAAAGTTGCAAACAGGACTCTTCAACAAACTTATTGTTAGCTTTCAGCTATTTGGGAGTTTAATTGTAGACATCATGACACTTAGTCCAGTACCTCAGCGTTTCTCTCCTAAAATGAGAACATTCTCCCTTAAACTGCAATATAATTAATATAAGAAAATTTGACGTTGAGATGAAACTTTTATCAGATAAACAGTCCATATTCAAATTTCCAAAGTTACCTGACTGAAATTCTTTATAACACATACCTCCTTCCAGGATCCAATGAAGAATCATGCGTTGCATTTAATTATCAAATTTATTTATCCTCCTTTAATCAAAAACAGTCCACAGCTATTTTTTCATATGACATTAATTCTTTTAAAGAGACCAGATCACTGTTTTGTACAATATCCTTAAAATGACTATTTTCTCCTAATTAGATTCAGGTAGAGTATTTTGGCAGGACTACAACAGTTGTGATGTTGTGTCCTTCATAGCGCATCATATGAGGAAGTACATGATATCAGTTTATCCAAGTTTGGGCAATTAAGTTTGATTATTTGGTTAAGGTAGTGTCTATCGTAATTCTTCATTGTACAGGTACGCTTTTCTTTTGTGATTAATGAGTACTCTGCAAGGTGATATTTTGAGGCTGTATGAATATTTTGTTCTTCAATGATCCTTCCCTCAGTGGTTTTGGTATCCATTAATATGTACTGCTTAGATTAATCATTACTTTGGTGCCAGCAAAAGGGTGATTTTCCAGTTTTATAATTTCCTCTGTATTTGTTTGTTGTCATTTTTCTGTAAAGAACTTTTCATTCTCTGTCTTCCCAAAACTTGAAATTATTATTTTGGTGTATCATTATGAACTGATGGACTCCTTTTTCTTCAATGTATTATAATTTATTCCACTCAATATTTGTTATACTGCATGAGTTATTCCAAATTGGGCCAATGGAAACCCTGCTAAGCTCTGTTATCCATCTCAATTGTCCTATTCACTTACTTATTAGAAATAAGCTTTGAAGATAATTCAAAATAATTTTTGGCAGTATGTCAACTCCACTCCCTTATCACATTTATTTTTATCTGTGAAAAATTATATAATGGTTCAGCTTCAATAATATATGAAGAGCTTGGAAGTTGTCACTCCTGTCTTCACAAGAAAAAAGTTGAACATACTGAAAATCAGTGACCTTTCTTGGACACAGCAACAAACTAAGGTCTCAGGTCAAGCTGCTACCTCAAAACCATGCGAATTCAGAAAGTCACAACAGAGATCTGCCTACCTGGAGCAGAAGTCATGGGAGCCATTAACTTATAGCAACAGTTAAATAGTAATTTTAATAATGAATTTTTGGATGCTGAGTGTGGACTGGCATGAGAATGAGAAACTCCTGGCGCATACAGTCGTAGAAGGCACCCCACATTTTCATGGTATTTGCCTCCAGGAACCCCACCATCCTCTTGGTAAAGAGCCAAGAAAGATCTCCTGTGCTTCTGGCAGGGGGAGGGAAAAAGTAAAATTTTAAACTTACTGAGATCATTCACCATAACAAAGTCCCATTCTCCAGGGTATAAGACTTTACCAGAGCCTTATCCTACCTAGGGGAAGGCCATACATATAAATCTGGTGCCATCTTGGCCCACCTAAGACGGGGAGTAAAGCTAAGAAGTATTGGTGAAGGTTACAGCCTGGGGACACAGGCCCACTAAAAGACTCAGATTTCTTTATAAGATTATAGAATGCTCCCCCTCCCCCACACCTTATACTCTCTCCCCTCACACACACACACACACACACACACACACACACACGCACACCCCACTAAGGCTCCATATAATAGTGAGTGAAAGCTGAAAGGACTGAAAGACGGTTGCTGAGGAGTTCTTAGGGAAGCTCGAAATGATTGGGAAGACAAAAACAAAGGCAATAAAGGTACTTCTTGAAGCCTCTAGTATGTACAACTATATAAATTGTTGAATATTGCTCAACTTCCAGATAGATTAACATAAAACTTCACACTAAAGATTGATTTAGCTCAGTTCCTATTACCTAGTACATTGTGTCTAACTTTCAACAAAAAGTTATAAGGCATCCTAAATGGCAAAATAAATAAATAAATATAATGACAGTGTCCTCTATTAAAGAAGACATTTTTCCCATTCACCTGAATGTTAGATGGGATTACCCAGAAAATTCCTTTGTTATGTTTGTGTTGTGAAATTCCATGTGTAATATCTGATTTCTACCTATAAAAAATCAATATGGTGACTATATAACATGAAGAGAAACTTAGTTATTTAGTACTAGATCAAATAATATGTACAATTAAAGAAGTACAATTAAAAAGTAGTATTAAATCATTAGACAAAACACACACACACACACACATACAAACAACCTGATTATTTTCCTTAGGAACAGAGAAACTAAAGTGAAATATTTGCATTGAAAGGACCTGCTGGTTTTATGGTCACATCTGCTAACCAGTTTGTATCCTTGGCTCACAGAGATCTCCATGACTGCTGAAAAAAAGTGATTCTTTCAGAAACATTTCCCCTTCATGTACACTAGCATATTTGAGCAGTCTGTGTTCCCAAAACTCATGGTTGAAAAACACTCAACCTCATGCCTACATTTCCTGAAAAGAAGATCAGTCCAGAGGTGATTCAGTAACACATGAAGCTTGCTCTCCAGACACAAATATGAATACAAATCAGAACACTGGCATAAAAATGACAGAAAACTCATATTGAGTTGGGAATTCAACCTTATTATTAGTTAACAGGGATTGAGTGTTCTTTGGCATTCAGTGGTGCCAACAAAGGGCTAGGTGCTGTAGAGAACACTGAATTAGACAAAGTTCTTGCCCAGGGGGCTCATAATCAAATTAGACAAACCAGACACTCACACAGTCCAGCAGTCTGGAATGGGAAAAGTTGGGTTTATATGGGGAACCTAAGGTTACTCCGTCCATAAGCATACTCAGTTTGCCTCCAACAAGCTTGCTCTCTTGTGTTTCTCCCGAACACAAGAGAAAAATCTTAATGTTCTTTCTCATGATTTCCATTTCAACATCACCCAGGAAGTCTATTTTGCAAAAAAGTACAATTGGGTTTTCATTGTCATGTGACGGGATTTAGGATAAATTCTACAAACCACATGGTCTGGTTTACTGGAGAAAGAAGGGCAAAATCACAAGGCCAGAGTCACTAGAAAGAGAAGGAAAGTTATGTAGGAGAACATTCCTTAGGGAGGCCATCAGAGCCAGATTTCTGCTGAGCTTGCATTACACATTCAACCGTTTATGATGGATCCATTCTTACCTTTAGTCTGTCATGAGCAGTGAAGTTTGCATAAGCAACCTCGACAAGTGAGCAAGGCTGCTAGCACCAGGTAGTCTGGATTTGAATTGTCAGTTTTTATTTACAGATTTCTGGGTATACCAGTTAGCCAGCAATTAGATACCTTTGGGCCCTTGTGATATCCCCAATATGGGAATGTCTCTCTTTACATGGGGTCTGAATTTAAAAAGCAATAGCATACATGTGAAAACTCAGCTCAAGGTTGGGTTAGATAATTTCTGATGTCCTCCACTTAATACTTACCTTCCTCACAGAATTTAGCCCTCTGTGTTACGATCACCACCTTTTTGTCTATAAATCATCCCCCAGCACCTGTATAGTACTTCACACATAGTTAAGTTCCAATAAAAAATCATGAATTAATAAATGCCATAAATGATGTAAACCTAGTTCTAACTTAGAAATCCCAAGGAGAACTCAAATATGACAACTTTCAAGAATCTTCACATAGTCCCCAAACTCCATTAAGTTTTCTTTTTTTTTAAACAGGCTAGGGGCCCTATCATTATATTTAAGCATACAGAATGATTTCCATGGTTGACTAGTTAGAATCACAAGAGCAGCCCCTCCCAAACTATCATAAATTCCATAGTTTTATGTATATATCACAAGGTATACATTATGTGTACAAAATTATGTCACTCTTTTATTTTGTGAATATAGCATACTCATACAATTTGAACTCAGAATAAAAAATTAACTGTTTTGAGAAAAACCTTTGTGAATTTAAAAGCTATGTGGTTTTAAATGATAGTTTTGCTTGTTTAAAGTTCATTGAAGTGACTTACTCAAAGTCATAGGCTCCTGAGTGGTGATCCTGGACAACAACCTAGGTCTTCTGAATCCAATGCTATGTTTCGTCCTTCAAGAAAACCCAAACTTTTAAATTTTGTGATAATTATCGATTCACATAAATTCGTAAAAAATATGTAGGGAGAGCTCATGTACCCTTTATTCAGTTTTCCCCAATGGTAAAATCTTGCAAAATTATAGTATGATATCACAATCATAATACTGAAATTGATGCAGTCAAGATATAGACCATTTACATCACAACAGATTTTTCATGTAGCTGTACCCACTTTTCTCTAATCCCCATCTGCTCCTTAATCCATGACAGTTAATTTGTTCATTTCTATGGATTTGTCATTTCAAGAATGTTATATGAATCATACAGTATGTAAACTTTTGAGGCTGATTTTTTTCACTTAGCATAATTCTCTGGAGATTCATCAAGGCTTTTATGTGTATAAGTACTGTGTTCCTTTTCCCCCCGAGTATTCCATGATATAATTGTATCACAGTTTATTTAACCATTCACCTATTGAATAACATCCAGGCTGCTTAGGTTTTTGTTAATACAAATCTGCTATAAATATTCATGTAGAGATTTTGTGTGAAAACAAGTCTTTATTTTTCTGGGAATGCCCAAGAGTGCAACTGCTAGGTTGTATGGTAGGTTTGGTTTTGGTTTTATAAGAAGCTGCCAAACCAGTTTTCATTGTGGCTGTACCATCCTACGTACCTACCAGCAATATATGAGGGATCCAATTTCTCTGTATCCTTGTCAACATTTGGTAGTGGCACTTTCTTTTAGTCTTTTTAATAGATGTGTAGTGATATCTCATTGTGGCTTTAATTTGCATTTTCCTAGACTAATGATGTTGATTTTTACATGCTTATTTCCCATCTTTACATCTTCAGTAAGTGTGTCTTCACCTCCTTTGCCAATGTTCTAGATGGATTATTATTTTTTCTTTACTGTTGAGTTTTGAAGTTCTTTATATATTGTATATTCTAGTCCTTTATCAGATATGTGATTTCCAAATATTTTCTCCCATTCTGTAGCTTGTCTTTTCTTTATCTTCACAAGGTCTTGCACAGAACAAAAGTTAACTTTGATGATGTCAAATTTGTTACTTTTTCCTTTTATAAATTGTGCTTTTGGTGTGAAGTGTAAGAACTGTATTAAATATTCAGAAACTCACATATTAACATTATTTTTGGTGTGTGGTGAGAACACTTAAATTCTACTCCGTTGGTACATTTCAAATATGCAATACAGTATTATTAATGATGCCCACCATGCTATACATTTGGTCCCCAGAACTTTTTTCATCTTTCATATTGAAATTTTATATCCTTTGACTAACATCTTCCTTTCCCCCTCACCCTCCAGGCACTGGAAAACACCATTCTACTCTCTGCTTTTTAAGAGTTCAAATTTTTTAGATTCCACATGTAAGTGAAATAATGCAGTATTTGTGTGTATGGCTTATTTCACTTAATCCATTCATCAATTGATAAACACTTAGGTAGTTTTTGTATCTTGGCTATTATGAATAGTGCAGCAGTAGACATGGGAGTGCAGATATCTCTTTGAGATACTGATTTCATTTCTTTTGGATATATACCCAGAGTGGGATTATTGAATGATAAAATGGTTCTGGTTTTAATTTTTTGAAGAATCTCTATACTCTTTTCCATAATAGCTGCACAAATTTTGATCTCTACCATCACTGTACCAGATTTCCCTTTCTCCACATCTTTGCAAACACTTGTTATTTTTTGTTATTTTAATAATTACCACCTTAACAGGTATGAAGTGATATGTCATTGGGCTTTTGATCGGCATTTCCCTGATAATTAGTGATTTTGAGCACCTTTTTGTATACTTGGTGGCTATTTGTGTTTTCTTTTGAGAAATGTCTATTTAGGTCCTTTGCTCATATTTTAATCAGGCTATCTCTTATTTTTGATTGAGTTGTAGGAGTTTTAAAATATATTTTAGATATTAATCTCTCATTAGATATATGGTTTGCAAATATTCTTTCCCACTCTATACATTGCCTTTCCACTCCATTGATTTTTTTCCTTTGCTGTGCAGAAGCTTTTTAGTTAGATGCAATCCCAGTTGTCTGTTTTGTTTTTGTTGCTTGTACGTTTGGGGGAGTATCTAAATCATTGCATAGACCAATGTCATAAAGGTTTTCCCTTATGTTTTCTTCTAATAGCTCTACAGCCTCAGATCTTGTTTTTTGTATATGGCATAAGAGTCCAATTTCAATCTTCTGCATGTAGATATCCAGTTTTCCCAACATTTATTGAAGGGATTATCCTTTTCCTCTTGGTGTTCTTGGCACTGTTGTCAAACAACAGTTGACCCTATATATGTGGATCTATTTCTAGGTTGTTTATTCTGTTCCATTTGTCAATGTGTCTGTTTATATGCCAGTACCGTACTGTTTTGATTACTATAGCTTTGTAATATGTTTTAAAATCAGAAAATGTGATGCCCCAGCATTGATATTTTTCTTCAAGATTGCTTTGGCTATTTGGGGTCGCTTATCGTTACATATGAATTTTAGGGTTCTTTTTCTATTACTGTGAAAAATGTTGTTGGAATTTTGATAGAGATCTGTACATTATTTTGGGTAGTATGGATACTTTAACAATATTAATTCTTCCAACTCATGAACAAAGAAAACTTTCCCATTTCTTTGCATCTTGTTTCTTTCATCAACATTTTATAGTTTTAAGTGTACAGATCTTTCACCTCATTGGTTAAATTTATTCCTATGTTATTCTTTTTAGTACTATTGTAAATATGATTGTTTTCTTAAATTGTTTTTTGGATAGTTCATTGCTAGTGTATATAAATGCAACTGATTTTTGTACATTTATTTTATCTCCTGCAACTTTACTGAATTTATTATTTCTAAGAGCTTTTTGGCCAAATCCAGGGTTTTCTATATATAATGTCATGTCATCTGCAAATTGAGGCATTTTTACTTTTTTCTTTCCAATTTGGATGCCTTTTATTTCTTTTTTCTTGTCTAATTTCTCAGGCTAGGACTTCCAGTACTATGTTGAAAAGAGGTGGTGAGAATGAGCACGATTGTCTTGTTCCTGATCTTAGAGGAAGAAGAAAAGCTTTCAACTTTTCATCATTAAGTCAGGTGTTAGCTGTAAGATTGTCATATATGACCTTTATTATGTTGAGGTACATTCCTTCCATACCTAATTTGTTGAGAGCTTTTATCATGAAAGAATTCTAAATTTCATCAAATTATTTTCTGCATTTATTGAGATAATAATTATCCTTTATTCTATTAATGTCATATAACACATTGATTGATTTGCATAAGGTGAAATATCCTTGCATTCCAGGAATAAATCCTACTAGGTCATGGTATAGGATTCTTTCAATATGTTGTTGAATTTGTTTTGCTAGTATTTTGAGATTTTTGCATTTATGTTCATCAAGCATATTAGTTCTGTTACATTAGTTGTAATGTCTTTTCTTTCATTTTTAATTTTATTTACTTGAGTCATCTCTTTTATTTTCTTGTTCATTCTACCTAAAGGTTTGCAAATTTTATTTGTATTTTCAAAAGCCATCTTAGTTTCATTGATCTTTTCTATAATTTTTCTAGTCTGTATTTCATTTTTTTTTTCTGCTCTAATCTTTATTATTTCCTTCCTTCTGCTAATGGCAGTTAGTTATTCCTTTCTTAGTTCCTTAAAGTGGAAAGTTAGGTATTTTATTTGAGATCTTTCTTTTTTCTTAAAGTAGGCATTTATTAATATAAACTTAGAGCTGCTTTTGCTGCATCCCATAAGTTTTGGCATGTTGGGTTTCTCTATTCATTTGTCTCAGGTAGTTTTTTGTTTCCATTTTGATTTCCTTTTTGACCTTTTGGTTGTTCAGGAGTATGTTAATTTCCACACATTTGTGAACTTTTCATTTTTCTCCTGTTATTGATTTCTAGTTTCCTGCATTGTGACCAGAAAAGTTACTTGGTATGATTTTAATCTTCTTAAATTTGTTAAGACATTATTATTATTATTATTTATTCATTTATTTATTTTGCCTAACATATGGTGTATCCTAGAGAATGTTCCATGTGCACTTGAAAATAATGTGTTTTCTGCTGCTGTTCAATGTGCTTTCTGTATATGTCTGTTAGGTTAATTTGGTCTATAATGTTATCCAAGCCCTTTGTTTCCTCACTGATTTTCTATCTGAATGTTCTACTATTCAGTTTTAAAGTATTTAAAGGTTATTAAAGTCCCTTTATTTATCACTATTTCTCCCTTCAGTTCTGTTATTCGCTTTTTATATGTAGGTGCTCCAATGTTGTGTGCATATGTATTTATAATTGTTATATCCTCTTAATGAAATTGATCCATTTATTATTATATAATGACCTACTTTGTCTCTTATGACAAATTTTGACTTAAAATATATTTTGTCTGATGTAAGTATAGCTACTCCCACTCTCTTTTAATGACAATTTCCATGTAATATCTTTTCCACCCCATTGTTCTTAGTTTACATGTGTCCTTATAGTTAAAATAAGGTTCTTATAGGTAGCATATAGAAGAGTCTGCTTCTTCTTTTAATCTGTTCATCTACTCCATGTCTTTGATTGGAGATTTTAATCCATTTACATTTAAATTAATTACCGGTAGGTAAATCTTACTACTGCCAATTTGTTCATTATTTCCTGACCATCTTGTAGCTCCTGTTTTCCTTCTTCCTCTTCTGCAGTGTTCTTTGTGATTATGATTTTTTTTAGTGATATTCTTTCCTCTTCATTTTTTGTGTATCTACTACTTTTTTCTTTGTTCTTCCTATGAGGCTTACAAAAAACATAGTTATAAGAGCATATTTTAATCTGGTAACTTCATTCACATATGAAAACTCTACACTTTTACTTCTTCCCTCCCACATTTCATGTTATTCATGTCATAATTTATGTCTTTTTATATCCATTAATAAATATTGTAAATAAAGTTATTTTTAATTCATTTGTCATTTAAGTTTTATACTAGAGTTAAAAGTTATTTATGCACCACCATTTCAAATTAAGACTATTCTGAATTTATATACCTACCTTTATAGTGAGATATATATATTTATGTTGCGAAGTAGCAACCTTTAATTTCATTTTGAAGAACTACTTTTAGAATTTCTTATAAGGCACGTATAGTGGTGATGAATTCCCTCAAGAGGGAGACCCTTTGTTGAGTTCCGTACCTTGGTTGCTGTAAGCCCATGTCCCTTTTTCCTGCTCTTAGCTGCCCCTAGACTATTCAGCCATGCTGAGCCAATCCCTTCAGTGTCCAGAGTAGGGTGAGAAATAAGTGGGTCTCTTGGGTAACATCCAGCATGGTTGGGAAATCCAGATCTTGTCCACCAAGATCTCTCTTGGCATTGAGCTGTGCCATCTTAGGGGAGGTGTTACATGGGTAAAGTAAAACTAATCTTCTCACCTTCTTCAATGCATCTTGGACTTTTTGATCTGGTAGAGAGCTGGGACTTTTCTACTGGACTCCCAGGATTCCACAAAGGTATTCTCATCTGTGGTTGGTTATCAGAATCAATGTTTCTATGGGTATGGGGGTGGGGAGATGAGGGCAAAAAGTCCTATTCTGCCATCATGTGATATCACTCTCCAACTCTGGAAATTTTTTACCATTATTTCTTCAATACTTATTCAGTCTTACTCTCTTTTTCCTCTCCTTTGAGTATCCTGATGATATAAATGTTGGATCCTTTGTTTTTGTCCCACAGGTTTATGAAAGTATGAACATTTTCTTTTTAGTTTAGATTTTCTGTGTTGTCCAGAATTGGTGATTCTATTGGTGAGTCCTAAAATTACCTGATTTTATCCTCTGGACATTTTCGTATTATGTTCTGAGATTCTGGATCTTATTATATTTTCTGTTTTGGCTAGCTTTTTGGATACCCACTTTGGTGGAGGAAAGGAGGATTGCATTTCTTTATTATTGCCAAATGGAAGTAGAAGTACAGGTACCCCACTTGGTTTCTATTGACATTTGGAGGAAGGTTACTGCTTATTACTGCTGGGGCAAGTGAGAGTTCTGGCTCTCCATGTGGTCTCCACTGACACAGATGTGAGGTGGACTAACTACCTATGGGTGATGGCAAAAGTCCCAGTTCTTTATTAGGCCTTATTTGATAGTATCCTAACAAGTAGGGGGAAAGGATCTCATTACTGTTAAGTGTGGAAGTCTAGGCTCCCCACTCAGCCTTTGATGTCATAACTGTGGGAAAAGCCATAGTTTTTGTGTGTTGTTTGTATAGAATAAAATGGTTATTGTCTAAAAGTTTTCTGTCTTGCCACTTTGCCCCTTCCCTAGTCCTTTGGCCTGACAGAACTTTTATCAAAAAGGTTTTACTTTATTTTATTTTACTTTACTTTATTTTATTTTGCTTTAGGTCTGTGTTCATCAGCATTTCTAGGTTTTTGGCTTCCTCAGCTCCAAGTCTAGGATATATGTGATGAAAAGAAAACTCAGGAAATTCACTTCTGTGTTGTTCGTTCTGTTCTGTAGTCCCACATCATCTTTTGCCCTCCACCTTTCAGAGTCATCTTACATTGTTTTGCATCTAATGTCCATGGATTTTAGTTTAACTTAGTGGGAGGAATAGGAAAAAAATATACCTACTCCATCCTCCTAGAATTGGAAGTTCCGCTCTTTCATTTCAAAATGAGGTATGAAGTGACAGTCAGTGGGAGTTGTTTCTTGAAATAGTAGCAAGTGTGTGATACCTCTATCATTAGCATATTAACTTCTGAAATATAAAAACAATTGGGTCTCTCCAAAGTGGACCAACCCTCTTCTCAATCCATTCTCTCTAGGAAGTTGCTTTATTACAAAAAGCAAATTCCATGGTGGGGATGGGGATAGGTTGTGGATGGGGTGGGGAGGAAATATATCTTTTGTCTCTTTGTGGTTTATTCAATGCCTACTATTGCTATAGGTGATGTATGCTTAAAATCAAGGCTCTGAAGTCACACTGCATGGATTCAAAGTCTGGTTTAATCACGTGCTAGATTATATGAACTTGGGTGAGTCTCCTAACTTCTCTAAGTTTTCTCAACTGTAAATAGAGATAATAATATTCTCTCTCTCACCAGACTGTATGGGATTAAATGAGATTTTTAAAAAGCACTAAGCAGAAGGTTTGACATGCCATAAGTGTGCAACAAATGATAGCTTGTTATTAATATAATATATGAATATGCTATGTATAATTAATATAGAGACATTAATAAATACTTGTCAAACAGATCTTGTCTCTTTTCCATTATGCCTTGGTTTTAAGCATTGTTTTGTAATGTATTTAAACCTTGTTTGGTATTTCTTCTAAGAGAGAACTCACATAATCTTGGGTGGTGAAGACTCTTGCACTGTGTCACCATTTTCTAATATGTTATTTTGGCCAACCTATTCCAGTTAGATCATGGGTCGTGAAAACAAATCCAGTTGGTTTCCTAAAACACAGACTTTGTCAGAGAGGAAATCATTTTTATGTATAAACGAACAATTTCTGATAATTCAGGTAATTCCAGATAGACAAGGCAAGTTTTTATGCTTAGAATTTTCCAGAGGAGCTGTCTGTACTACTCAGATTTATCCAACTTTCTCACTTTGGCAGTATAGACCTGATTCGAAACATACCATGCAATAAGCTGTACATTTGGCTCAAAGTTTATTCTATTTGGTCCAAAATGGCATCAAAATCATTAACTAAATACACATTGACTTGGAAGAAGAAAAAGACCTCAAATGAAAATTTATTTTTATTGCCAAAAGCTGAGTTCTCTTTCAGTGGCTGCTGCAACCTAACACCCAAGACAGGTAAGAGGCAGAAATCTTTTATGTTCTAGGTGTTAGTGATGATATGAATTATAGTGGGGGAAAAAAAACAGTACTTTTTAAGGTTCTGGCTGGTTTAAAAACTAAATGAACTTCCAATGTCAAATTTTAAAAAATGTTCATTTGCAAGTCTATTTTCTCTTGCTTCTTTGGTTTTTGAATTAAATCTTGTTGAAATGACAGGTTTTCAGAATACTCTCACTACCATTATGCTTTCTACTTACATGCTTCCAATACACTGGTGTCTCATTTTATCCTTTATAATATAGTTTCCAGAAGACTATGTGACTTTTCTTCACAAACACACTGAAAATAAGACAAGAAGACTCATTGCCAGTCAGTGCTGCACCACCATATTTTCTATTGTGCTACATTGTTCAAACCAATTTTGGTCAAGTAATAAGGCATAAGAAAAAAAAATTAATATACCATAAATTGTCCTGGTAAGACAAAGCAAAAAGTGACTATGGACTAGGTTAAGCATATATATATATATATATATCTAGCAAAAAACTGATATCATGTTTCTAAGTATAGGAAAATATTAACTTATACTTTGTATTATTCCTGCTAAGGACCTCAATATAATTGAAGGGTCTGTGTGTCATAAATATTAAGGCCTAGTTGCTACTTCTTTATAGAATAGTTTTTGATCTATTAAATAAAATATTAAAATATTATATATATAAAAAAGAAAATTTGAAATTGTAAAAATGTTTTAAAAATACAAATGTATAAATAAAATAAAGGTAGAGTGTAATCATATAATCAAATGATAACCAAAGTTAGTGTTTTGTGGTATATCCTTCCAATCATTTTTCTGTGTGTGTATATATATATATATATATTTTTTTTTTTTTGAGAGAGAGAGATAGAGAGAGGGGGAAGGGACAGAGGGAGAGAGAGAGAGAGAATCTGAAGCAGGCTCCATGTGCAGCAGGGAGCCCAATGTGGGGCTTGATCTCACAATGATTGCGACCTGAACCAAAATCAAGAGTTGGACGCTTAACTGACTTAGCCACCCAGGAGCCCTAAAAATAATTATTTTTAATAAAAATGAAATAATACTGTTAATTATTCCATAGCTTAATTTTTACTTATTTTTTAAAATTTAGTTTTGATTCCACTACAGTTACCACACAGTGTTGTATTAGTTTCAGGTGTACAATATAGTGATTCAGGAGTTCCATATGTTATTCAGTGCACATCAAGATAAGTGCACCCTTAATCCCCTTTAATTCCCTATTTCATCCATCCCCCCACTCACCTCCCCTCTGGTAACCATCTGTTTTTTATAGTTAAGAGTGTGTTTTTTTGCTTCGTCTCTCTCTCTCTTTCTTTTTTTTCCTTTCCTTGTTTGTTTTGTTTCTTAAATTCTGCATATGAGTGGAATCATATGGTATTTGTCTTTCTCTGACTATTTCATTTAGCATTATACATTCTAGATCCATGTTGTTGCAAATGGCAAGATTTCATTCTTTTTATGCTGAAAGAATATTTCATTGTATATATATATCACATTTTTATCTATTCATCTATTGATGAACACTTGGGCTTCTTCCATAGTTGGCTATTATAAATAATGCTGCAATATACAGAAGGTTGCATGTGTCCCCTTGAATTAGTTTGTGGATTTTGGGGGGTAAACACCCAGTGGTATGTTTCCTGGATCACAGGATAGTTCTCTTCTTTATTTTTTATTTTTTTAAGTAGGCTCCACACTCAGAGTGGAGCCCAACACAGGGCTTGAACTCATGACCCCTGCGATCAAGACCTGAGCTGAGATCACAAGTTGAATGCTTAACCAACCAAGCCACTCAGGTGCCCCTATTTTTAATTTTTTGAGAAACCTCCATAATGTTTTCCACAATGGCTGCGCTTGTTTGCATTTCTATCAACAGTGCAAAAGGGTTCCTTTTTCTCCTCATCCTTACCAACATCTGTTGTTTCCTTTGTTAAATTTAAATTCATTAACATATAGTACATTATTAGTTTCAGATGTAGTGTTCAATAATTCATCAGTTGCGTATAACACCCAGTGCTCATCACATCATGTGCCCTCCTTAATGCCCATCACCCAATTACCCCACCCCCTTCGCACCTCCCCTCCAGCAACCCTCAATTTGTTTCCTATAGTTGAGAGT
This sequence comes from Ursus maritimus, assembly GCF_017311325.1. Lineage (NCBI taxonomy): Eukaryota > Metazoa > Chordata > Mammalia > Carnivora > Ursidae > Ursus > Ursus maritimus. Next base: position 45,257,606 of record NW_024426552.1, on the reverse strand, counting down.
CTCTCATGGTTTTGCTCCCTCTCTGATGACTTCCCATTCAGTTTTCTCTCCCTTCCTCTACGATCCTCTGTGGTGTTCCTTATATTCCACATATGAGTGAAACCATATGATTGTCTCTGATTGACTTATTTTGCTCAGCATAATACCCTCCAGTTGATGTAAATGGTTAGTATTCATCCTTTCTGATGGCTGAGTAATATTCCATTGTATACATAAACCACATCTTCTTTATCCATTCATCTGTTGATGGACATCTCAACTCTTTCCATAATTTGGCTATTGTGGACATTGCTGCTATAAACATTGGAGTGCAGGTGCCCCTTTGGATCAACATGTTTGTATCTTTAGGGTAAAAGCCTAGTAGTGCAATTGCTCGTTGGTAGGGTAACTCTATTTTTAACTTCTTGTGGAACCTCCATATTGTTTTCCAGAGTGGCTGTACCAGCTTGCATTCCCACCAACAGTGTAACAGAACACAGGCAGCAACCTCTTTGACTTCAGCCACAGCAACTTCTTAGTAGACACAACTCCAAAGGCAAGGGAAACACAAACAAAAATGAACTATTGAGACTTCATAAAGATAAGCTTCTGCACAGCAAAGGAAACAGTCAACAAAACTAAAAGGCAACTTAAGGAATGGGAGAAGATATTTGCAAATGACGCATCAGACAAAGGGCTATTATCGAAGATCTATAAAGAACTTATCAAACTCAACACCCAAAAAACAAGTAATCCAGTCAAGAAATGGGCAGAAGACATAAACAGACATTTCTCCAAAGAAGACATACAAATGGCCAACAGACACATGAAAAATGCTCCACATCACTTGGCATCAGAGAAATACAAGTCAAAGTCAAAACAAGATACCACCTCACACCAGTCAGAATGGCTAAAATTAACAAGTCAGGAAATGACAGATGTTGGTGAGAATGCAGAGAAAGGGGAATCAACATCTTTTGTTTCTTGTACTATTGATTTTAGCCATTCTGATAAGGGCGAGGTGATTATTTTATTGTAGTTTTGATTTGTATTTCTCTGATGATCAGTAATATTGAGCATCTTTTCATGTACTTATTGGCTATCTGTATGTCTTCTTTGGAGAAATGTCTGCTGTCTTCAGCCCATTTTTAAATTGGATTTTTGGGTGTGTGTGTGTGTGTGTGTGTGTGTGTGTGTGTGTGTTGAGTGGTATAAGTTATTTATATATTTTGGATACTAATCCTTTCTTGAATATGCCATTCGCAAATATCTTCTCTCATTCCACAGGTTGTTTTTTGTTGTTGTTTTGTTTTGTTGGTTGTTTCGTTTGCTGTGCAGAAGCTTTTTATTTTGATGTAGTCCCAATAGTTTATTTTTGCTTTTATTTCCCTTGCCTCAGGAGACATCTCTAAAAAAATGTTTATGGCCAATGTCAGAGAAATTACTACCTGTGCTCTCTTCTAGGATTTTTATATATATATAATGTCATATAATCTTCAGATAGTGGAAGTTTTACTTCTTTCTTACCAATTTGGATCCTTTTATTTCTTTTTGTTTCCTGATTTCTGTGGCTAGGACTCCCAGTACTATGTTGAATGAAAGTGGGGAGAATGGGCATCCTTGTCTTATTCCTGATCTTAGAGGAAAAGCTCTTAGTTTTTCATCATTGAGTATGATATTAGGTGTGCTTTTTTTCATGTATGACTTTATTATATTAAGGTATGAATGGATGTTGTACTTTGTCAAATGCTTTTTCCACATCCATTGAAATGATCGTATGATTTTTATCCTTTTTCTTATTGACATGATGTGTCATCTTGATTGATTTGCAAATATTGACCCACACTTGCCTCCTGGGAATAATACCTGCTTGATTGTGATGAATGATTTTTTTAATGTATTCTGGGATTCTGTTTGCTAGTATTTTGTTGGAAATTGTTGCATGTGTGTTCATCAGAGGTATCGGTCTGTAATTTTCTTTTTTGGGGTTTTTTTTATCTGATTTTGTTATTGTGACAATGCTGGCCTCATAGACTAAATGTGAAAGTTTTCCTTCCTCTGCTACTTTTGGGGATAGTTTGAGAAGAATAGATATTAACTCTTGTAAATATTTGGTAGAATTTGCTTGTGAAGCTCTCTGGTCCTAGACTTGTTTGTTGGGAGTTTCTTGATTACTCATTCAATTTCATTGCTGGTAATCAGTCTGTTCAAATTGTCTATTTCTTCCTGTTTCATTTTATTAGGTTATCTGTTTCTAGGAATTCTCAGTTTCTTCTAGGTTGTCCAATTTGTTGGCATATGATTTTTCATAACATTCTATTACGATCATTTGTATTTTTTTGGTGTCAGTTGTTATTTCTCCTCTTCCATTGGTGGTTTTGTTTATTTGAGTCCCCCCCACCCCCACGCCCTGATGAGTCTGGTAGAAGTTTATCAATTTTGTTGATTTTTTCAAATAACCATTTCCTGGTTTCATTGATCTGTTCTATTGTGGGTTTTTTTTGTTTAAAAAAAACTAAAACTAAAAAGTTTCTATATCACTTATTTCTGCTCTCATCTTTATTATTTCCTTCTTTCTGCTGCTTTGGGGTTTTGTCCTTCTTTTTCTAGCTCCTTAGGTATAAGGTTAGGTTGTTTATTTGAGATTTTTCTTGCTTTTTGAGATTGGCCTATATTGCTATAAATTCCCTCTTAAAACAGTTTTGGCTGTATCACAAAGATTCAGGACCATTGTAGTTTCATTTTCATTTCTCTCCATTTACTTTTTTGTTTCTTCTTTGATTTCTTGGTGGACCCATTCATTGTTTACTAACATGTTATGTAACCTTAATGTATTTGTGCCATTTTCAGATTTTTCTTGTGGTTTATTTCTAGTTTCATAGAGTTATGGTCAGAAAAGGTGCATGATTTGACTTCAACATTTTTTTAATTTGTTGAAACTTGTTTCATGGTCTAATATGTGATCTAATCTGAGACAGTTGCATCTGCACTTGAAAAGAATTTGTATTCTGCTGTTTTAGGATGGAATTTTCTGAATATACCTGTTAAATCCATCTAGTCCACCTAGTCCAGTGTGTCATTCAAAGCTACTGTTTCCTTGTAGATTTTTGGTTTGGATGATCTATCCATTGATGTAAATGATGTGTTAAAGTCCCCTACTATTATTGTATTACTATCGATTAGTTCCTTTATGTTAGCCATTAATTGTTTTATGTATTTGGGTGCCCCCTTGGTGGGTACATATATATTTACAATTGTTATATCTTATTAGATTGTTATTATATAGTGTCCTTCTTTGTCTTTTGTTAAAGTCTATTTTGTCTCTTTCCACTGATTTGCTGCTCTAGTCTTTTAGTGATATAAGCAGTTATACACATGGGAGAGAACAATGTTAGGCTATTGTAAATGGAAATGGAGTACCCATTTAATCTCTTCTGTGAAGTCCAGATATTGCTTCCATGTCTGAATGAACCATGTAAGCAGGATTCAATTAAGGTGATTATGGTGAATTTCTATATAGACTGATTTTATAAAAATGTGGATTTAAGAACTTCACTTTATTTTTTAAAATAGCACTAAGGCTCATATATCTGCATCAATTATATGGGGCAAATGATTTCACACGTGATAAGATGGACCACTCTTTACATGATGATCTTTGTGTTTTGAAGAGAGTTTTGGAGTCAAAACCCACGGTTCTAGGTGGGGATGCTGTAGAGGCAGCTCTTTCCATATACCTTGAAAACTATACAACCAGCTGGGTCTCAAAAAACAGATTGCTATTGCAGAGTTTGCAAGATCTCTTCTTATTATTCCTAACACACTGGCACTTAATGCTGCCTCAAACTCCATAGATCTCATTGCAAAGTTAAGAGCTTTCTGAAATGAGGCTCAAGTTGACCCAGAATGCAAAAGTCTAAAATGAATTGGTCTTGATTTGGTCACTGGTAAACCTTGAGAGAACAAACAAACAGGGGTATTTGAACCAACCATAGTGAAAGTTAGAGTTTGAAATTTGTGACAGAAGCTTCAATTACTATTCTTCGAATTGGTGATCTTATCAAATTACACCTGGAAAGCAAAGATAAGCATGGAGGTTATAAAAATGTTTACTCAGGAGCCCTTGATGACTGATCTGATTTCTCTTTTATAACAATATTAGATGCCATTATCTTGTGTCTTGAGTATTGTACATTAGAAATAATGAGCTGTCAAAAAAAAAAAAAAGTCTAGTTTGTTACTAGTATTGGTACCCTGGCTTTCTTTTTCCATACATTTGCATGATAAATGCAAATCTCCATTCCCTCACTTTCAGTCTGCATGTCTCTTTAGGTCTGAAATGAGTCTCTTGTAGGCAGCATATAGATGGGTCTTATTTTTCTATCCATTCCATCACCCATGTCATTTGGAGAATTTAGTCCATTTGCATTGGAAGCAGTTATTGATATGTATTTATTGCCATTTTGTTACTTGTTTTGTGGTTGCTTTAATAGTTTTTCTCTGATCCTTTCTTCTCTTGCTCTCTTTCATAATTTGCTGGCTTTCTTTGGTAATATATTTGGATTCCTTTCTCATCTTTGCATATTTATTATGGGTTTTTGATTTGTGGTTACCATTAGATTGTATATAACATCTTATTCATATAACAGTCTATATTAATTTGATGGTTGCCTATATTTGAACTCATTATTTACTCCTCTTCCCCCACCTTTTAGTATATGGTGGCATGTACCTTTTATTTTGTGAATCCCTTCACTGATTTTTATAAGTAAATATATTTTTACTGCTTTGGGTTTTCTACTTTTCATACTCTTATGATCTTTCCTTTCCACTCAAAGAGTACACTTTAACATTTTTATAGGGCTGGTTTAGTAATCATGAATTCCTTTAGTTTGTTTGTCTGAGAAAATCCTTATCTCTTCTATTCTGAATGATAGCATTGATGGATAGAGTATTCTTGGCTGTGGATTTTTTTCCTTTCAGCATTTTGAATATATCATGCCACTCTCTTCTGGTCTGTGAAGTTTCTGCTGAAAAGTCCGCTGATAGATTTATGAGGTTTCCCTTGTATGTAACTGTCTTTTCTCTTCCTGCTTTTAAAAATTTTCTCTTTATCATTACTTTTTGCCATTTTAATTACTGTGTATTTTGGTGTGGACCTCCTCAGGTTGATTTTGTTGGGGAATCTCTGTACTTACTGGATCTGGATATCTGTGTCCTTCCCCAGATTAAGGATGTTTTCAGCTATTATTTCTCTTTCTTTTCTTTTCTTCTCTTCTTTTGTCTCTCTTTTCCTTTCTTTTTCCTTTTATTTTTGCTTTTATTAAATTCAATTAGCCAACATATAGTAGTACATCATCAGTTTTTGATATAGTGTTCAATGATCCATTAGTTGTGTATAACACCCAGTGCTCATCACTTAGTTCTTCAAATAAATTTTCTGCCCCATTTTCTCTTATTTCTTCTGGGATCCCTATAACAGTTGATGGAGTTGCTGGGTTCCCTAAGTCTATTTGCATTTTACATAATTTTTTTCCTCTTACCTGTTCAGCTTGATTACTCCATTATTCTGACTTCCAGGTCATACTAATTTGTTCCTCTGTTTACTTTAACCTACTATTTATTCTATCTAGTGTATTTTTAATTTCATTTATTGTGTTATTGTGTTCATCTCTGATTGGTTCTTTTTTTTTTTTTTATCTGTTTATGGTCTCACTGATGTCCTCCACTCTTGTCTCAAGTCCGGTGAATATCTTTATGATTATTACTTTAAATTCTCTACCAGGAATATTATTTATATGCATTTCACTTTGATCTCTTGCTGTGGTTTTGTCCTATTCTTTCATTTGGGACAGAATCCTGTGTCTCCTCATTTTTTTCTGACTTTCTGTGTCTGTTTCTCTGTGTATTAGGAAAGTCAGCTATGTTTCTTGCTCTTGAAAATAATGGCTGTATGAAGAAAACGTCCTGTAGTGCCCTGCAATGCAGTGTCCCCAGTTACCTAGAATCTAGTGCTTTGGGGGTTATCTCCTATGTATATTACATGCACCCTGCTGTTTTGTCCTGGTCGATTTTTCCTTCCGTACAGTCATCTGCAGAGGCTCTAATTGCCTGTTGTAGGCAGAGTTTGGTCCCCAGTTGGGGTCGGGTACCCAGAAGTAACAAGGTGTGCCTCAGGCTTCTGCAGGGCCTACTGCTGCCACTGCCACTGCCACCACCGCCACCACCAAAATGCATGGGTTGGGAGTTATGGTATTGGCACTGGCCTTCTGAGGGAGGGGACTTGTAGCATTGGGACTGAGGCAGGCATGACTGGGAAGGGTGGATCTGCTGAAGAGCTTGGGGGGTGGGGGCACTTGATGTAAGCAAGTTAGTGAACATGGGCACTGTGTGGTTCCTACAGGTGGCCATGTGCTTATGCTGAGGAGCAGGGGAGGGAGATATCACCTGACAGCTCTTTGTTCCTGGAGGAGTCTCCCTCTGAGATGAGTAAATAATTCTCCCTCCCATATGCTGCAGGAGTTTTTCAAACTGCTGCTTCTATCCTGTATCTCTGTGGGCTGTTTGTTATGCTGTCTCTTTAAGGTAGGGGACTAAGCTTCCTGTTGCCCTCCAGGCTCTTCCAGAACTAGGCCCACTGATTTTTAAAATTCTAGGCTTTAAGTCCCTTTGGTTGTAAGAACTCACAAAATCCAGCCCCTCTCACTTTCAAAGCCGTTATAGGGATTTGTGTTCCCATGCTAGCTCCTAGTGTGATAGTCTGTTTCTCACCCTTAGCCATGCCTGCAGCTCCCTCCCAACCACAGAGAGCCACAGTCCATTTCATTCCCCCACCACATCTCTATCCTTCCTACCCTCCTCGATGTGGCCTCTTCTCTACCTTTAATTGTGGAGTTTGTTTTGCCAGTCTTCTGGTTGTTTTCTGGATTATTTATACTGATGCAAGTGTTACCTAATTGTATCCATGGGCTGAGGTGAGCTTAAGGTCTTCCATCTCTGCCATTCTCCTAGCCTCTTTTCCATAGCTTAATTGTTAAATGAATAACATATGATTATTTTAATGCCAGTGTATATTTACATTATCATTTTTAGTGACTACAAAATATCTATTATAATTTAACAAAATCTCAAATAATGTGTGATCAAGTTTTCTGGGGGCAAGGACTTTTAGAAAATTCTTAAAATGAGATACTTATGCATGTATCTTTATGTAACTCCTGTTATTTCCTTAGGATAAACTATTGGTAATGAGATTGCTGGATCAAAGAGAAATCATTTTTAAAGTGATTGGCACATATTGAGAAATTGTTTCCCAGGGAGTTTGCATTTACCTGTGCTTCCAACAACAGTGTACCTGTTTCTTTATAAACTATTATTATTAAAAGTCATCATTCAGCTTTTTATTCCTGGCTAAACTGGTGAGTGGGAAATAATAGTACATTGAATTGGAATAAAGTTTCTACTTTAATTTTAAAATTATATGTATTCATTCACTATTTGATTATTACTTTTAATAATTAAATTCTGCAGCTCATGCTTGACTTCAATGGCATATCTAGACATACACATATTTTAGATATAAAACAATTACTTTTTCTAGCCTCTCAATTTCTGTCAAATTCAAAACATCCAATAGACTCTTAGTGGAGAAAATTTACGTTTGTTTAGGCCACTTGCTTTATCCATTGACAGAAAAAAGAAAAGATTAGATAGTAAAATAGTACTTTTATATCTTGTTTATATTTTGTTATTTATTGAGAGTTCTGTGTTCCATGTGCTGAATTAAACTTTTTACATGAATAGTCTATGTTTTCCTTACCCATTCTTATGTTGTAACAGTAAAGTATCCCCATTGTAAAAGGTGCCATGGCTCTAAGTGATAAAACCATAATTTGAATCCAAGTTTGTGTGGGACCAGAGTTTGAATTACTAATAACTGCAATATACTACTTTTTCTAAAGTGGTCTTATACTAATGATCATATGAATCAATTCTTTCTTGATGATGGAAGAAAGATAATTAATGTCATCACATGATACATCTGATAGCAATGTTTTATTCCCTCATCGGAAAGTTAAAGAATGAGAGGGGAGAGGATTGTCTGCTATTTTTCGCTTTCTTCAGTTTCTTTTCTTGCTGCCAGATTTCTGTTTAAGCCAGTCACTCAGGGCACAGTGGTTTGTGTGAGAGCTAATACTCTTCTTTTCCCATGGGCACTTGTCCATCCCTGTTCTGTTTCTCTTCATCTCTTCCTGGGGCAACATGTAATCTGCCAGGCCTAACTCATTATTCACCCTGGGGCCTGTATATTTGCCAGAAGTTAGAACACTGGCCTGTGTGGTTATGTGGTCCTTGGTCTCTGCCCTCTGGGAGTCTAGGGTAAGAGATCCTGTCACTTTGGAAAGGATTGATCCTGCTGTCTCTCAGGCCACCAGTCCTGTTCCATTGGACCACAAGCCAAGTTTTCTCCACATTCTATAGAAAGCAGTAGCATACCAGCCAAGATGTGGCTTGGGCTTCTGTTGTTTATAGACTTGCAGAGACCATGGAATGGGGGCATAACTGTCCACAAGTATCTCCAAATATTTCTTACAATTTAACCTTTGTTTTCCTTTATGGAAATAAATTTTCCACTGTGCAGATCTGAATCTGTAGCAACCCTTGCACAAAAGTGTATATTTTACCCTCATATTTTCCCATCTTTGAGACTAGCAGAATGGGAATTGTATATAGCCAGATTTATACTGATTTACACAACAAGAGGGACTGTGTTCGTTTGCTCCTTTCACAAATATTCAGTGCAGAATGAACGTATGCCAAACACAAGAAATAGAGGGGTGAATCAGACAGACTAGATGTTCCCTTCAAGGGATGGCAGTGGGGTAAGTAGGCAGCAATAACAAATAACCAAATAAATGAGATTTTTTATACATGCTATGAAATAAATAAAAGTAAGATGTTGCAATAAAAAGTGATGATTTAGGGTGGTGGGAAAGTCTACTTACAATTGAATGTCAGTGAGGAGGTGACATTTGAGCTGAGATTGAGTGACTAGAAGGCACCAGCTATGCAAAGATCTAGAAACAGACAACTCTAGAATGAGGGAACAACAATGACAAAACCTCCAGGGAGCAAAAGATTTTGGCCCATTCTAGGGGGGCAATGTGGCAAGAGCACAGGGAATGAAGGGTAAGGAGGGAGAAGTCACAGGTAAGGGCAAGTCAGATTGTGTGGGACCTAATGGGCCATGGAATTTAGATTTTATTTGAAATGCAATAGAAGATTACTGAAGAAATTTGATGTGCGAGTTTGAAAAACAAATCTGCTTCATGTTTTTTAAGCACTACTCTGACTTTTCTGTGGATTATAACGGAGCACAAGTAGAAGGGAGACAACTATCTGGGAGACTTTTGCAGGAATCGAAGCTGGAAATAACAGTGACTCAGACCAGGATGAAAATAGTGAAAATAAAGAGAAGTAGACAGATGTGGAATATGTTTTTTAGGTGGAATATGTTTGTTGGTGGATCATATGATAGTAATGATGATGTTGAGGTGAAGGAAATAGAAGAATCAAGAATAATTCTAGATTTTTCTCCTGAGCAATTGGGTAGAAAGTGACAACATTTACTGAGACAAGGAAGATTCAGGAAAGAACAATTATCAAGGAGTGGAAGTTAAGACCTCTGTTGGGCAGAATCATAATTGGTATTCCTTTAGATATCCAAGTGAGAATGTCAGTCAGGTATTTAGATTACATGGAATTTAGTTAAGATTAAAGACTCATCTTTTAATTAACTGAATCTGAAATTAAGAGAGTCTCAAATGAAAATATGTAGTTTTGTATTAGGAAAAAAACCCTCAATCTAGCATCTCTATTTCTGTCGGTGATGCCATTTTTTTCTCATTATGCAATGCCTTAGTCTATTTGGGCTGCTATAACAAAATGCCATAGACTGGGTGGCTTATAAACAACAGAAATTTATTTCTCATAGTTTGGGAGACTGGAAAGTCCAAGACCAACGAGATTATATACTTAAATACTTCACTAAGTAACAAAGCTAAACAGATGAAGTCTAGGTGGCGACTAAATGAAAGAAAGAGCATGGGCTTTGGAGACAGAAAGTTCTTAGGGATTTTGTGATTTTTCACTAAGAAAATGTGTATAAAAATTCTTTATACCCTATAAAGTACCACCCAGAATCATTCTTAGTATCAGAAATTTATAAATTGAAGCACTATTAAACTGAAGCACCATATTGCAAATTTTCATGGCTTGGCTATTACTATGCCTTTGTCTCTGGCCACATAGGACATTTTTCTTGTATTCTGAAATCCTTTCATTTCCAATAAGAATGTTTAGAATTAAAGAGCTGAAGTTTGTCACTGTTGAATTTATGTTTTATATTATCCCTTTGGGTTTTTTTTTTTAAGTTTATTTATTTTGTTCACCCTTTTTGAATTGGAAAAAAGGACACAGAAGTGTGAATTTGTGACAAGCACGTTCAGGCTCCTCTGAAGTATGTATCCTTAGACTCCTTTCTGAATCAATCTACCAAACACTTTCAACCAGCTTTTGAAGAAGCCTGATGGAAAACACTGACAGACTGCACCCTTAGAATCATGACAATTCACATGTCTTCTCAGCCTCTTTGAAGTTTTTAGCAGAAACTAGAGAAAGAAAAAAAAAAATCATGTGTCATATGTTGCTGTTTATTCACAAGAAATGAAACACTTAAGAATTTAGATAACATACATACGTGCTGCCTTGAATTTATGCTGACAATTTAAGCAGAGTGAAAGCAAAATATACAGCATCTGTGTGAAGAATATACACCAGTACTTAGGCAATGGACAGCCAGACAACTTGACAGTGTGGGCCAGATGAACCAGTATCCTGCAGGAGGCCCTAACAACATCTACTGCTCCAAGTGCATTTCACTTTCACTCTGCTGCTGTTGGACTAAACAGTGTCATAAAAATTAATGGCCTTCTCCAGGGCTGGCAGTGAAATTGCTGGTATTGTAGAAGGTGATTTTTTTAAAGTCGTTACAGCACACACCAGTAGAGTCTATTTCAGGTTTTCAGTCCAGTCCCTAAGGAACAAAGGTAGCTTTCAACAAAATGAAATCACAAGTAGAAATACACCATGATTTTCTGAGATTTTGTTTGTAGATTTTATAGATTTTTGTTTATAGATTTTCTGAGAGTATGTTAAGTAAAACACTTCACATATTTTTTGGTGAGAAGATATTTCTTTCACTAGTCTCCTGCCTGCTCTACCTCCCAACCCAAAGGGCAGACTGAAGAAGAGAGTTAAGTTCTTTACTACTGATTTAACTGGTTTTTGGTGTGAAGATTATCTTCTAATTATTATCACAAATGTGCTGTTTTATCTACGGAGTGGAGATAGTCTACAAAGAGACCAAATAGATTTAGCGAATTTTCTGCAGTTATTCTGAATTGCAGAAGAAAATAGTCCCACATAGATGAAATAGTTAAAGACAAAAAATTTATTTTTATGGAGGTATTCTGTTTACTAACTTAAGGAATAACAGGCTTATTATATCATCATTTTGTAACCTCAGGCAAATTAATGGTTCTAGGTAATGATCACCAATGATTAGTAACTTCTTAAAAGGAGGGGGGGAGAAAACCTTTACATTATAATACTTACGAGGTGTTTTGCCAAGAATATTAACTTTGAATCTGTTCATGCCTCTCTATATAAGTAATATTATATGGAAAATGTACCGAGCAGAGGAGCATGTTAAATGACAGCATGGGGATGTAATCAGCAAAAACAAAACTGCAAAAATTCTACAGAAAAAACAACCTACTCTCTTCAACAAATAAATTGAAGAAAACACAACAACCACAAACGACAACCAGTGAGGAAAGGAATTTATAGACTTAAAGGGATTTATATTGTGACATATAGACCTCATTTGCTTTCTGATTTCAATAAATTTAAGAAATGATTACAAATGGAAGAAATTTGAATTCTGACTGGACTATTTTATGACCTTATAAGACTGTTATTAGTTTTTACCTAAGAGTGGTATCATACATGAGAGCACTTGCTTTCAAACTTTTGGGTCTCAGGATCTCTTGCACTATAAAGAATCATTGAGGACCCTAAAGTTATTTTGTTTAAGTGGCTTGTGGCTATTGATATGCATGTGTTGTAAACTAAAACACAAAAATTAAAATAAAGTATTAATTAATTCATTTAAAATAAAAATAATAACCTAGTAAACATTAACATATTTTCTTAAGAATAGGTATATTTTTCAAAACAAGAAAAATAGAAGTGTGACATTATTTTACATTTTGTAAATCTTTAAAAAAACTTTATAGAAAACAGATGAATTCTAATATCTGCTTTTGCATTCGTTCCTTTGTGATATCACATGTCATGTAGCCTCTGGAAAACCTCACTGTCTACTCATGAGGATGAGAAAGAAAAAGGCAACCAACATCTTTATTATTTTGAAAATAAATTCCTAAAAGGGTGGTGGGGACCAACAGAGGTCAGCCAGACCATACTGTTAGAACTACTGTGTTAGAGATACATTCTGATGTATTCAAAATGAAAAAAAAAAATTTTTTTTTGATATTAACTTCATCATCTGGGGAAGGAGAGTAGCAAGTGACTGTATATTTGATACACTATTTTCTATAATTTGATAGTTATTCAAGCTGGATGAGGAATATATCAGATACATATTAAGCCCTTTCTGATGTTTAAGTTTACCATAACAAAAAGTGAGAAAAAAAAATTTAAAAAGCAAGTAAATAACTATAAGTGTTTTGCAAATGGGGCAATTACTTGACTTAATACAACTATAATTACAATAGTGCAAATTTTGGACAAGAGAAGTAGTAAACAGAAAGAGAAATAGTAATGCAGGTCTGCTAGCATTGTCCTTAGAAAAACATGAATGAATATACTGTGGGTGAGATAATATTTTAAATTAAGATTTTTTGAAAGATACATAGCTTTCATCCTTTAATTTACATTGTTTGATGTAATTTTGTCTTCAGAGTGTCAAGTTACAAAGTTAATGTAAGTTTTTAAAGTTGGACGAAATAGAGTTAAGAAATCGTAAGTTTTAATTTTTTAAGTTATAGTTTCTTGTAGTAGGAAAAAAATAACTATTGGTGAGAGAATTTCCCTCCAGAGAAAACATCAATTGTAAATGGTTTTACACATGAGTAATAACAAGCTTTCAATGAGCAGATCATCTAATCTTATATAAAATCTTTAAAAGTGTCAAGAAGTACTGGAAAGGGTCCCCAATTCATTCTATAATGCATAAATTTGAAATCACAACCACATAAGGTCAGAAGAAATGAGAAATACTGGCCTGGGATATAAGTGCAAAAATTCTGAATAGAAAATTAGCAAACTAAATATATAATAGTCTTCAAAGCACAAAATATATATGATGAAGTTAAAGTTTACCTATGGAACTCAAGGAAAATTTAATATCACAAAAAAATCTTTGAACATCATTCATCATATCAATAGATTAAAATAGAAAGCCTGTAAGACTACCTCAATAGATGTAAAAAAAAAAAGTCATGATAAAATCCTTGGTAAACTAAGATTGGGAAGGATGTCAGCAAGATGGAGGAATAGGATATCTCAGCAATTGTACCTCCCACAGAAACAATGATTTTTAACAATAGTCCCAGATGAGAATACCTTTATGGGAGGCCAAGAGTAAACCCAAGAAGTTCCAGCACCTTTGGTGGACCAAAAAAGCTGAGAGTAGATGCATTGAAAAAGAGAAGAGCAGTTTTCACTTCACCGATGTCACCCCTCAAGGAAGCACAACTCTGTGGGAAGAAAGTTCAGTTCTTGATTTTTCCCAAGGGGAAGAGTGACAGCAAAGTGTGCCCCCAGTTTTCCCCAATCATTTAGCATATTGTCCAAGAGGTCCATTTCTTTCTTGCCCTACCCAAAACACTGAAGGGATTGACATGGCTGAGAAATCTCAGGACCACTAGAAGCAGAGAGAAGGGTGGGGCTCACAGCACACAGGGGATCTTAACAATAGGCTGTGGATCCTTTAAACATGCTCAGGGTCTCCACTGAGTGCCCCACCCACACCTCTGTGGGACCCCTCATACGGGCACCCCACAGTGAGTAGATGCTCACTCTCTGTGTGCCCCCCTGTGACCAGCAACAGGCACGCCCCTGCCGACTGACCACAAAGAAAGCTCTTTGGATGGCGTTGAGTCATCACAGACCTTCCAGAAGCTCCCATGTGTAACACACAAACATCAGCAACTGGCTCAAATCTGTTGCATTGGGAGATGGCATACAACCTTGATACTTCAGGCACTTCCCTGGAGAAAATAAACAAAAGACTCAGTATGCAAGAGGGCTTTGCAGAATTAAAGGGAAGCATGCAATTCTAATCTTCCATCCAAAGAAGGAATAAGAACAGTGGAGCAGGGGCACCAGTAGAAAAGGTCTGAGAGACTACCAGAATCTCTAACCAGGCTGACTGGCTATGGCTTTTCTTGAAGCCAGTCAGTAAGATTAGAGAAGGTAACTACTTCTTCAAAAGTGAAGACAACAATACAGGCTTTAAATATATGAAGTAATGAAATCTATCAAGATTGAATCATCCATAAATAGAAAAATTGAACAGACCAATAATAAGTAAGAAGATTGGGTCAGTAATCAAAGACCTTATGACAAGGAAAAGCCCAGGATCAGATGGCTTCATAGGTGGATTATGCAAAAACTTAAAGAAGAATTAATACCAATCCTTTTCAAACTCTTCCAAAAAATTGAAGAGATGGGAACATTTCCAAACTCATTTTATGAGGCCAGCATACTGATACTGAAGCTCAACTATGAAACTACAAGAAATAAAAACTACAGGTCGTTGTGCCTCATGAACATTGTTGCAGAAATCCTCAATAAAATACTAACAAACCAAATTCAGCAGCACAATGAAAAATCATACACCATGACCAAACGGGTTTTATCCCTGGATTCAAGGATTGTTCAACATATGCAAACCAATCACTGTGATGTGCTATGTTAACAGAATGGAAGATAAAAAAATCACTTGAACATCTGAGTAGGTACAGAAAAAGCATTTGACAAAATTCACCATCTTTTCATGATAAAACCTCAACAGATTAGATACAGAATAACTATAATTCAACTTAATAAAGGCCATATATAACAAATCTACAACTAATATACTCAGTAGTGAAATGCTGAATGCTTTTCTTTTAAGATCAAGAACAAAACAAGGATGCTCACTTTCACCACTTCTATTCAATATTGTACTGGAAGTTGTAGTCAGAACAATTAGTCAAGGAAAAGAAAAGGCATCAAATTGGAAAGGAAGAAATGAAATAGTCTCTATTGCCAGATGACATGATCCTATGTATAGAAAACACTAAAGACTGCACCAAAAGCCCTCTCAGAATTAATAAGTAAATTCAAGAAATTGGCAGGATACAAAAATCAGTGTATAAAAATCAGTTCCATGTCTATACATGAACAACAAACTGTCTGAAAAAGAAATTAACAAAAAACAATTTGTACACTGAAAAAATTATAAAACATTAGTGAAGGAAATTGAAGACAATCCAAGTCAAAGATCTCTCATGTTCATAGATTTGAAGAATTAATATTAAAATACCTCTAACACTCAAAGAGATCTATAGATTTAATGCAATCTCTATTAAAATTCCAGTAACATTTTGCACACACACACCACCCTAAAATTCATGTTACCCCTAAAGACCCCAAATAACCAAAACAATCTTGAGCAAGAAGAAAAAAGCTAGAAGCATCATATTTTCTGATTTCAAAGTATTACAAAGCTATAAAGCAAAACAGTATGGTACTGGAATAAAAATAGACATATAGACCAATGAAACAGAATAGAGAGCCCTGAAATAAACCGACCATAGTCATCTAAACTTCAATATGGGCACCATGAATGCAAAATGAAGAAAAGACAGTCTCTTCACTAAGTGGTTTTGGGGAAACAGAATATCTACAAACAAAAGAATGAAATTGAATCCATATCTCACACCATATATAAAAGTCAACTCGAAATGGATTAAAACCTTCAATGTAAGACCTAAAACCATAAAATTCCTAAAACAAAACAGGAAAAAGCTCACTGAAATAGGTCTTAGCAATGTTTTTTCATATATAACCCTAAAAACACAGGCAAGAAAAGCAAAAATAGACAAGTGATATTGTATCTAACTAAAAACTTCTGGACAGCAAAGGCAACATCGAACAGAGTGAAAAGCCAACCTATAGAATGGGAGAAAACATTTGCAAACAATATATCTTATGAGAAATTAATATCCAAAATATATAAGCAACTTCTATAACTCAATAGCAAAACATAGAAATGCCACCAGCAAAATTATCCATCTAGTTCCATGTAAGTGTCCAGAACATTTATGGTCCTTTGAGAGTCATGATTCTTGTGATCATTTGCAAACAAATGCAAATGCCTGATGGGGTGAAAAACCATGATCAAATGGTGCAATCAGCTTAGTTTGCATGATTCATATGCTTTTTAAAAAAATTCTGAGTCTTCTTCTCAAATACTCCTGATTCTATTAATATTATTAATAAATAATATAGGCAGGAGTCAGAATTGCCAAGTCAATAATGCCACAAGTTCTCCAAGAAAACTGTCCGGGATTGAATGTTTCTATTATTACTAAATGTGTGATTGGGACAAGACATTTAACATCTCTATGTTTCAGAAACTTCATCTCTGAATGGGAATAATAGTATCACCCTCATAGAATTTTAATAAGTTGTGGTATGGTTTGCATATTGATGAGGAATGTGTTTCTAGAGCCTGAAAATTTTTCAGTGCCTCTTTTGTACAGAAAGAAGCCAAGCAGTTCTATCCTTGGGTTAGATCTAGAATAGGTTAAAACTTCTGCAGAGTCTCAAGTGATTTCTTGAATGTGGGATCCAGAAGAAAAGTGTTAAGCATTGGCAAAAAGCAGTTCAGTGACTTTCCAACTGTAATACATTTTCATTTCCCTAAATGTATGCTAAGTACCAAGGGAAGAATGTACTCTATATAAAACCAACTTCCCTGAACTGTTCATTATTTATAAATAATTTAACATGAATTCACATGCTGATACTTATTTCCTTAGGTATGGTATGTATTAATTGGTTTATTTAAATTGTATTTGGATTAAGTCTTCAAATTTTAGCATTCAGTAAAGTATTTAAATATTGCTGACAGCTAAAAAGTGTAGTATTCTGTTCAATCCTTTAACCAGTTTTCATGGTTTACTGATTAACAGCAATCCATGATTGATTTCTTCTTCCACCACAGGTAAAGTGTCATGTAAGTATCATCAGAAATATGATATTTCTAGGTATTGGAGGCTCACTACTTCACTTTGAAGACTGCAAGGGTTTGGATCTAAGTTAAGCTGAATTCAGACATTGAAGTTAGACCAAGGAATTTGTTTCTGAACCTTGTGAATTCTTTAGTTCTAGGAAGTTGATATGCCAATGATTACTACAAGATTTCTTATTGACTCTAAAAAATGCATAGTAAAAAAATCAGACAAGTCACATTTAACACATTAAATGCTGATGAAAGAAATTGCATATTTTACCTTTGAGAGTCACCAATATTGCAATAACTCAGTATCTTACAGATCTTGTCAAACGCACAAAAGAATGTAACAAGCATTTTGACTAACTGGTTGATGATGATGATTTATATACAGGGTATTTTTGGTAAAGTGCTCTTGGCAACAATACCTGCTGAGGAAGGAAAAGCAATATTACATTAATATGGCAGATTATAAAGGGTTAACAAAAATTCTTCTTCTGAGATGTTGTATTGTGCAGGCTCATAGATCAAACTCAGAAGATGGTGAGAGGACTTTGGCTCTGCTGGCCATTTATCCACAGGAGGATCAGTTTAATAAGAAGTTCAATTGTAAGGTTGGCTTTACTAGAAGCATACCAACTCATTCTATTATTCTAAATATTATGACATTCCCTCCTCACTTGTAAATTGGAAAAGATTTTCTTAGGAAGAAATAAGTAATTGTCTTAGATCTTTAGAAACAATTGCGGATTATACTGAAGGCAGCTGCAGTAATGTCAAACTCTTGGACACTTGAAATGAGCCATTTCTTGGGCAGATTCCATTTTCTCAAAGTGTCTGTTTAATCAAATCCAAGAACTCTCTTGGCTCTAAGTTTCTTTGTGAACAGATTGAAAGGTGTATAGAGGTCTAGGCTCACCTAAAAGTAGATTCAGTAGTGACGGATATAGTGGATGCTATTGTATGAAATCTAGATACTACCCTTCTGGAACCGCAGCACTCATTACTCCAAGTTACAGAAATGCTGCTTACTAATAGCTCTTAGCTAAGTCTTTCTCTGAAATTGTCCTTACCTAGAGGAAGCCACCTCATCCAAGTTTGCTCCCTTCCCTGGGGCAGCCTGCATCCAATAACTAGTTATTGAGGAAGTTGCAAAGGTCCAACATCATTGCCTCCATTTGAGACTACTTTCAAGGGCCATTCCCAGATCCAGAACTTCCCAGAGGACTGGCTGCAGCCTCTGTTGGAAGACTGCATTGCAGTTCAACTTGTCTGTCTGTCCTAATACTGTTTTCCCTTCCTCAGTAGGTGTTGTTCTCAAGAGCACTTTACAAAAAATATCCTGCATACAAATCTTCATTTCATTGTTTCTCTCAGAGGGAATGTATCCTCTGACAGTTGATTATGTCAGGAGTGGTTCCAGGAAGTAGACTGTAAAGTGAATTGGATCTCCCTCTGGCCAATGGTAATGACTCTATCATTGTTGGCAAGTAGAGTACTCATAGACCTCAACATGTTGTAGTGGTATATTATTAAAATATTCACTAATGGTGAACTGAAATGGGATGCTAGTGAAAGGAAATGCCTCATTAGGAGAATATCTTAGGCATTTGAAAGGTTCTGGGGATCGTAATTATAAGTACTGTGGAATCAGACAGCCTTTGCTCAGTACTATTGGTACATTTAAGAAAGACATTAAAATGCTGAGGGTAATAAATAATTAGTTAAATGTGAGCTCTGAAACCAAGGGGCATTCTTAGTAGCACAAAAAGAGACTCTCAATTCCTGCAGCTGGAAGAGGAGAAAAGAACTTTACAAGAGTAGTAAAGCTTCAAAGAAAGTTGACTTTAACTGTGGCAAATCTGATATGCCATAATCAGGAGACTATTGAAAACATATGGAATCCTGGGCCTAGGAGTGTGGCCATCTGGGTCAATTTATCAAAAAATCTTGAATTCCTAGATCCTCTAGATCTCTCCGAGCCCACAGAAGTGGTCCAAGCATCCCTACTAAAGGCTAGGGCTTCCCCCTTCTGCTTTGTAAGACAATATACATCCCTTTCAGGATCTATCTCCACCTCCTCTCCTGACTGTCAGACCAATATCTAGGATCAATTTACCATATAACCCAGCCAGGGAAGTGCTAGGTTTGCTAAAGAAGAAAAAAAAAAGAATATATACTAAAGACTCAATAAGACCTGGTTAACATGTAGTAGCAAGGGCCAAGAGAATTTTCATAGGGTTTCTTCTTGAAGTGCTGGGTCAGGGGCACAGAACATGAAGCTGGATAAATGAGAGTTTATTTGCCACTCTTCTGGAATACAAGATTCAATTCCCTGATAAGAGTTTAGAAAAAAAAGTATTAACATACTGCTAAGATGATCCTTGGGAGCTTAGAAAAAAACAAAGTCCTGTTCTAAATGAAGGGGAAATTTTTGACCTACTATAACTAACAGCTGAGATAAGGATCAATAGGCAGAGAGAAGTGAAGAGAGAGGGGATGCACTGTGTACACCTAGAAAACATACCAGCTGACAGTGGGAGGTTTGTAAGAGAGCTATGGAGACATACTGTTTACCAAAGCAACAAGGATTGCATTGGTGAGAGGGATCTCCATGTCACTGGAGAGCTCAATAATGTCTTTCCCCTGTAGCTAAGAATGGAGAGATGCTATTATCGAACTGGAAATGGGAAGGATAGAGCCTGAGTACATAATCATCAGAAACAAACTGTGCATAGTTACTGTAATGAGAAGCAAGACTGGAGTGGCAACTCAGGGTCTGACCTTCAGTTACAAAATGACTAACAAGGCACAATATTATTAGGGGAAAGATAAATGAGCAACCAACAATGATATTGCTTAATTTGTGCAACCAAAAGAAATGAAAAATCTATATGATTAGGAAGCTAAGGGCACCAGTCCTATGTGGATCATATGGCAATCCCTTGCCCAGTTTCCAGACCTGAGCCAAGTCTCAGGCCCTTGAACCTACTGACTAAAGGAGATGCTGAATCCACAGAAGGAAGGACTATATAACTCCATGGTAAATGTATATGGTAATAATTCCCTCAATTCTTTCCCCAAAGGAACCTATCACCATTTATTCAGTTAACCGTACACTGAGGAAAAAAAGAATATCCAGACATTGTAAGGGCTCTTGGATATAGGATCTGAATTGACATTGATACCCAGAAATCTGAAGCATCACCATGGACCCCCTGTATTAGATTGGGGATTATAAGGTAATAAATGGAACAATGGCCTAGGGGTGGCTCACATGGGTTGCCCTATCTCCAAACATATAATTGGTAATTGGTACAACTCCCACACTTGTTCCTTGGCCTGTGGAATAAATGCTATGATAGTAAGGAAGGTTAAGTGGAAGTCATTGAAACTGCCTACCCCACTCCTAGTCAAGATGGTAAATAAAAACAATATTGTATTCCAGAAGGAATGACAGAGATTAAGACCTAAAAGAGGCAAAGATGGTTGTTCCTATCATTTAATTTACCAGTCTTGCCCCCATGAACAATTTAGATCCTGTTGGATAGTGGTGCACTACTGAAAACTCAACAAAATTGTAGCCCCAATTGCAGCTGCTATGGAGGTGTGCTAGAGCAGATTAATATAGACTCAGGTATACAGTTTGTAGCCATTGATATAGCAAATGTGTCATTTTCCACTGTTGTTCAAAAAGTGTATTAAGAACAGTTCGCATTCACATGAAATAGAAAATATGAAATATGTTTGGTCTTGATTCAAGCTATGTTAACTTTCCAACTCTCTCTTAAAATATAGCTCCAAGAGACCTAAACCATTTGGACACTCTGCAGTATATCACATTAGTCTTCTACATTGATGACTCATATTAATTGGAACAAATAATTAAGAAGTGGTGCATATGTTGGAGGCTTTGAGGAGATGTGTGTATGTGCTCCTTGATAAGATATGAGTTATTTTAAAAAATAACTTTTACTGGGGCACATGGGTGGCCCAGTTGGTTGAGCCTCTGACTCTTGATTTTGGCTCAGGTCATGATCTCAGAGTTGTGAAACCAAACCCTGAACTGGGCTCCATGCTGAGCAAGGATCCTGCTTAAAATCTTAAAATTCTCTCTCTCCCTCTCTCTCTGCCCCTATCTCCACTTGCTCTCTCTCAAAAAAATAATAATAACTTTTATTTATTTCCTATAAAATATTTTGATAAAAATAATGTATAATTTTATTGACTTGCCTGCCACATGCAATTCTGTGCTTACCACCATATACATATTACTACATTCAATCTTACAATAAACCTATTATTGTTTTCATTCTACCAATGATGAAGCTGAAGCTCAGAGTAGTTACAAACTTGGTCAAATTTTTACACTGGTAAGAAGATTCAGAACCAGAACTCAGTCTGTTTGACATCAAAACTCATGCTTACCTCTCTGTTACTGCACAGAGACACAAATGGCTCCCCAAACCTGTTGTTCAGAGTTGATTCTCTGGTCCTCATCACTTCTTTTTTCTTTTTACCTTGTCACTAAACAGGAAATAGCTCATTATTTTAGCCAGATGGCAGCCAAATTACACCTCTCTGAGGAAAAAAAAAAAAAAAACTGCCTTTACTGTAAATGACACATAAATCATAATGTTTAAATCACCCTTTCAACATATGCCAGGAAAAAATACAGGGGGAAATGATTGAATTTTTCAGAAATAGGCATAAATCGCTTAGTATGGACAGAATTGAAGCTTTCAAAAATGTCAAGAATGTATCAGTCTGTTAATATCTTGCTTCAGACTGCTGGTTGAAAGGCAACACCTTCTCAGGAAAGGTGCACTTGAGGAGTCTTAGAAATATTTGAAGAAGTCATGATGCCAAATTGAATTGGGAAACTGGCCAAAGCAGCATTTTCCCAGGACAATAACTTTTATTCTCCTATTTGTCATCATGAATGTATATTTATTCCATAAATGTACATATAATGGATGCTTTCTAATAATGATGATTATCTACTCCCAAATAGCATTCTACTTTGTTCTTAGAGCCATTTCCTCTGTATCTGTTGGATTCATCTTTAGCCTGAACTACTGTCCTACTGGAAAACACAGGGCATGTCTTTATAGCCTGGATTTTCATCAAAGGAGTCAACCAAAATAGTTATAGAAATTTAATTTCAATTTAGGGCTTAAACACAAAATAATATCCTTTGTTGGCTGTTATCACTGTTGTAGTGACAGAAACCAGAGAGGAAGAGATGAGGATTGATTGTAAACTCTGCTTCTTATAAATAAAAAAAAGGCAATATGCCAGAGGCTTCTATTTATTCTCTAAGAAGTAAATGGAAAACTATAAATGAAATAACTATTGTTATTTGAGTTTTATAAAATTTATAACTTAGTTCTGCCAAAAGGCTACTTAAGGTGAATTTACTTCTATAGGGACTAGAATTTCATATTTCACAGTGAACATAAAAGGATTGTTGAATTTTATATGGAAAACTAGCATGGGGCGCCTGGGTGGCTCAGTTGTTAAGCGTCTGCCTTCGGCTCAGGGCATGATCCAGAGTCCTGGGATCGAGCCCCATATAGGGCTCCCTGCTCTGCTGGGAACCTGCTTCTTCCTCTCCCACTCCCCCTACTTGTGTTCCCTCTCTCACTGGCTGTCTCTGTCAAATAAATAAATAAAATCTTTAAAAAAAAAGAAAACTAACACTAAAAATTATAAAAGTATATTTATTAAACCAAGTACTATAATTAGGTTATTATATCAAACATACTTCAACTATCTGCTAATATTAGGAAGAAATAAATTGTAAATCAAATTGTCTTTCTTTTTTTTGGTGGGGAAATCAGACAGAAACATTTGGTATAATGTTATAACATCTTTCATTTTACATTTGACATTTTACAGAACATAAAGGGTAATTTTTACAAAGAAATATGGAAACTTCAGCTTTTCCCAATGGTCTTTTATAATTTATTATTCAAAGCCATTCTATTTTAAAGTGTTTATTCTGACATCATCTTTGCCATTGTTTCCTTCTTCCAGGTCATTATTTTTCAATAGCTTTGCCTGATTCTCCAGCACACTTTTTTATATTTATAAAATTGGATAATCATCCATACACTGGTAGTTTCATAGAAAGGGAAAAGGATTATTAATGGAATTGCTAAACAGAAAAAGACGTTTTGAGTGGAAACTAATATTTAAATTAATATTTTTGTACTTTGACTTTAGCTTTCCTAAAGGATAGCATGTTGCAGAGGCTTAGTGAATAAGAATTCATAGACTAGAAGATGTGTTTAAGGAAAAGGCTGTGGAAGGAGATAATATGTATATCATTCTGTTCAGGCCGCCATAACAAAATACCACAGGTTGAGTGGCTTAAACCAGAAATTTATTTTCTTATGGCCCTATAAGCTGAAAGTCCAAAATCAGGATGCTCTCAAGATTGGTTTCTGGTGAGGCCTCTTTTCCTGGCTTGTAGATGGACCCTTCTCATTGTGTCCTCACATGGCATTTTCTCTTTGTAATGTGAGAGATAGACATAGAATGAGGGAGAGAGAGAGAGAGATCTAGTGTCTCTCCCTTTTCTTATATGGATGCAAATCCTAACAGATTAGGGCCTTCCCTTTTGACCTCATTTAACCTTAATTATGTCTGTAAGGCCCTATCTCCAAATATGGTCACATTAGGAATTAGGGCCTCAATATATGGATTTAAGGCAAAAAAATTCAGTCCCTAGCAACATGTGCTCAATTATAGCTCTGTTGCTTTCTTCTTGTTTCATCTTGGATAGATTATAAGTATCATTTAGTCTTAATTTGATAACCTATATAATGTGGAAAATTACTCAATTCATAGGATTTTGACATGGATCAAAGGAACAGTGGATTTTAAGGATTCAGCACTGTACCTGGCATAGAATAAGTGCATAATAAATACTGGTTGTTATTTTGGATTCCTGTTGATACCCCAGTGCTAATTCAATCTGAAAAATGAAAAAGGATTGTCTTCTTTCCTTTATGACACTAAGAAATGGGGAACCTGGAAGAGATCAGGGAAGATGGTTGAGTAGGAGGATCCTGAATTCTTCTTGTCCCACAGATGTACTGAAGTAATAACTATGCAACAAACTCTGACAATTACCTGGAGACTGCAGAACACATCTTCCAAAAGCTAGTCATAGAAAGAAGGCCACATAGAAAAGGGTATAGGGGTAGAGATGATGTCAGGAACCAAACCCCTGGTGCAACTAACCACAGGTGGGAAGGACATCACAAGCATGGAGGAGCAAGGGAATCAGATTTCATACCAGGCACTCCTGGCCTTGGAGACCTGCATGGAAATACAAATCCCCATAACACCTGGCTATGAAAATCAGTGGGGTTTAATTTTAGAAAGCCAGAGGGTTATAGGAAACCAAGTCTTTGCCCATAAAGGGCCAGTTCATTAAATGACTCAATCTGACACACAGCACAGAAGCAGTAGTTGAAAAATTCCTGGGGTATATGTGAAGAAAATTTCTTGACTAATTTTAGGATGTTTGCTAGAGAGGTAGTGATCTTCAGGAGATTGCTCCAGGAATAAAAGTGCTGGTGGGTGCCATTTTTCCTCCCCTCCCCAAGCCTGAGTAGCTGGAGGCTTGCAGGGGCCAAGTCTTACACTCTCCATCTACATTGCTAGCACTGTGTGCCTTGCCCCACAGTGATGGGTGCAGTGGTGGGTGCAGACCCACCCCCTACAACCTGCCTACCTCTGCAGATATCCCTCAAAAGCAGCTCCTGCCTCACCATAAACTCTGCCCTTTGGGTCCCCCATAGCTATCACAGCAGCTAATTGCAGACAGCCAGAGTGAGGGCAAGTTATTCCTATTAGTGTATCCTCAGAAGCTTCAGCCGGGTTTCTCAAGAGTGTGGGGAGCAAATCCTGCCCAGTGTACCCACAATAAGTGAAGTGGGTCATGGGTTGAGGTCCAGCCCCCCTTCTCCCACCATGTTCACAGCAGTTGCAACTCAGCCATTACAATAGGAGGGTGCATGCAGTCCACATAAGGGAAACCCCTGGAGTGCATGGTTCTGATGACTGAATGTGTGGAGGTTCACTATAGAGCACCGCAGGACCTCTTCTACACAAAGCCACTACTTTGAGGACCAGAAGATGTAACTTACATACCTAAAACATAGAAATAAATACAGAGGGTTAGAGAAAATGAAGAAACAGAGGACTATGTCCCAAATGAAAGAATAAGATAAAAACACAGGGAAAGAACTAAACAAAACAGAGACAAGCAATAGGGCTGATAAAGAGTTCAAAGTAATGGTCATAAAGATACTCACCAGACTTGATATAAGAGCAGATCAACTCAGAATTCAACAGAGATGGAAAACAAAAAATAATGAGCTGAAGAATACAATAAGTGAAGACAAAAATGCTCTAGAGAGAATCAACAGAATATTAGAAGTGGCAGAAGAATGGATGAGTGATCTGGAAGACTGGATAATGGGAAGGAACCAATCTGAACAGCAAAAAAGAAAAAAAAGAATAATAAAAAATAAGAATAAATTAAGGAACCTCTATGACACCATCAAGTATCATAACACTCACATCATAGGGATCCCAGGAGGTCAGAGAAAAGTGGCATAAAACTTATTTGAAGAAATATAATAGCTGCAAACTTCCCTAATTTGAGGAAGAAAATAGGCATTCATGTCCAGAATCAAAGAGAAGCCCAAACAAAATGAACCCAAACAGGTCCACACCAAAACATGTGATAATTAAAATGGCAAAAACCAAAGATAAAGAGAGAATCTTAAAAGCAACACTAGAAAAGAAAACAGTTACATACAAGAGGAAAACCCAGAAGGCTATCAGCTGATATTTCAGCATAAACCTTGTAGGACGGAAGAGAGTGGCATGATATATTCAAAGTGCTGAAAGGAAAAACCCTACAACCAAAAAAACTGTACCTAGCAAGGTTATCATTCTGACTTGAAGGAGAGATAAGAGTATCTCAGAAAAACAAACAAATCACCGTTAAATCAGCCTTACAAAAAAGGTTAAAGGGGGGAATGAAGAATGAGAGACTATGGACTGTGAGAAACAAACTGAGGGCTTCA
Source organism: Ursus maritimus (assembly GCF_017311325.1). Lineage (NCBI taxonomy): Eukaryota > Metazoa > Chordata > Mammalia > Carnivora > Ursidae > Ursus > Ursus maritimus. The sequence goes on along the minus strand of NW_024426552.1, from coordinate 45,231,146 downwards.
GAGGGGAAGGGAGTGGGGGAATGGGATAGACCGGTGATGGGTAGTAAGGAGGGCATGTATTGCATGGTGCACTGGGTGTTATACGCAACTAATGAATCATCGAACTTTACATAAAAAACCAGGGATGTACTGTATGGTGACTAACACAATATAATAAAAAAATATTATTAATAAAAAAAGGGTGTTCTTTAATGGAAAGAAAAGGTTATAACTAGAAATAAAATTAAGAAAGGAAAAAAATCACTGGTAAAGCAAATATATAGTAAAGGTAGTAGGTTAATCACTTATAAAGCCAGTATGGAGGTTAAAAATACAATAGTAAAATCAATTATATTTAAAAAAATTAGTCAAGGGATACATAAAAATTAAAGGATGTAAAATATGACATTTACATAAAACATGGAAGGGGCAGTAAAAATTTAATGCTTTTAGAATGTGTATGAATTTAAGTGACTATCAACTTTATATAAAATAATATATGCATAAGGTGTTATATATGAACCCTATGGTAACCACAAGTCAAAAACCTATAATACACAAAAAAATAAAAAGAAAGGAATCCAAGCATGAAACTAAAAAAAGCCATCAAACCACAAGGGAAGAGAATAGGAGAAAAAGAAAGGAATAGAGAAATTTGTACAAAACAACCAGAAAAGAATCCATCTATATGCTGCCTATAAGAGACTCACTTAGTTTGAAAGACACATACAGACTGAATATGAGGGGATGGAAAATGATATTCCATGCAAATGGAAGCAAAAAAACCAAAATCAAAACTGGTATAGCAATACTTATATCAGAAAAATAGACTTTAAAACAAAGTGTATAGCAATAGACAGAGAAGGGCACTACATAATAATCAAGGGATCAGTCTAAAAAGAGGATGTAACAATGGCAAATAATGGTGTACCCCAAATAGGAGCACCTGAATGCATAAAGTAAATATTAATAGGGGTATATCGACAGTCATACGGTAATAGTAGGATATTTTAATACCCTACTTACATGAATGGATTGATCATTCAGACTAAAATAAGAAAATTGAATTTATTTTTTGATTTTTTATTATGTTAGTCACTGTACAGTACATCATTAGTTTTTGATGTAGTGCTCCGTGATTCATTGTTTGCTTAAAACATCCATGCTCCATGCAATACGTGCCCTCCTTAATACCCATTACTGGGCTAACCCACCGCCCTCCCCTCTAAAACCCTCAGATGTTTCCCAGAGTCCATAGTCTCTCATGGTTCGTTTCCCCCTCTGATTCCCCCTCTTCATTTTTCCCTTCCTTCTCCTAATGTCCTCCATGCTATTCCTTATGTTCCACATATAAGTGAAACCATATGATAATTGTCTTTCTCTGCTTGACTTATTTCACTTAGCATAATCTCCTCCAGTTCCATCCATGTTGATGCAAATGTTGGACAATCATTCTTTCTGATGGCTGAGTAACATTCCATTGTATATATGGACCACATCTTCTTTATCCATTCATCTGTCGAAGGGCATCTCAGCTCCTTCCACAGTTTGGCTATTGTGGCTATTGCTGCTATGTACATTGGGGTGCATATGGCCCTTCTTTTTGCTACGTCTGTATCTTTGGAGTAAAATTGAATTTAAGTAAAAAAAAAAAAAAGAAAGAAAGAAAGAAAGAAAGAAAGAAAGAAAGAAAGAAAGAAAAGAAAACAGTAGCTTTGAACAACATATTAGATCAAATGAACTTAACAGTTATATACAGAACGTTCCATCTGCAACTAGCAGAATACATATTCTTTTTAAATGCACATGGAACATTCTCCAGGATAGACCTCAAGTTAAGCCACAAAATAAGCCTCAATAAATTTAAGAAAATTGAAATCATATCAAGCATTTTTCCCCAACCATAACAGTATAAATAGAAATCAATTACAAGAAAAAAACTGGAAAAAATACAAACACATAGATGCCAAACAGCACATTACTAAACAACCAATGGATCAACAAAGAAATCAAAGAGAAAATTTTAAAAAATCATGAGACAAATGAAAATGAAAACACAATAGTCCAAAATCTTTGAGATGCAGCAAGCAGAGTTCTAAGAGGAAAGGTTGTAGCAATACAGACCTACCTCAAGAAATAAGAAAAATCTCAAGCCATCTAACACCTAAAGGAACTAGAAAAAGTGTAAAGTTAGTAGAAGGAAGGAAATAATAAAGACAAGGGTGGAAATAATGAAATAGAGACAAAAAGAGAGAGAGACGAATAAAACCAGGAGCTGGTTCTTTGAAAAGATAAACAAAATTAATAAACCTTTAACCAGACTGATATAGGAAAAAGAAAGAAAACCCAAATAAATCAGAAATGAAAGAGAAGTAAAAACTGATACCACAGAAATAAAAAGGATTATATGAAAATACTATGAAAAATTACATGCTAACAAATTGGGCAACCTAGAAGAAATGGGTAAATTTCTAGAAACACACAATCTTCTAAGACTAAATTAGAAGGAAATAGAAAATTTGAACAGACCTATTACAGGTCTAGTATACTAGTAACAAAATTGAATCAGTAATCAAAAAACTCCCAACAAACAAAAGTCAGGACCAGATGCCATCACAGGCGAGTTCTACCAAACATTTAAAGAAGGGTTAATACCTATTCTTCCCACCTATTCCAAAAAACAGAAGAGGAAAAACCCTACCAAATGTAATCTATGAGGGTAGCATTACCCTGGTAATAAAGATACTCCAAGAAAGAAAACTACAGGCCAGTATTCTGAGGAACAGATGCAAAAGTCCTCAGCAAAATATTAGCAAACCAAATTCAACAATACATTAAAAGGATCAGTTGCCACAATCAAGTGGTATTTAATTCTGGGATGCAAGAATGGTTGAGTATTTGCAAATCAACCAATGTGAAACATCATTAACAAGAGGAAGAATAAAAACCATATGATCATCTCAAAAGATGCAGAAAAGGCATTTGCCAATATTCAACATCCATTCATGATAAAAATCTCAACAAACTGGATTTAGAGGGATCTTTCAACATAATAATAGCTGTATATTTAAAAAAAAACCCACAACTAACATAATACTGGTGAAAAATTGAAGGATTTTCTCTAAGATCAGGAACAACACAAGGTTGTTCACTATCACCACTTTTATTCAACATAGTACTGGAAATCCTAGCTGCAGCAATCAGATGAGAAAAAGAAATAAAAGGCATTGAAGTTGGTAAGAAAGAAGTAAAGTGATCCCTATTTGCAGATGACATGATGCCATTTATAGAAAACCCTAAAGACTCCACCAAAAACATTTTAGAATAAATGAATTCAGTAAAGTTGCAGGATACAAAATTAATACACAGAAATCTGTTGAATCTATGCACCTGTAGCAAAGTAGAAGAAAGAAGAAATTAGAAACCAATCCCATTTATAATTCCATCAAACAATATAATACCCAGGAGTAAATGTAACCAAGGAGGTGAAAGACCTGTACTCTGAAAAATATTAGGCATAGATGAAAGAGATTGAAGATGACACAGACAAATGGAAAGATATACCATGCTTATTGATTGGAAGAAATAATGTTATTATAAGTCCACACTACCCAAAGCAACCTACAGATTTAACACCATCACTATCAAAATACCAAAAGTATTTTTCACACACCTAGAACAAATAATCCTAAAATTTGTATGGAACCACAAAGACCCCAAATAGCCAAAGCAATGAAGAAAGAACAAAGTTTGCATTGTCACAATCCCAGATTTCAAGGTATACTACAAAGCTGTAGTAATGAAAACAGTGTGGCACTGACACAAAAACAAACACATAAATCAATGGAATAGCATAGAGAGCCCAGAAATAGACCCAAGCATATATGGTCAATTTATTTTACAATAAATGAGGTAAGAATGTATACTGGAGAAAGACAGTCTTTTCAATAAATAGTATGGGGAAAACTGGACAGCTACGTGCAAAAGGATGAAAATGGGTCACTATTTTACATGGTGCACGGAATAAACTCCAAATGGATTAAAAACCTAAATACGAGACTTGAAATCACAAAATACCTAAAAGAAAACAGACAGTAATCTCTTTGCCTTTGCAATATATTTATGGATATGTCTCCTAAGACAAGGGAAGCAAAAAATAAACTATTGGGACTACACCAAAATAAAAGGCTTTTACATAGTAAAGAGAACCATCAGCATAACAAAAAGGCAACCTACTACAGAATGGGAGAAGATATTTGCAAATGATATTATGGTAAGGGGTTCATATCCAAAATATATAAAGAATTTAGGGGTGCCTGTGTGGCTCAGTCAAACATCTGCCTTTGGATCATGTTATGATCCCTCGGTCCTGGGATCAAGCCCCACATTGGGCTCCCTGCCCAGCTGGGAGTCTGCTTCTGCCTCTCCCTCTGCCTGCCACTCCCCCTGCTTGTGCTCTCTCTCTTACTTGCTCACTCTTTCTCCCAAATAAATAAAATCTGTAAAACATATAAAGAATTTATACAACTTACCACCAAAAAAAATACATAATTGAGTTAAAGAATGGACAGAGGACCTGAGTAAACATTTTTCCAAAGAAGGCATACAAATGGCCAACAGATATATGAAAAGATGGTCAATATCACTAATCATTAGGGAAATGCAAATCAAAATTACAATGAGATAACACCTTACAGTAGTCAGAATGGCTAGTATCAAAAAGATAAGAAATAAGTGTTGGTGAGGATGTGAAGAAAAGGAAATGTTCATGCTTTGTTGGTAGGAATGTAAATTGGTGCTACCACTGTGGAAAACAGTGTGAAGATTCCTCAAAAAATTAAAAATAGAAATACCACATTATCCAGTAATTCCACTACTGAATATTTTATTCAAATGAAATAAAAACATTAATTTGAAAAGATAAATGTACCCCTATGTTTACTGAAGCATTGTTTACAATAGCCAAGGTATAGAAGTGTCCATCCACAGATATCTTTAGATAGATGTCTTTATTTAATAGATAAAGAAGATGTGATATGTGTGTGTATGTGTGTGTGTGTGGAATATTACCACAGCCATAAAATAAGAATGAGATCTTGCAATTTGTGACAACATGGATGGACCTAGAGGGTATTATGTTAAGCAAAGTAAGTCAGACAGATACCATATGATTTCACTTATGTGTGGAATCTAAACAACAGCAACTAAAAACCTAACAGAAACAGACTCATAAATACAGAGAACAAATGTGTATTTGCCAGGGGGAAAGAGGATGGGGGTATGGATGAAATAAGTGTATAGAATTAAGAGGTACAAACTTCTAGTTATAAAATAAGTCATGGAGATGAAAAATACAGCATAGAGAATACAATGAATAATATTGAAATGACATAGTATGGTGACAGATGGCACTATACTTATCATAGTGAGCACTGAGTATGTGTATCATCGTTTGACTCACTAAATTGTACACCTGAAACTAATATAACATTGTATGTCTACTGTACTTCAAATAAAAACAAAAAAGAAATGGAGAATGTGGAGTTTGTAAAGAATGAATAGGGTGGAAGAAATAGCTACTAAGAGAAGAGAAAAGCAGGCTGAGTCCGTGAGATTTTGAACAGTAGTAAGAAAAATATCTTTGTCCAACAAGGAGCCTTCATGCTTAGTTACCCAAAGATCTATGAAGCTTCCCTATCTGTCTGTCTCAATAGACTCAAAGCTGAAGGACAAAAATGGCCAAGTTTTATGCACCTCTGTATTCCTGACATTATCCGATATTGATTGTATTTTACCTGTAGTCAATGGTCAATACGTTTATAGAACTTATATATTTAATTATTTCACTATACTTATTTAATTATGATGAGTGTAGCTCTTTGCCTAACCTGTATTTCAGTGGTCTAGCCACCTTAGATGATTGGACCATCCAGATCATTCTGAAGTATCCCAATTTGCTGGGGTCCTAGAGGAACACAACAGTATTAGTCTAACACAGAGATGATCGTGATGGTCCTTAAGTAACTTAAGAGGAATGTTGAGATGAGTTTAATATTTTATTGTGGATAGACAACAAAAGTCCCTAAATAAATACCCAACCTCTCTTTGAAGTCATTACCTCTTTAGCCTTGCTTTAAATTTTTCCATAATTATTGAAGTTGGTGTGTTTTTAAAAAGATTTTATTTATTTATTTGAAAGAGAGAGAGCGAGCATGAGTAGGGGGAGGGGAGAGGGAGAGGTAGACTCCCCACGGAGTTGGGAGCCTGACACAGGGCTCCAACCCAGGACCCCGAGATCATGACCTGAGCTGAAGGCAGACACTTAACTAACTGAGCCACCCAGAAGCCCCAAAATTGGTGTCTTTTAGTGGGATTTCTCTCTCATTTGGTCATTTTGCTCATCTGGTCATTTTGCTCATCACTGCTACTCTGTGGTTTCTAGATTAAAAAAATTTTTTTCAAGTTATTCTACCAGGTTGCTCTCTTATTTAGTTTTCTTCTTCTTTCTTTTCCAAAACTACAGAAATTAAAGATGAAAAAGACACATTGCTCATCAAGTCCCGCTTCTTCCAGGGTTGAATAGTCTTTAATAGAGCAGTTTTTCCACTCAGCTGAAAAGGATTCAAGTGATGGGGTTTCCACCACTTCCTGTGAATGACTATTCCACAAACTGACAGATCCCATTACGTGGTCATTTTCCTCCTCATGCTCTGCCTACATTTTTCTTTGCTCAATTTAATCTTGTTTCTCTTGTTATACCCCTTTGGATAACTTAAAGAAATTCCTCTTCCCTTCTTGCTCCATATTTCCCTCAAATATTTGCAGATGGTTATTATTTCTCCTTAGTCATTATTTGGCCCAACCATTTGAATTAGGTCTTTCATCTTTCCCTGTTATCCAGTGCGTCTAGCTATTTCAATCTTTTAGGTATTTGTGTTCAAAACTTGCCATTTAAAAAAAAATATTCTAAATCTTTTGGAAGGGAAGGTCCAAATCTCCACATGAGACTTTTCTCTCCGAAACTTCAAGGTGATACACACACGCAATGCAGGACAGAAATAATTCAGGGCCTCTTGTACCTGTAGCTTCAGTTGTAATATTAAGTGGTGATGCTTCTTCTTGGTTCAAAAGCTCCTAGTTCAAGTCCTGTCTCTTTCATGAAACCTCATTCACAGCACTAGGCACCATTAGAAAGAGGACCAATATTGCTCTGTCTGATAGAAATGGATTCTTCTGTCTCAGAATATTTAGAAACATCCCCAAAGAGGCACCAGTCTCCTGAAAGAGGGATACAATTTTTTAAAAATAAAATTTTAATTAAAAAATTTTTTCCTTCTAAAATTCTTTGCAAACCTAATTTACCTCCAAATAGGCCCTCAAGTTTCCAGGTTCATTTGTGGCTGGGGTCCTTACTAACCAGTGCTAGAAATACCATTTGAACATGATGCTTTAAGAAATTGATTATTTCTTTACAGCTGACATATAGCTGTTACTTTATTAACAACATAAATAAGGATGTTGTATATATATTTAGGGACACCTGGGTGACTCAGATGATTAAGCATCTGACTCTTGATTTTGGCTCAGATAATGATGTCATGGTGGTGATATCGAGCCCCATATCAGGCTCTGCATTGGGTGTGGAGATGCCTAAGATTCTGTCTCTCCCTCTGCAAACCTACCCCCCTCTAACTCCTCTCTCTCCCTTTCTCATATGTAGTGCATTTTTCCTTTAGTCAGCGACTATTGCCATAAATGTAATTTGTTTCTTTTTCATTTATTTTTGTTGCTATTCCTGATATTTTACAGTGACAATTGAAGCTATGAGGGTGACTTATTAATATCTGCTTTTGTTCTCTGACCTTAGAAATGATGAAAACGTAAGGTAGATGTGTTAGCTTGAAATGTCTTCAGTATAAATCTGTTAAGATCATAGATGAAAGCCAAATAATAGTGTAGAAACACATGGGCTTGGGAGCCAGTTGGCCATTTATCTCTGCCTTGCTATAAAATCTAAAGTAGGTAACTTCTTATGATTTTTTTTCAAATTTTTTTCTATCCCTCTGAGTTGGAAAGTATGACTAGTGACTGCTTTCTTATTTTAAATAACTTATTTGTAATAGTTATCACTACAGAATATATCAAAACTTAATGTTATGATACCCACTCAGAATTTGGCTAATTCTGCCCATCATTCTCACAGAAACCAGACCTTCAGGATGGTTATATTTTCCAAATAAATCTTTTACTTGTCTCCCAACTCCTGAGTTTGCTGAAGTAGTATTTGCTTCTTTGTTAATATATTTTTCCCTGACAAAATGTTGGTTTTTATGGCATAATTATTGCTTATTACATATTATAATTTTCAATTACATTAAAAAGATTTATTCAGATTTTACTATGATTATTACCATTTATTGCTCACAATTGTCTTCTATAAACACTTGTTCTGTCTAGAGTTTACATATAATTTTCTTGGTTAGAGTGCTTTCTCAGGTACTTGCTTCAGTGATTGAATACATGGAGAGAAAGGGTGTGTAATTTTTTAATCCTTATGAGATACAAAAATGAAGGATATCTCAGAGAAGGATAAGAATCTTTATAATAGTAATTTTCTCATTAATAACTCTATAGCTCTCTCTTTTTTATTTTCCATGTCGTAGAGGTGAAATCTGATGCTAGATGCGTAGCTTCCCCAGAGTGCCTGATACAGGAGAAAGTAAGGTGGAAGCTGTGATGTCTTTTACAACCTACATGAGGGGTGAATACCAGGGGCAGGCTCAATGGAAGCCAACTTGGATGCTGGCTAGCACAGTAGTTTACCTTTTTGTTTAATTAAGAGTTTTCTGAGATAATTGTAGATTTAAATTCAATGACTATACAGAAAGATCAACACACACTTTGCCAAGTTTCCCCCCATGGTAACATTTTGCAAAACAATAGTATAACATTACAACCAGGATACTGACATTAATAAAATCCACCAGTTGTATTCAGCTGTCTCAGTTTTACTCCTACTCATTTGTGTATGTATATATGTTCATTTGTGTGTATTAAGTTCTATACAATTAAATCATGAGTGTTGATTCATATATCCAATACATCATTCAAGATTCTGAACAGTTCCAACACCACAAGAATCCTCCTGTGGCTTTTTTATAAGCATCCCTTCTTCCCTCTTGCACCAACTCTTTTCTCCAACCCTAAACCCTGGTAATCACCAATCTATCCTCACTTCTACAGGTAAGTGGTTAAACAAATGGTAGTATATACATACCACAAAATACTACTCGGAAATATAGAAGGAAAGGACAATTGATATAAATAATAACTTGGATGACTCTTCAAGGAATTATGTTTATTGAAAAAAAAAACAGGGATCCTTCAGCCATGTTCCCTCTCTTCCTTCCTTCCTTCCTTCCTTCCTTCCTTCCTTCCTTCCTTCCTTCCTTCCTTCCTTCCTTTCTCTTCCTTCCTTTCCCTCTTTCTTTTCCTTCCTTCCTTCCTTCCTTCCTTCCTTCCTTCCTTCCTTCCTTCCTTCTTCCTTCCTTCCTTCCTTCCTTCCTTCCTTCCTTCCTTCCTTCCTTCCTTGGTTGTACAGTAGCTGTATTTTCAACTTTTTGAGGAACCTCCATACTGTTTTCCAGAGCAGCTGCACCAGCTTGCATTCCCACCAACAGTGTAGGAGGGTTTCCCTTTCTCCACATCCCTGCCAACATCTGTCATTTCCTGACTTGTTAATTTTTGCCATTCTGACTGGTGTGAGGTGGTATCCCATTGTGGTTTTGATTTGTATTTTCCTGATGCCGAGTGATATTGAGCACTTTTTCATGTGTCTGTTGGCCATTTGTATGTCTCCTTTGGAGAAATGTCTGTTCATGTCTTCTGCCCATTTCTTGATTGGATTATTTGTTCCTTGGGTGTTGAGTTTGATAAGTTCTTTATAGATTTTGGATACTAGCCCTTTATCTGATATGTCATTTGGAAATATCTTCTCCCATTCTGTCAGTTGTCTTTTGGTTTTGTTTACTGTTTCCATTGCTGTGCAAAAGCTTTTTATCTTGATGAGGTCCCAGTAGTTCATTTTTGCCCTTGCTTCCCTTGCCTTTAGCAATGTGTCTAGAAAGAAGTTGCTGCGACCAAGGTCGAAGAGGTTGCTGCCTGTGTTCTTCTCAAAGATTTTGATGGATTCCTATCTCACATTTACGTCTTTCATCCATTTTGAGTCTATTTTTGTGTATAGTGTAAGGAAATAGTCCTGTTTCATCCTTTTTTTTTTTTAAGATTTTTATTTATTTATTTGACAGAGATAGAGACAGCCAGCGAGAGAGGGAACACAAGCAGGGGGAGTGGGAGAGGAAGAAGGAGGCTCATAGCAGAGGAGCCTGATGTGGGGCTCTATCCCATAACGCCAGGATCACGCCCTGAGCCGAAGGCAGACGCTTAACCGCTGTGCCACCCAGGCGCCCCCAGTTTCATTCTTCTGCATGTGGCTGTCCGATTTTCCCAACACCATTTGTTGAGGAGACTGTCATTTTTCCATTGGATATTCTTTCCTGCTTTGTTGAAGATTAATTGACCATAGAGGTTAGAGTCCATTTATGAGTTCTCTATTATGTTCCATTGATCTATGTGCCTGTTTTTGTGCCAGTACCATACTGTCTTGATTATTACAGGTTTGTAATAGAGCTTGAAGTCTGTAATTGTGATGCAACCAGGTTTGGTTTTCTTTTTCAACATTCCTCTGGCTATTTGGGGTCTTTTCTGGTTCCATACATATTTAAGGATTATTTGTTCCAGCTCTGTGAAAAAAGTTGATGGTATTTTAATAGGGATTTCATGAGTGTGTAGATTGCTCTAGGCAGCACAGACATTTTCACAAAGACACCTCCAGATTTAAAGTGAGAGTGTTGAAAACCATTTATCATGCTAATGGACATTGAAAGAAAGCTGGGGTGGCAATTCTTATATGAGACAAATTAGATTTTAAAGGAGACTATATCATACTTAAAGGGTCTATCCAATAAGATCTAACAGTTGTAAATATTTATGCCCCTAACATGGGAGCAGCCAATTATGTAAGCCAATTAATAACAAAACCAAAGAGACATATCGACAATAATACAACAATAGTAGGGGACTTTAACACCACCTCACTGAAATGGACAGATCATTTAAGCAAAAGATCAACAAAGAAATAAGGGCTTTAAATGACACACTGGACCAGATGGACTTCACAGATATATTCAGAACATTCCATCCCAAAGCTACAGAATACATATTCTTCTCTAGTGCACATGGAACATTCTTCAGAATAGATCACATCCTGGGTCACAAATATGGTCTCAACCAATACGAAAAGATTGGGATCATTCCCTGAATATTTTCAGACCACAATGCTCTGAAACTTGAACTCAATCACAAGAGGAAACTTGGAAAGAAGTCAAGTACATGGGGGCTAAAGAACACCCTACTAAAGAATGAATGGGTCAATCAGGAAATTAAAGAAGAATTTTAAAAAATCATGGAAACAAAGGAAAGTGAAAATACATCTGTTCAAAATCTTTGGAATGCAGCAAAGTCAGTCCTAAGAGGGAAGTATATAACAATACAAGCCTTTCTCAAGAAACAAGAAAGGTCTCAAATACACAACCTAACCCTACACCCAAAAGAGCTGGAGAAAGAACAGCAAATAAAGCCTAAACTCAGCAGGAGAAGAGAAATAATAAAGATCAGAGCAGAAATCAATGAACTAGAAACCAAAAGAACAGTAGAAAACATCAACAAAACTAGGAGCTGTTTCTTTGAAAGAATTAATAAGATCAATAAAGCCCTGGCCAGACTTATCAAAAAGAAAAGAGAAAGGACCCAAATAAATAAAATCATGAATGAAAGAAGAGAGATCACAACCAACACCAAAGAAATACAAACAATTAAAAACATATTCTGAGCAGCTCTTTGCCAACATATTAGGCAATCTGGAAGAAATGGATGCACTCCTAAAGGTGTATAAACTACTCAAACTGAAACAGGAAGAAATAGAATACCCGAACAGACCCATAACCAGCAAGGATATTGAAGCGGTAATCAAAAATCTCCCAAAAAAACAAAAGTCCAGGACTGGATGGCTTCCCACAGGAATTCTACCAAACATTTACAGAAGAATTAATACCTATACTTATAAAGCTGTTTCAAAAAATGGAAGTGGAAGGAAAACTTCCAAACTCTTTCTGAGGCCAGCATTACCTTGATCCCAAAACCAGACAAAGACCCCACCAAAAAGGAGAATTACAGACCAATATCCCTGATGAATATGGATGCAAAAATTCTCACCAAGATACTAGCCAATAGGATCCAACAGTACATTAAAAGTATTGTTCATCACAACAAGTGGGATTTATTCCTGGACTGCAAGGGTGGTTCAACATCTGCAAATCAATCAATGTGATACACTACATTAATAAAAGAAAGGACAAGAACCATAGGATCCACTCAATAGATGCAGAAAAAGCATTTGACAAAGTACAGCATTCATTCTTGATGAAAACTCTTCACAGTGTAGGGAGAGAGGGAACATACTCAATATCATAAAAACCATCTACAAAAAGCCCACAGCAAATATCATTCTCAATGGGGAAAAACTGAGTGCTTTTCTCCGAAGGTCAAGAACATGGCAGGATGCCCACTATCACCACTGCTGTTCAGCATAGTACTAGCAGTCCTAGCCTCAGCAATCAGACAACAAAAAGAAATAACAGGCATCTGAATCAGCAAAGAAGAAGTCAAACTCTCACTCTTTGTGGATTACATGATAATCTATGCAGAAAACCCAAAAGACTCCGCCCCAAAATTGACAGAACTCATATAGGAATTCAGCAAAGTGGCAGGATATAAAATCAATGCACGGAAATCTGTGGCATTCTTGTACACCAACGAGAGAGAAGAAAGAAATTAAGGAGTTGATCCCATTTACAATTGCACCAAGACATAAGATACCTAGGAGTAAATCTAACCAAAGAGGCAAAGGATCTGTACCCAGAAAACTATAGAATATTCGTGAAGGAAATGGAAAAGAAATGGAAAAACATTCCATGCTCCAAACATGTATTGTGAATATGTTTATGCTACCTAGAGCAAACAC
>NW_024426552.1:45129593-45218021 GCF_017311325.1 Ursus maritimus | reverse complement strand
CTTTCATTCACACTTTCTTTTCCTTCTTATTTTGGAATTCCAAATGATATGCATGTTGATTTTTGTTATTATCCCCCAGATCCCTGAGACTCTGTTAATATCTTTTGGTCTATTTTCTTTCTGTTGTTCAGATTAGATGAACAAATGGCCAATCTACTGTTTTGTCTTCCAATTCACTGACCCTATCCTCTGTCATCTCCCCTCTACTATCGAACCCATAAATTGAGTTTTTATTTCTGTTATTGCATTTTTAGCTTCACATTTTTCACATGATTTTTTTATAATTTTTATTTCTTAGCTAATATTTGAAACTATTGTTTCATTTGTTTCAAGAGAATTTGTAATCAGTTGCTGGAGGATTTTAATGAAATTTCTTTATAATCTTTGCTAGATAATTCCAACATTGGATTCATCTTTGTTTTGGTGTTCGTTGATCATCTTTTTTCATCTAAGTTGTGATTTTCTGAGTTCTTGATATGGTGTTTGACTTTCTCTTATATTCTTAACATTTTTGTCTGTTGTTAGGGGACACTGGATCTTATTTAAATCTTTTCTTTTTCCAAGTAGTACCCTGTTTAGATTTATCACATGAGGTTTGGCCTACTTTGTGGACTGGGGCTCCAATGGTAGTTTTATTTTTACAGACTTTGTGGTTTTAGTTTAGTCTACTTGATTTACCTGGTGATTCTGGGGCACCTGTTGTTCCTACTAGTGCTGCCTTATGGAAGAGAAGGGGTGTCTTTTGGTGAACTGCTGAGCATCTCTCAGTGAGGAATGGCTGATACCTCCTGGTTGTCCAATATCTCTGGGCAGGGATAGGAGATTCTCAGGTGTCTGAGGCAATGAATTTTCCAGACTCAGCTGTCTCTTTTACCAGTTTCACTTCATATCTACTGTGGAAAGGAGACTCAGGCTCTTCAAGAAGGAAGAATATTTCCACAGGCTACTTATTTTAGGTTGGGTTCCCAGTCCTTACCTAAGCAGTCTAGCTCACCTGATGTTGTCAGGGAGATTTCTGTTCAATCTATGGAAGGGAAGAGCCTGCCTCAGCTGCCTTCTTTTGCTAGGTTAGGTATTTGAAAACATTGGGCCTGGGTGACCTTCCTCACTGGGTGGAGGTATGCAAGACTTCCTGGCATTGTGCAGTTGCACCAGTCCTGGGCCCCTAAGCTAGCTCATCTTCTTTTCTCTATCTTTTGGAGTTCTCTTTTCTTTGTGACTTACACCATTTCCAAAGTTTATAGTTGTATTTGCCAGAGAGGAGCAGGGAAAAATGGCTTTACCTCATCTATAAGTGTACCTTTAAATCCTCACTCTAGGTAAGTTTTCTTCTATTCATTTATTCCTTCATTTGTTCATTGAGCACCTACTGTGGGTTTGGCATCATTAAAGATATTGGCAGTGATAAAGAAGTACATGATTTCTGTCCCCATTGAGTTTACATTCTAATATTTCTATGATTATCACCTTTACCATGTCTGTTTTTTTCTCTATATCTCTTGTGTTTTCATTCATTATTTTTTTAAATTTTTTAATAATAATATTTTTTATTATGTTAGTCACCATACAGTACATCCCTAGTTTTTGATGTAAAGTTCCATGCATTATTTTCCTTTCTTAGTACTGTGTGATGTATTTTTTAAATTATAAAACCTAATTTTCAGTGGTAGCCCGCTTATTTTCAATTTCTCTAATTTTTAAGTTTGTTTTTGTTTTCAAAAATTCTTCACATGTATGTGCTGTAATTTATGTTCTTAATAAGATTAAGATTTTGATTAGCATTTTCTTCTGTTTCTGCCTTTAGTTATGCTTCCACTCTTTCTTGATACCACCATCTTCCCATAAGTAATCAGGTCCCCTTAAATAGCTCCATTACCTGCTTTTATCAACAGGTATGAGTGAGATAGTAAATGATGCCATAATGAGTTTTTCTCCAGGTAATTGATGATGATAAGTTTGGCAAATTAAAACTTATCTGTTAAGGAATTTCAGAAAAAGCCTTTTTCTATTTAGGTGAAAGTTGGAATGGCTTGCATGTTCTTTCTGGGACAATGACATTAAGGAAATAGCTTTGTTTTTCCCAAAGTTGCATGTAGCAAGCCATATTTCTCTCCATACCAAGAGATTTACTTTCATGGCTAGCCAGATACCCTATACGATTCCCATCCCACAATACATAGAATTGGTGGGGTTTTTGTTTTAAGTAACAAACAATGCCCAACATGGGGTTTGAACTTAACAACCCTGGGTCTAGAGTCACATGCTCTATCAACCGAACCAGCCAGGTGCCCCTTGGTGTTTTGTTTTTGCAGAGAAGCAAACCTCTTTCCAAGAGACTGGATTCTCAGTTACATCCTATATATACACCTCATTCATGTGGATGTAAGGTCTGAGATATGTCTGCATTCTCCTCAGCCAAGATCATCTTGGTGGTTATATCCTTCAACAGGGAATTGTCGGGAGGGTTTCCATTTAGCTAATTGCCTTGCCAGTTGGTGGAAAGAGAGGAAAGAACTAGAGCATCTGTAGAGGATGGCTGAATTCACATTGGAGTGTACAGAGAGTTACTAGCAGGAAAAAAAATGAATATTACAATAAAGGTGGGGAAATGGAGTGTGAGTTCTTATACAGCCAGGGCTTAGAGCATTTATGTTTAGAGTATGGAAGGAAGAGAGACTTGACAAATGACTTACAAGCATGGGGGTTACTGACATGAAAAGAGGTGGAAAAAGAGATATAAAGCCTTACCCTGAATTATGATTAGAAACTACTCTCACTCTGGAATTTTCTCGAGAGACAGTAATATATATTTAATCTTCAAAAAATCATGTTTAAATGTTGTATTAAAATTTCTCTGAATATGACACTTGGTCAAGATAAGACCACCCATGTAGATGAGAAAAGAGGCCATAAACTAAAGGGTAAAAGTCATAGATCTTGGAGGCAGGTAGTACTTGTTTAAAAACCTGGTTTGATTATTTGCTGGATAAATAGGAGCATATTTATTCTTTCTCGGCCAATTTTCTTATCTGTTAAATGAGGATAAGTAGTACTAGGATAGGATAAGATTTATCTTAAGACAAATCCTGAAGTCCTAAATATACCTTAAAAAGACTTCCATATTATGGCCACTGCTTACAAACTCTTCTTATTCACATACATCAGGTCAAGGAAACCAGGACTCATTTTAGTTCCTTGAATATACTATAATCTATCTTTTGGTTTGTGATCTTCCCAAAGGCTGTTTCCATTGCTTATAAATTACTTCTCTTGTCTCTCTCCTCCTGCATAACTCTCTTCCTCCTTCAGGTCTCAGCTTAAACATAATTTTCTCTGTCTTCCTGTCCCTTAGCCTAATTCTCCTTTTGTTCTCTCAGAGTGCCCTGTTTCTTTATTATAAGATTCAAAATACTTTCTTTTGATTATATGCTTATTTTTTGTTCTGGTTCTGTCTTCCCCACTGGTTAGGGACTAAGTCTTGACATTATAGCTTTAATATTTGGCAGAGTATTCATCACATAGTAAGTACTTAATAAATATTTGTTAAATGTATAAATGAATGAACAATTGAAATAAAGTAAGTGTCCGATGAATAGTATCATTATAGGATCGTCTCAACTACATAATTTATTTATGAGTATATTAGTGTAAAAATGGCTGTAAAAAAGAGAAAATGCTGGAGTTCCCTTAATCTCCATATATCCTTTGTTGCAGACTTTCAATTCCACAAAGTAAAATAAAAAGCACAATATTTTTTTCATTTAACACAGATAATAACCCACATATCATGTAGGAAGTAAGCAGCCCTTTTGCTAAAATTTATTCCATGTGTCGTATCAACAGTAAGTCAGACACCAATATTTTCTAATAGATTTAAAAGAAAACCTAGCAGTTACTTCTAAACACCATGAAATTGATAATGTGGAGAGAAAAGCACTGCTTGTCGTACTGAAAATCCCAGGAGTCAATCAGATTTGTTGTTACCATATAATTTTTCCTTCGCAATCTTTCCTGTCTACAGAGCCCACACATATGAAAGAAAATAATTCTCTTTTGTAAGAGTGCACAAAATAACCATAGAAAATTCTGCTGTTTCCCACAAACCAGAACTAAGGTAGCTAAGTCACATTTATCAGACTACTTGGTAAGTTGCCAGGAGTCAAAGTACTTTCCAACAACTTAGCTCAAAGGGCAAGTTCAAGAGCCCACCAGATCCTCTTGAGATGTAGGAAAAATAATAGATGAAGACAATTCCTGTCAAGGTTACTTTCGTTCCAGCTCATCACTCTCACTGCCGGATTAGAAAAGAGATTGAACAGCTCCTTAGAAATCTAGTGTGAAGAACATCATTCTTTCAGGACCATTAATCTTTGAATAATGTTCTGGCCATAAAGATGGATCTGGACATGCCAGACAAATTAAAATTAAGAGAATGTTGCTAAAATAAAAAGAACAAGGGCCTGGATATATTGTGAATTGGAAAGTATCTTATGCAAGCAAGGTACTTCATCTTTCTTGCAGACAGGGGAATCGAGAAAGGCTTCTAAATTGGGTGATAAGAACACATGAACTACAGATTCCATGTAACCAGACTCTGACATTCAGATGATTCAAAAGCTCATTTCAGTAGGACTATTTAAATCTCAGACTCACAAGTATCTTTTGTAATTATTGTTTGCTTTCTGTCTTTTCCACTTTCTTATAGGTTCTGTGAGGTGATAGGACTGTCCATTTGCCACTGTAGCCTTGCAGCCTTTTCAGGCCCATGTCTAATGTAAAACTCTGGTGTCCTCATTTTGTCTTTGGCAGGCCGAGCAGAAGTCCAGGCACTAGTGCTCATCTCACTCTCTCATTTAGAAATTATTTTTGCAGTCCACAGTGATTACAAAAGAAAGCTTTAAGTCTTCCCATTAAATTAAAGCACTGACTATCCCTCCAAATGGAGGGCATGCAATGTCCTTTAGTGGACACATAAACCACACCTCTGTACTGTTTCCAGTCTCTTATAATGAAGGGATCACAACCAGACGTTTTTAAAAACTGTATTTGATTTATGAAATATCTTTCTTTGGGCTCTCTCTTTAGATTTTAATGTTAATAGAGGTGAATGCTACTTTAAAATAGCATGTTCTTCAGATAATGCCAGATGCTGGAGACAATATGGGAATATTGTAGGAACCATCCTGTACAAGTAGAATGCGTGTAGGCCATTCTAGTGAACAGAACTCAGTTAAAACAAGTATAGCTTCACCACATAGCCCAGAAATTCCACATTTAGATATTTACCCTAGAAAAAATCTCACCCAAGTCTAGAGAGGAATGGCATTGTTTGTGGTGTTGAGGTATTACAGCCAGCTTCGGTGTCTGCCACTGGGCATGTGGTTTACTGCACGCTAGGGAATATATGTCATGACAGAAGAAATACTTGAAGTATACAGAGAAACATGAATAGATTTTTTTAAAATTAACATTGAAGAATATTGAAAACATGATATTCAAGATATCATTCATTTACATGAGTGTGTGCACATACACAGAATCAGTCAAAATAGCTATTATAAGAATACAAATAAATAAGGAATAAATCAAAAACATGTTAGGATGGGATCCCATAGAAGGGCAAGAGTAGTAGATGTGGGAAGTTATGATAACTGGGAATTAAAAAAATACAGTGAGAAATGAAATGGTTCTTGCTATAACCAATGGAGATAATATACTATGAGGAAACAGAATTAACTCAACCTGAATTCCTCTCTCCACCTGAGCAATACATGCGTGCACACACACACACACACCCCACATAATCCATGTTTGTGGGAATTCTGATAATTTCTCAAGACTCTCAGCCTCCTAAAGACAAATATTAAGAGTCAGGAGCCCCTGTGGAAACCATAGGCATCTAAAGGGGGTGGGTGAAGAAAGTAGCTCAAGAAAAGTTCATAACTAAAAGTTGCTTAAAATCTATTTTCTAAACTTGGCTTAGTCGCTTCCTCTCTCTTAAAATCCATAGGTCTCTATTTTCTCATCTACAAAAATGAGCATCTTAATACTTATTGCATGGGTAGGTATTAATGAGATAACATATTTATAAAGACCTTAACATAGGGTTTGGCACATAATGGGCATTTAAATAATATGAATTTTATTTCTTCCTTTTCTTTCCAACCCTCCTTCTTCCTTTTTTTTTTCTGTTTTATTTTCTTATTTAAAATGAAAAGCCGACCTGTGATTTTTTTTCAAGTTGGAATACTAATGGTCAGCTTTTGAATACTCCCATATTGCCACTGTGCTTCACACAGTATTTCATTTCATAAATGGATATAATATCCTGAGAATCCTACAATTCGACACTAATATTATCTTTTTCTAGTTAAGACTGAGGCTCAGACAGGTTAAGAAACTGAGCCAAAGTTTAAATAGATATTATCTAGAAGAATTCAACAATACTTCCTTTCTCATCCTTACAGAGAAGCTGAAGTGTTTGAATATGTAATTCTTTTGAGGTATAATCCTCAATATTCAGCTACTCTGTGTATGGCCAAAAGAGTGGTATTAAATGGATGGAGTGCAACATTGAATTTTTTTCCTGCTCTCGAGTGGGCCAAAAGTGGCCACAAACTGAAAAAGGCATGGGATGAGAGAGAAAGGGAAGGAAGAAATTCACCTTTGTTTAATTGTGCAAAATGTAGACTCAACTGTGAGAAATTTATGAGGCAGTTTTTAATATATTTGTACTCCTTTCTTGGGTTTAAACTGTGTAATCTCTGAGAATAGTTACTGTTGGAAGCCATGCTAACATGTGTCAATATCTACTCATTGGCCAGTTACAGGAGGGAACAGATTTGTCTGAAACCCATACTGGTGGACAGATCTCAAAGAGAACTGCTAGAAGGGTTGCTACTTTACCTGAGCTGAGATGCAGAACTTCTTTTAGCAAGTCTCTTTCTCTCCATTTCATTCTTTGGAAACTGGAGTATGACAGCCCTTACTGTCTAGTGGAATCACTCAAATGGTTGCTTTAGACCTATAGTTCTCAAACCTGGTTACACATTGAAATCACCAGGGAGCTTTAAAAAATCCTAATATTTGGGTTCAACTTTACAAAGATTCTGGTTCAGTGGTCTGAATATCAGAATTTTAGAAGCTCTTCAGATAATTCTAATGTGCTGACCAATTTGAGGACCACTGCCTTAAGCCCATAGTGCCATTCAGTAAGAAGAAGCAATACATAGCCTTCCAAGTGAAGGATGCCCAACAGTTCTGGTTAGTGACCTGCAGCAGAGAGAGGGACAATGGTCCTAGATGAGAGGTAGAAGCAATTTTGAGAAGCACAGAGACTGAGGAGAAATATTCAAGAAAAGATAAATCAGGAGCCACTTTCAAATAAGTAGCACTAAAATTTCTGCTTTTTTCAATATATATTAGATAGAAGCTGAGGTTATAATGGCAAAATCAGAATTCATCTTAGAATCTGGACTCATTCCACTGTACCACAGTCTTTATCCATTACTCATGTCCCAAATCTCAAATACATGTTTCAAGCCCAATGGTCAAGGAGATACATTCATTTCCTTGTACTCTCGGAGGTTTTTACTGCCTCTGAGCTCATTTCACACTCTCTTATTTAATGCCTCCCACCTCCATTCTGTTCAAGGTCTAGATCAAGCCCAATATTCCTCTGAGGTCTTTCCCTGGATACCCTAGTCTACATAGCTCCCTCTCATTCTAGAAATCATGTCATACTTCCATTTGGCACCACATAGACAATTGTTACTTAATGTCTGCATGTGCATAAATTCTATTTTTATAATTAGATTTTAAGTTTCATGTATATAGGCATCATGTTTTACTGTTTTACTCTTTGTGGTGCTTATATTCCTGGGCACAGTGCCAGGCACATAGTGCGTAGTCCTGAAATATATGATCAAGTGATGGATTACAAATATTAGTAATCCTCAATGTTTTCAAGGAAAGAAAAGAAAAAGCAAGTGAGACAGATTCCAAGGAGGAAATATGATAAATAATTATCATTTTAAACTTGATAAATGGCTCTTCTTAATGGGAGTGGCATCCTTCCAGTACACCTGTGCTCAAGAAATGTGTAATCAGATTATAAGCACAAGACACCCACCACCAATTTAACATTTAGACACGACATCATTTTTTCCTATGATTCAGTAAGATTATTTGACCATTCAACAATCTAAGACTATTTATTCCAGAGTTGTTTTTTAACTTTGTTTAACCATCTCCTTGACCTTCTTTAAAATCTGCAGCTTTGATACATTCTCTTCTTTACTGGAAATTCTAACTCTAAATATCCCACTGCAAATCTGGAGGTTGAAAGACAACTTCTGGGGCATTGAGATAATTTTTCCCTCCTTTCCAAGAGCCAAATTTCTTCCTCCATATTTTCCCAAATGCCACAGCCAATTATGACCTGAATACCTCAATGAATTCCAAGGAAAAATGCCACTTTGTTTGACTGACCTCATTGTTGGGACTGTCTTGCAAAAGGGCTACTTGAACATTTGTTTTTCTCCTTTTGAGAAAATTCTACCATTAGACCATTTAAAATAATTTGTTATTACCCCAAATCTTTTTTAGCTATAATTTCAAAAAGTTTTTTTTTTGTTTGTTTGCTTTGTGTGTATGTGTGTGTGTAGGTGTGTAATAGTACCTTCCTACATTTCATCAGTCCCTTTCTTTTTATTTAGGTGAACTGAGAAAATTGGCTTCATTAAGACAATGAAAGGCATTGTGAATTCAAGACTTATACCTGTTCTATGAAGGATCAATGAGAGGTTGGCCACAGTTCACCCATGTGAGGATTTGAGGTTTTGATTACAGAACATTGGTCATCAATTCTGGTGTCCATCCAAATGACCTATGGACCTCTTTCAAAAATCTCTGTGTCTGGCCCATTCTCCTGAGATGAACTTAAGAAAACCCTGCACACCATCAGGTAACAATTTTGTCTTTTTAAGAAAACAGATGAGTTCAATAAACTGTGACCATTGTTTTTAACTAACTCAGATCTCTGTACCCCCTTTGCTGAAAATAAACTACATGTTGTAGGAGAACATGTAATTCCATCTCTATTTAGAATTATGAGTGCTCATTGTTTTAGGTTTCTATTAGATAATACAGAAAAACAAGGCTCTCAGAGTAAAGAATGAGGTAAGAAGATTATGGTATAATATTCTCATAAAATTTCAAATTCTGACTATACATACAAACATACAGACCTCTCCAACAGAAGAACAAGTTTTCAATTTCCCATTGTTCTTCCTCTACTAATAGAATTCAGTTGTCAGCTATGAGCTGTGCACCCTCTTGTAAGGGAAACCAGATCTATTTATGGTCCAGAGCTATAGTCGCTTGTATCAGGAGGCTGGAAAGTTTTGAGTATCATTTGTTTAATTACTTAATATCTTATTTAATAGAAAAAAAAAGGGAGCAAGACCATTTGGTTTCTGTTCTTTGATGTCCTGAGACCTGTGTTTCAATGAGGTTAAAAGACTGATAGTAAGATGTAGCCCAAAGAGGGGCTACAACAGTGTCTTACAGCAGGGATCCAATATTTATCCAAAACATTATGAAATGGCCACCACAAGGAGTCTAGTTACTGTCTGCCGCCATAAAAACTAGTTCCAGTATTATTAACTATATTCCCTATGCTGTACATTGTATCTTTGTATCTTATTTTATTTTCTAACTGGAAGATTGTACCTCTTAATCACCTTCACCTATTTTGCCCATCCCCCACCCACTCACCTCTGGCAACCACTAGTTTGGTCTATCTATGAGTCCATTTCCATTTTGTTTCGTTTGTTCCATCTTTTTTTTATTTTTTTAGATTCCACAAGTAAGTGAAATATAGTTTTTGTCTCCCTATATGACTTGTTTCACTTAGCATGATATTAAGTTCATCCATGTTGTTGCAAATGCCAAGATTCATTCTATTTTATGGCTGAGTAATATTCCATTGTGTATATATATATATATATATATATATAATACCTAGAAATAGAACTTCTGGATTGTATGGTAGTTCTACTCTTAATTTTTTAAGGAAACTCCATACTGTTTTCCATAGTGGCTACACCAGTTTACATTCCTACCAACTGTGCACGAGGGTTCTCCTTTCTCCACATTCTCACCACTTATTATTTCTTGTCTTTTTGATAATTGTCACTCTGATAGGTATGTGGTGATATTAGATTGTGGTTTTGATTTGCATTTCCCTGATGATTAGTGGTGTTGGGTATCTTTTCATTTATGTGTTGGCCATCTGCATGCCCTCTTTGGAAAAATGTCTATTCAGCTCCACTGCCTATTTTTAAAAAAGATTTTATTTATTTATTGTGGGGGGAATCATGAGTGGCAAGGAGGGGCAGAGGGAGAGGGAGAAGCAGACTCCCACTGAGCAGGGAGGTGGGGCTCGATCCCAGGACCCTGAGATCATGACCTGAGCAGAAGGTAGATGCTTAACTGACTGAGACCCAAGCACCCCCACTGCACATTTTTAATCAGATTTTTTAATATTGAGTTTAATGAGTTCTTCATGTATTTTACATGTTAACCCATTTTTGGATATATCACTTGTGAATATCTTCTCTTATTCAGTAAGCTCTGTTTTCATTTTATTGATGGTTTTCTTGGCTGTGCAAAAACTATATTGTTTGATGTAGTCCTGTTTATTTTATTTTTGTTGTCCTTGCCTGAGAGACAGATCCAAAAAATACCACTAAGACTGATGTCAAAGATCTTACTGTCCATGTTTTCTTCTAAGAGTTTTATGGTTTCAGGTCTTACTTTTAAGACTTTAATCCATTTTGAGTTTTTTTGTATATGGTATAAGACAGTAATCCAGTTTCATTCTTTTGTATGTAGCTGTCCAGTCTCCCAACACCATTTATTAAAGACACTATCTTTTCCCTGTTACATATTCTTGCCTCCTTTGTTGTAGATTAAGTGATTATATAAGTATGGATTTATTTCTGAGATCTCTCTTCTATTCTATTGATCTATGTGTCTGTTTTTGCACCAGTACCATATCATTTTTGTTTTTGTTTTTATTTAAATTCAAGTTAGTTAACAGATAGTGTATTACTAGGTTCAGGGTAGAGTTCAGTGATTCATCAGTTGCATATAACACCCAGTGCTTATTTCATCAAGTGGCCTTCTTAATGCCCTTCACCAAATTACCCATCTCCCCACCCACTTCCCTTCCAGCAACCCTCAGTGTGCTTCCTATAGTTGAGTCTCTTATGGTTTTCCTCTCTCTCTGTTTTAATCTTATTTTATTTTTCCTTCCCTTCTTATATATTCCTTATTATTTTGTTTCTTAAATTCCTTATTATTTTGTTCCTTAAACTCCCCAAATGAGTGAAATCATATGGTATCTGTCTTTCTCTGACTGACTTATCTTGCTTAGCATAATATACTCTAGTTCCATCCATGTTGTTGCAAATGGCTAGATTTCATTCTTTTTGGTGTCTGAGTAATATTCCATTACATATATATGTATCTCACATCTTCTTTATCCATTCATCTATCAGTGGACATCTGGCTCTTTCCATATTTTGGCAATTGTGGACATTGCTGTTATAAACATTGGGGCACATGTGCCTCTTCAAATCACTATTTTTGTGTTCTTTGGATAAATATCTAGTAGTGCAATTGCTGGATCATTGGATAGTTCTATTTTTAACTTTGTGAGGAACCTCCATACTGTTTTCCAGAGTGACTGTGCCAATTTGAATTCCCACCAGCAGTGTAAAAATGTGAGACAGAAATCCATCAAAATCCTAGAGGAGAAAACAGGCAGCAACCTCCTTGACCTTGGCTGCAACAACTTCTTTCTAGCCAGTACCATATTGTTTTGATTACTATAATTTGTACTGTAGTTTAAAATCCAGGAAGATGATACCTCCAGCTTTGTTCTTCTCTGGCTATTTAGGGTCTTTTGTGGTTTCATACAAATTTTGGGATTATTTGTTCTAGTTCTGTGAAAAATTGCATTGGTATTTTGATGGTGATTGCATTGAGCCTATAGATTGATTTGGGTAATATGGACATTTTAACAATATTAGTTCTTCTAATTCATGAGTATATCTTTCAGTTTATCTTTGTCATCTTCAATATCTTTCATCAATGTTTTATAGTTTTCAGAGTACAGTTCTTTCACCTCCTTACTTATGTTTACTCCTAGGTATTTTGTTCTTTTTGATTCAACTTTAAGTGGGATTATTTTCATAATTTCTCTTTCTGATAGTTTGCTGTTAGTGTCTATAAATGCAACATATTTCTGTATATTAATTTTGTATTTGCAGATTTACTGACTTCATTTATTACTTCTAATAGTTTTTTTGGGTAGAGGCTTTAGGGTTTTCTGCATATAGAATCTCATCTGTGAATAATGACAGCTTCACTTCTTCCTTTTCAATTTGGATGCCCTTTATTTCTTCATGCCTAATTGTTCTGGCTGTGGCTTCCAATACTATGTTGAATAAACATGACAAGAGTAAGTATCCTTGTTTTGTTCATGATTTTAGAGGAAAAGCTTTAAACTTTTCACCTTTGAGTATAATTTGGGCAGTGGGTTTGTCATATATGGCATTTATTATGTTGAACTACTTTCTGTGTATATCCAGTTTGTTGAGAATTTTTACCATAAAGTTATGTTGAGTTTGTCAAACGCATTTTCTACATATTGAGATGATTATATGATATTTATTCTCCATTTTGTTAATATACTGTATCACATTGATTGTTTTGTGGATATTGAGCCATCATTACATTCCTAAAATAAATCCCACTTGATCACAGTATATGATTCTTTTAATGTATTGTTGCTATTGCATTGGTTTGCTAATATTTTGTTGACAATTTTTGTATCTATGTTCACCAGGGTTATTGGCCTGTAATTTTCTTTTTTTATAGTGTCTTTGTCTGATTTTGATATCCAGGTAATGCTGGTCTAATAGAATGAGGTTGGAAACCTTCCTCTTCAATTTTTTGAAATAGTTCGAGGAGGGTAGGTATTAACTCTTTAAGTGTTTGGTAGAATTTACCTGTGAAGCTGTCTGGTCCTGGACTTTTGGGGGAGTTTTTTGCTTACAGATTCAATTTCATTAATAGTAACAGGTCTGTTCATATTTTCCATTTCTTCTTTGGTATGTTCCAATTCTTAGTATGTTGTGCATTCCTAGGAATTTATCCATTTCTTCTGTGTTGTCCAATTTGTTGGTGTATAATTGTTTGCAGTAGTTTTCTATGACCCTTTATATTTCTGTGATATTGGTTGTAACTTCTTCTCTTTCATTTCTTATTTTATTTGTTTGAGCCCTCTGTCTTTCTTTCTTAATAAGTGTGGCTAGAGGGTTATCTACTGTGTTTATCTTTTCAAAGACCCAGCTCTTACTTTCATTAATTTTTTTTATTGTCTTTGTAGTCTCTATTTAATATATTTCCACTCTGATCTTTATTTCCTTCCTTCTACTAACTTTAGGATTTGTTTGTTTTTCTTTTTCTAGTTTCTTTAAGTATAAGATTAGAATGTTTATTTGAGATTTTTCTTTTTCCTTGAAGTCGGCCTGTATTGCTAAAAACTTCTCTCTTGGAGATGCTTTTACTGAGTCCATGGATTTTGGAGCATTGGGTTTTTGTTTTCATTTGTCTCTATGTATTTTTGGGTTTCCTCTTTTATTTCTTTATTCACCATTGGTTATTTAGTTGCATGTTCAGTGTTATGTTTGTGTTTTTTCCAATTTTCTTCTTGTAAATGATTTCTAGTTTCATAGCATTGTGGTTGGAAAAAATGCTAGATATGATTTCAGTCTTTTTAAATTTATTGAGACTTGTTTTGTGATCCAACATGTGATCTGTCCTGGAGAATGTTCCATGTGCACTTGAGAAGAATGTGTATTCTGCTGGTTTTGGGTAGAATGTTCTTTATATATCTATCAAGTCCATCTGGTCTAATGTGTCCTTATTAATTTTCTAGCCATTAATGTAACTGGGGTGTTAAAAGTCCCCTACTATTATTCTATTACTGGTTTTTCTCTGTTTGCATCTGTTAATACTTGCTATATATATTTAGGCACTCATTTGTAGGGTGCATAAATATTTGCAAATGTTATATCTTCGTATTGAATTGATTCCTTTATCATTATATGATCTTTCTTTTTCTCTTGCTACAGCCTTTGTTTTAATGTCTGTTTTGTCTGATATTAGTATTACTATACCAGCTTTCTTTTAATTTCTATTTGCATGAAATATCTTCTTCTATCCCTTCACTCTGTGTGTGTGTCTTTAGATTTCAAGTGAGTCTCTTGTAGGCAGCATATATAGATGGGTCCTTTATTTTATCCATCAGGGTGTCTGAATTTTAAAAGCTCCACAGGTGATGTAGATATGTCTGAAAGGTTAAAACCTCTGGCTAGAATGACTTAAGGAGTTTATCAAAATGTATGTTGTTGTATGTTCTTGTCAAGAGCTGCATGGTGATGGAACATACAGGGAGACTAGCATTCCTTCATTTCACAATTATTTTTGAGTTCCTCTTATTGCAGGCATTGTCTTTACTGCTAGATATGTAATGGCGTTATTAGCATTCCCAGCCCTTGTCCTCCAGGGACCTACAGTCTCGTGTTTTTTTCTTGGATGGTATTAGAAAAAAGATGTATAAATTTCTAGTTACTCTTTGATTTGAGTCTTGGCATTGCTGCTTAGTAATAAGTCATCGAACCTATGGGACCTTGGTTTCCTCATCAGTGAAGCAGGATAATAAGAGCTTTACAGCATTGTTATAAATATTAAGCATGATCATGCATAAATATGCATGTATATTTGTACAGGGTATTATTTTTACTGACTCCCACCTGGATTCAGTTTTTTTTTTTCTTCTTTCATTTTTAAATCTTTTCCATTTGGTCAGACTTTTTAGCAATTACAACTCCAACCTTGACTCACCATGCAGACTACAGCAAAGGTGTTAATATTTGGACCCAGTTTCTTTATCTTGCCAAGGATTCCAAGAATGCTATATGAATACATTTTAAAGTGAAAACAAGGTCTTATTTAGATAGCATGACACTTGACATCAGTAGGATTCTATCATGAATCTATTATTTTGATCCCAGAAATTTACTTTTGGCTTAGTCAAAATTTGGAAACTTTCTCTTGGTTGTAAACTTTGTTCAATTCGGGGTTAGCCAGTTTGCCAGCTTCCCATCTTGTACTAGTCACGCACCCCATATGCATTGTCTTAGCGTTTTGCTGCAGAGCTCCCAGGAAGATAAGAAACACATTATAATGCTATTTTGATATGGGTGTTATTTGTTACAAATCCAAAAAGAATACAAATCTGGAGTTAAGAATGACAAGGGTAAGAGAGAAGATAAAAATAGTCAATTTTTTCATGCAATCTTCATTTAAGATATCATTCATTGTATCTCTTCTATAGCAATTGGCACTTTCTAACATATAAATTATGCATTACATTAACTTCCTATTACTACTATAACAAATTACCACAAATTAATAACTTAAAACAACACACATTTTCTGGCTTATAGTTCTGGAGGTCCAAAATCTGGCATGGCTCTCACTTGGCTAAGATCAAGTTGTGGACGGGACTATATTTCCTTCTGGAGGTTCTAGGGGAGAATTCATTTCCTTGCCTCTTCCAGATTCTTGAGACCACTCACATTCTTTGGCTTATGGCCCCTTTTACCTTGGAAACCAGCAACTTAAACCATTTACATCTCATTCTGACAATAGATGGAAGAGTTTCTCTGATTTTAAGGAATCATGTGATTAGTTCAAGCCCATTCCAATAATCCAGGATAATCTCATCACAAGGTCCTTAATCTTAATCACAAATGCAAAGTCCCTTTAGCCATGTAGGGTAACATATTGACAAATTCTAGAGATTAAGGAGTAGATATCTCTGGGTGGCTATTAATCTGCTTACCAAATGTATGTCTGTCTCATTTCTTCTACTCAGTCGTAAGCTTTTAGGTCCCCAAATATGTATCTGATTTTTGTTGTATTCTCCACAGAATCTATCCAAGTGTATTACATACAACAAAGGGTTCAACCAGCATTTGTTGAATGATCCAGTAGAACTAGAAAAATTTAAAAGATTCATTGGAGCAAATGGTTAACTTGTGGGGTTTTAAGAATTCCTGTAAGAATAGTTCTTTAATATACCCACATCTATTGGAAAATTTATGAATACTTAAATAATTTTGTAAACATTAGATTACAAAAATTATTTTTTTATTTTTAAGGCTTATACATGACTACAGTATATTACATATTCCAGGATGCTGTGATGGTGTTAATTTCCAGCTGGATTCCTGTCTATCTGTACAGCTTATGCCTGAGTATGTTGCTGTGATGATAAGCACAACTCAACAATTAGAAATCAGGTGCCACAGGAAAGACTCTGTATTGCCTATCAAATATCAATCATAGAAGGGTCAAGACGAAATTAAACATTATAGAGCTGGTTTGGGTTCTTGCCCTGGGCAATTAACTTGCTGATAATTTGCAATGTTCATCTCTTGTAGAATTGAATGTGATGTGTTGCTAGACTTCCCAAAGGAGTAGCTTTTAAGAAATGTGTCTTATATGGTTGGTATCACATAGAGTTCTGCAAGTTGTGCAAAGCAGCCACAGACTCTGGAATCTATAGCTGGCAAGAGAAATAAATATTTCCGTATT
Organism: Ursus maritimus; assembly: GCF_017311325.1. Lineage (NCBI taxonomy): Eukaryota > Metazoa > Chordata > Mammalia > Carnivora > Ursidae > Ursus > Ursus maritimus. The sequence continues at coordinate 45,201,284 of NW_024426552.1, read as the reverse complement.
GCATTTAGCAATTGCTATGTATTAAGGCAATTTTGTTTAAAAATTATTAAGGGCTTTGTAACACAAAGACCCTGTTAAATTACACAGAAAGGATTAGATTTAGGGGGTGGGGTAGACAGGGGGGATATTGGATATGCAAGCACAGATGGTCTTGATTGACTCATGAACACACCAGAGCCAAGTGGGAAATATGTGTTTTGTGTGGTTACATGTGTTGTAAAGAAAATTGCCCCTGGTTCTTTCCTGTAAGAAAGTATGAGGAGTGAAGAGAAGGGAGGAGACCAAGATCATGTGGGGAAAGATGAAGCAGACACAAGACCAGCATATGTAGCAGATATCTGGCAAAGAGAAGAGCAAAGAGAGGGTGATGAGGAAGGAGAGCCAAATTCCTTCCTTGGAATGTGAGTGACCGATGAGAGGAGGGATCTTCTGTGCCAAGGATCAAGGTCACTGAGTGGATATCTGTTCTATAGATAGTTGCCTTGGGATTTAGGTGTAACTCCCCAACCACACTGCCTGGTTTACCGTTCAGACTGTCTTCCTGTGGGGAATGGGTTCCTGCAGAGTTGCTTCTAATCCACCCAATTCCTTCCTTTGCCACAAAGACCTCAGACACCTGGGAAGGGTGTGGGCAATCTCAGTAATTCTGAAATCTGTTCCAAGCCCTTTACAGACCTTGCCTCATGTAATCCTCACAAGAACTTTAAGTGGTAGTTTGCAGAGTGGTGCCCCATTTTAAGATTAGGAAACCTAAGCTCAAGGAGGTAAATAACTTGCCCAGGGTCATACAGCTAGTTGATATTGATACAGGATTTGTAAACAGGAAGTCTGGTTTCAGAGTGCCCAATTTTAACCATTCACTGCCTTCATCCACACTCTATGGTCTTACCTCTTTAAATAATGGACCCCTTGAGAGAGTAATTGCAGATTTCATCTTTGTAGTCCTCATAGAACTTGTCAGAACATCAATCTACAAAGTAGGTGCTTCATTTCACAGTAAATGGATTATTTACTTAGGGTTCTAATATGCTTGTCAGAAACTGGAACAAGCCTGATTCTTATATCCCTATTAACAGAGATCAGTTGTAGGAAGGAATGGAACTAGTCTCAGCAACTCCAGAACCAAACTTACAGAGACCTAGAGAACTAATCAGAATGCAACAGTATTTTTAATAATCTTCCAGTTGTGATGATACATGGTAACCCTAATGATATTCTGTCATGTTCATGGTTCAGTTTCCCCTCTGCTTTGTTATCTACATACTTTTTGCTGCCTTTGGGCTTCTACTCCTTGGTGTATCTTCTACTTTCTTTCATTTATTTCTCAAATCCTTTCCCACTGCTCACTCTGACTTTGTACATCTCCCAGTCAGATTCCAAGTGAGAGATTTGATGGGATCAATCATTCCACCATTTTGTTGAGTAGGGTTCTCCAGCTGGACCCCTTCTTGGCCCTTGCCGAGTCTATAGATGGCTATCTCTGGGTGAGACACACATTCTTTGCTGGAGAGGCTGCAGCCAGAGTAGGGGGAAGGGTGAGGATCACAGGATACAGCAATCTATGAATGGAGAACCACCCTAAAGGGGGCCATGGGTTTGGCAGGGACCACAAGGCTTCTCAGAAGCGTACATTATTTGGCTTTTCTCATAGAGTCATATTCATGAAAATGGGCAAAGTTATGGCCACAAAAGTTTGAAAATCTAAGAAAATGTGGTGTCCCCAGCATACATAATAAAACAATAGGGTAGATTAAGAACAACTTTGCAAATAGTGCTCTGAGTCCTAAACTTTAAAATTGTGCTAAACATGCTTGGAAGGTGTTGAGATGAAACAGATGATTTAACCTTCAAGACTCATTTGTGGAATCTGTCAATCAAACCTAAAAGCATAGCAAAAGATAAAAACTAAAAGCCGACAACATACCATACGTACAGTTATTCCAGTTGCCAAGGGAATATATGTTTTTTTTTTTAAATCACAATTCTCGTGATAAACATGGTATTCAGTTCTTGGCACAATATAAATCAAACTCATTTAAGAAGTTTAGAAAGTTACAGAAACAGTTACAAAGAGCATTCTTTTTTGTCACTATCTTAAATTTGTAATCCCCTGTTCCCTCTTAGAATGCCATATGGAAAAGAAACAACATTTTAAATGGGTTTCTGAAGAACTGCAGTTGACATGAATACCAAAAAACTTCATAAAACCACTAAATATTTGGCTAGTGTGGAATCTACTCGAGGTTTTAAAAAGTCTGAAGACAAATTGTTATGTTAAGAGAAAAAGTCTTCAGACCATGGCTGACCTATCAACTGACCAATAATTTTCCCCACTGAGCATTTAAATCACCCAGCCTTCAGAACTACAGACTTCCCTAATTAAGCAGCTTACCCCCCCCCCCAATGGTTGGAATGGGTCAGTGTATTGCTTTGGCTTCCCTGGCAGGAGCGTTCACAATGTCGGGTCTGGTCAGCCACCCAAACCACTTTCCCATACATCAAGGATCCAAGATAATTTCACCAGACACTCTAAAGTGCAATTGCAATTTGCCAATTTCCATCTCACGTATCTTCCTAGAAAACAGAGATCTACACACAGCCCATGATATTTTTGCACATGGACTGAGATATAGATCTTGGTAGATGTCTCAGAAATCTGGGAATGGATATGCTGCTAGCTATAGTAGTAAATGAAGCATCTTTCATATTTGGCATCTTTCATATTTGGCACTTTGTACAATTACAAAGTGAATAAAAAAGAAAAAAGGGGTTTATACTTGGGATTACAGTTTGAACTGTTTTGAATGGGCTTCTACATGTAAGAATATAGTGAATTCAGAATCAGAGGGCAATATGACTTTACAGTAATAAGGATATAATGGACTTTTCTGATACTATAAGTCCTTATAGAATTTTCAGGTAAAACATCTTTACATTCAAATTCCAAGTCAGCACTTTCAGTAAAATTGCGTGGGTCAAAAGAAAATATATCAACAGTGGGTTCATATTTTGATTTCCTTGGACTTTGCAATGGTGGAATTCTGCTATTCTCCTTATGCTGGCCAGGGCCGAAAAATACTTGTTACAGAATTTCGGATGGTAACATGGCCAGTCTGGTTTATTCATAACAAGTGCTGTGAGAGTTGAAGACATGCCACTTCAACTGAATAGAGAAAAATGGGGCATCTTTCTGAACATCAGTGGAGAAATCTGTAAATACTTAGCTGCTCTTCAATCTAAGGTCACATGTGTACCTTTGACTTCATTCTACTTTTTATGAAAAGAACTGTTTGTCTTTTGAGCATGGAGGGAACAAACTTCCTCTCAGCTTCTCTCCCTTTCGGAGCCAGATCAATATCTGCTGGTCATTCTTATCCTCTAACTTCGTGGGGGCTGCTGGGAGTTGAGCTTCCCTTACGCTCCCATGTCCATTGATGAAAGCTCAGGCTCAGCAGCTGGCCTGAGAACAGAAAGGTCAAGGCCGATGTCAGATCCTACCCATATTTAGCATTTTAAGACCCAGCCTTGTCCCACGTGGATCATTGCCTTCTCAGTCTCTGGGGGTTGTAAGTACCAGGTTTTATTGGCCTGCTATGTATCTGACAGTTCTAGCACTGTACTCTTTTGGAATCTAGTTATATTTCATCCGGCTAAGAATTTCTGTGGTATGAGAAGACTGTCTATAAGATGAAGCTAGTACCTAATAAATTATAGGGCTCCACTAGTGTTTGTGGAAGAGTACATGAAATTTATGTGATAGCTACTACTTTTGTAAGCCTAGAGAGGAAGGGAGCTTGTTTCTTGGGGGAGAACATTTCTTGTCATTTAAGTCAGTTGCCTTGGATAATCATGTATCGCATAAAGAATATAATAGTGAATATGGCAAAATATAGTGAGGAGGACAGCTGGGCACTGGGGTGGGAACGGTTGAAAGAATAGGAATGGATAAAAAGTTTGCAGAAGTGTTTTACCCTATTTCACATCTATTTGTGTTTTCCCAGTTAGTTCCTCATCTTGAACTGATAAAAGAGCCCCAGAGTGAAGGAGAGCAGTGGGAGGAGATTGGTGAATCCCTCTCCATTCTGCACTCTTCCTGACTGTGTGACAAAGTGTTCTGAAGATATAAGTACATATGTGTGCACATCTCTCATAGCTACCAAGGCAGAGCACTGCAATTCATCTTATTCTGTATCGCAAAGCTAGATTACGTGTCAAAACCTCTTTTTAGCTCTATCAACCCATGATTCCATAGTTCTCTGTGCCTCCAGTCTCCTTTTGTTTTGTTCATTTGTATTCCTCACAGCATCCTGGTGATCAGTACTATTATTTCTGTTTGGCAGATGAAAGCTGGGCTTGGGGAAACAATATGACTTGGGCAATTCATCCCAATAAACAGGGATAGACCCATGAAGCAAGCTTAGTTTTAGAACATGTCCAGTTCTATAAACTACTAGGCCCCAGAATAGCCACTCTTCCCAGTTCCTACTTTTTGTTTCATTTGCATTCATTTGAGATCTGTCTTCTGCATGGGTCCACTGGCCTGCTGTTATTCTGAAGTGGAAAGTCTTAAGCCTTGCTATTCTCTCTGAGCTTGGCAAAGTGTCTCTGGGGAATGTTTTAAGAGAATAAAGTATGACCTGTCATGTAACTGTTGCTGAGGAAGAGACACAGTTCTCAGAGCCAGGAATTCCTGGCCACGTATAAGCTTCATGACCTGGATGAAGCCTGTTGGTGCCTAAGCTTCTCCATCCATATTCTCTTCCTGCCCCAACCTACAGGAATATTATGTGCCTAAATGAAAGGAAATTATCTTGACCTACTTGGATTTGATCTTTACATTCTCTTCCAGTTCTGAGATGCTATAGCTCTTTACTGTGGGTGGAGAAGTTGAAAAAGGGAGTCCAGAAGAGATTTTTAGATGATCTATGGTTTTTACTTCTACTAGTAGACAAGTGATGATAGTTCTTCAAGTCCTATCTCATCCTCATCAATAACAGTCATTCAAAAATGTAGGAATTTTATCCCTGGAGGTGTTAATTAGGATAAAAATCAACGGTCTTCTCAGTCCAGCTACCAATGCTGTAGTTTCTGTGAATGGTATATGTTTCAGTTGAGGATTTGAAGCAGACTTTTGGGCAATTCCATACCTTCTACAGGGAAAATCCTGTTGCTCTGTTTCTTAGTCTTAATTTACTCCTTTCTTTTCTTCTTCTTTTATTCTCTCTCTCCTAGTGAATTTTCCTTGTTCTTTCCTGTGCAAATAGCTCATTAGAGCTCTTTCCATTTGAGTTCAGCTCACCCATAAGAGCCATTGTCTAAAGATCACTGACCTCTTAGTCCAAATTCTTATCAAATGGCATCTGAATAACTTAATCAAGTCTTTGGCTACTTCTCCCTCTTGGAATATGGGTCCATTCTGGTTAGAATCAGCTGTAGGAGAAAGAGGGCATGGGTAGAGAGCATAAGCGTGGGCTTTCACTCAGGGTCCACAGACAGCACAAGCAATAACAGGCAGGCGTACCTTGGTTTGCAATCTATAATAAAAGAGATCTTCTCCAAGCTCAATACCTCATTTTGGTTATAGATGATAAAACTTTTACTTTGAACACATGATGTTTTTTGGAGTCAGGAAGTCTTTGTTCATGATCTTGGCTCTGCCTCTTACAAACTATGTGAATTTCTTCTTACTTAACAGTTTTGCCATCTGTAAAAGAGAGAGAGAGTAATATTAGTATCTTCTATTCACTTCACAGTACTTTGTGAAAAAAATAGGTCAGAAATGTTTATAAGTTTGTGAATTTATACAATGTCATGCATTTTTATGTATCTCTTCCAGTTTCATTGAGACATAATTGACATACACTGCTTTAGTTTTAAGTGTACAATATAATGACTTGATATATGCATATATTATGAAATGATTACCACAGTAAGTTTCATTACCATCCATCACTTCAAACAGTTACAGGTTTTTTTGTGATAAGAACTTTTAAGGTTTACTCACTTAGCAACCTTCAAATACATAATACAGTATTATGAACTATAGTTATCATATAGTATGTTACAACCCCAGAACTTATTTATAACTGGAAATTTGTACCTTTTGACCACCTCCACCCATTTATATTTTTATTTTCTTGAGTTAAAAAAAATTTTTATTATGTTCAATTAGCCAACATATAATAAATCAATTTTTAATGTAATGAACGATTCGTTAGTTGCATATAACAACACCCAGTGCTCATCACCACACATGCACATTTTAAAATTTATGTTATCTTTGCTAATAAATTAAAATCAGACACTATGCTCTTAACCCTTATTTGACTATCCGATTGTTGAAATTATTTCTCCCACACTCCCAGACCAGGGAGACTTTCTTCAACAATACAGCTAAATAGCACCTACATTTTAGGTTCTTTTTCTGCTTCAGTACCCTCTTCAGCACTTATATTACATGTCATTCTATCATATATTTATGTATCTTATTTTCTGTTCCTGTTTTTGAATTTGAGCTCGTGGAGGCAGGGGCTTTAGTTGTCCTCCTCATTTCTGTATTCTTCACACATAGTAGTACTTTCTCTGGCATATAGCAGATGCCCAGTAAATATTTGTGAGCAAATATTTATGCATATGAATGAATGTCCAATAAATAATAATTGTTAACTTTTTTCTTTGCTTCTGGTTCTATTTTTGGTCTCAAGTGAAGTATTTTTATAGAAATATCAGCATGGACTAAAGCAGCACACCATTCTACAGTCAGTCTAAATACATTTAGAGGAAAAACATAACCAAATTTTGTGAAGGTGAAATATCATTTAAAAGTCTGTTTTGTCCTAGATTTTGAGAACTTGACCTTAAAGCTCCAGGTTTTACTACCAGGGTCAAATCCTTTCTATGATTAAACTTCACCAGTTCATCTCCATCTGTAAAGTTTGTAGTTGTTACTTACTCTTCAAACGAGCATGTCAGTTTCACGGTCTGGTGGTGGGCAACTGAAATTCATGTTCCATATGTGGACATCTGATAAGATTTCCCTTTCTATCAAAGCAAATGCCCAGAGCAGAAATAGTAATTCTTTGGTCAGGGTATGAGTATTTTCTTTTTTGTGTTTTTGACATGCATGTTAACAGAAAAATGTGAAGAAAAATCAAAGCCATGTTGTCACATGCAGGCTGCTCTCAAAGTGAAGCAAAGCAAATGCCTGTCCCGCCCTGAGAACTTGCCACTATCTGTGGCTGGCTTTCTGCCATTTGGGACCAGGTGTCTTAGAAGGTTGATGTGATGAAAATCATTTATAAATATAAATGAAACAGAAAAATCCAAACTTCATGAGGTCAGGTATGTCCAAGGAATGTAAGGAAAGCCAAACTTATTTATCCATGATAGTTTTTCCTTCTGAATCTGATGGATGCTCAGTGTATTCCATGAGGTTCTAGAACATGTCTCAATACAAGGAAAATAATAAAACATGTCCCAAAAAAACTAAATAAGAAAGTTGTTTCCTTGTAAAAGAAAAAAAAAAAAACACCTTCATTGAATACAGAAGAGTAAGATTTTCTATGGCTCTGTCCTCAACTTTCTTTCGCAGTTCCATTTTCTCTGCCTGCTGAGAGCTGGCTTCCTGAAGGTCATATAGATTTCAGCAAGCAGCTGCATGGAGCCATTAGTTTCTACTCTAAATGGAGAATTTACTCCAGAGCACATCTACTGTTTGGAACTCATCCCTGCTGCTCAGTCCCCAAGTGGAATGACTGTCACTTGCATGTTTAATATTATACTTAAGTATCTATCTGACTGCCATTCTTTACACGTTATTCAACAGGTTATGAAGTTAGATTGTTTCAGAGTTTGCAGTGCATGAAGTGAGGCATCTGTGCATTGCGGTGGCCAGGGCTGAAAGCTACATGGTTACCTGAATACTGGGGGGAGCAGAAGAGGCTCGAAGGAGTCCAGAAGTACATGGAGATTTCTTCTTACTTGTTTTACAGATCTCTTTGGCATTATTGATTTGGGGAAAGTCTCAGGAGACCAGGGCTTCCCCACATGTTCTCCACAGGAAGCCTCATGTGAGTGGGTCAGGACTCTGACCTGCCGTTGAACAGTCCTGGTTTCCTCAAGACCAGTCTCCTTGATAATTACAGTATAATATATAGACTGTATTGAGTTATTCATTTTAGTGTAACAGTTCCCAGGAGATCCTACTTGCTGATGGGTCCCACTACTTGGGGAGACAGTATTACAAGAGCAGGATTGCTCTATAAAATATTCACCTGGGAGCAAACAATACCACTTGACCAGGGCTGTTTTTCTGGTATGATGATTCTAGGGACGTTATTCAGAATATTTAACAATCTGAGTGGTTGAAGCACATCAATCAAAGGGAAAGTCTGACTAATCAGAGTAGACAGCCCTTGCCCCCAAGAAAAACCCAGTGGGTTGTACCAGGATGGGAAGATGGACGTGTTTATTTCCCACCAGCCATTCAGGCTTTTGTCCTAAGCTTCTAAAACCCTATCTTACCATAATTATTGTATACTAGAGGCCGCTAATCAATAATTGCAGACATGTCGTGTTAAAAAATATTTGATTACTGTTATTCTTAAAATTACTCAACATTAAGAATTTAGCTAACAACAACAACTTCAACTAACGCAGAGTTTTCACCTCCAATTCTCACCTTATTACCAATATTCTAATTCAAGATTAACTGCTTCTTCAAAAGAAATACCATTTGAACATCTCTCATACTAACTTCCCTTAGTAGGTGGGCCTCAGGCTAGAACATGTCCTCCCTTGGGTGCTCCTCTAGAATTCCTCGCAGCCCCCATGCCCTGCTGAGACCGAGACAGACTTGGAATTTTCCTTTTACATACACTTCAGCACTAACACACTCATTCCTTTATCATTCATTATCCTTCCCTTTTTTTCGATTCTGTCAGCTCTCTACTCCAGACCACAGCCTTGTCAGTATCCCATTTTATATGCTAAAACTACGGAAGCCATTTATTTGTTGTTTATTGTTATTTATTTATTTACTTGTCATTGGACATATCGGAACTGAATTAGACTATTAGATTAAGAGCGATTTATTTGACTTTTTTTTTTGGAGGGGGTGGGTATCTCTGTTAAAAGTCCCTTTGTGGGAGGATGTCAGAATGTTTCAAAAATAAAAATGAAAAAGAAGAAAAAAAAAGCAAAAGAACAAAAGAAAGATAAAATCCTATCAACAGTAAAACAATTAAGTCTAGTTTACCTGTACCAACTTTTTAAACTTCATTCTTGCTTCCTAAAAGTCTTAAAATCTCTCAGCAGGGAAAAACAGCAATGAAACTAACACTTTGTCAGTCTTCCTTTCTAATTGTTTCTATTTTCCCCTCTGTCGCTCTTGACCAGAGCCTCACCTTTCTTGTACTTTGTTTGTATACTTTTTCTTATCACCCAGGGTTACTGATTTCTGCCTAATTTGTCGAATGAATCTGGAAACACGTGTTTGGCTGAAGTAGTGAAGTGTGTGTCCAGACCGGCCTGAGGCATTCCCTCCCAGAACTCCAAGGTGAAAGATGAATGGAAGCCCTCTCCTGCCCTACCCATTTATCTCCAGCTTACCTGTTGTATACCTCTTTTCCTTCAAAGCTGTCTTAATGCTTTTTTCTTTTTTTTAATTTAATTTTTATTTTTTTAAAAGATATTATTTATTTGATAGAGCGCGGGAACACGAGCAGGGGGAGGGGTAGAGGGAGAAACAGACTCCCAGCGCTGAGTGGGGAGCCCACCAGCACAGCGCTTGATCCCAGGACCCTGAGTTCATGACCTGGGAGGAAATCAACAGTCAGCCACTACCCAGGTGCTCCAATGCTGATTTCTTCTATATGAAAACATCGTTGAATGGGGGAAGGGGAACACCAACTCTTCCCAGCCCCTATTTTCTACCTTTCCCACGGAGACAACTTGCGGTGGTTCTGGTGGCATTCAGTGGAAACAGATGTTTCCTCTTTCTCAGATGATCTTTTGTATGTTAATATCACTCCCCAGGGAGCCTTCCTTAGGCATCCCAGAGCATTTAACATGTAACATTGTAATAAAACATTGCAATTGAGATCTACTGGTCAGAAGCGCTTTCAGCTCCGGTTTTATTTTATTTTACTTACTTATTACATTTTATTATTATCTTTTAAATCTGTTTTCTCAGCACTTGTTCCAGAGCTTAGTTCATTATAGGTTCTTAGTAAGTAGTTTGTGTAAATACAAATAACTCAATAAGAAAATGGGGTATGAGCATTTTCTACCAGTTCAGAAACTCTCTTGGCACTTGCTCTTCTTTGTACCCTGATTATGGGGATTTTTTTCCCCTTATCTGGAACACAGGGAGGAGCAGGGGTGGAGTGGGAACTAGACACCACTTGTTATCAGCTATGTGGGACTAAGATCCAAGAAGTAATGAAAAGGAAGTTCATGGAGACAGATAATATAATTTGAAGTTGTGTTTTCATTGATGGAACCGTGGGACTCTCCTTTATGGGACAGGGTCAAAAGGACTTGGGGAGAAAGAGCAAATAATTATTTTTCATTCCCTTCAGATACAAATATAATCGGATAAAATATGAATCAATGAGTCAGATTAAGACATTTTGTCTAAGTAATTTAAACTGCTTTTCTTTGTAGTTTTATCAGCATTTGTGAAAATCAAGTTTTCACTCATGAAGATTAGAAAGAGAATGGAGTTGAGGGTCCACTAAAAAGGAGTTAACACCCTTTAAAGTGTGAAAAGATGATTGGATCAAGCATTTTATGTGTTTAAGTCAGTTTCTCCCCAAAAGTGAAGATAAGGACAACTGCTTTCTCTACCTCTGAAGACACATGCAAATAATATATGTAAAAATGAAAAAAAAAATACTCTGCAAAACATTACAGAAATGTAAAATATGCTATTTTCTGAGACTATTATCTTCTATTCCAAGGCTAATTGATCGCTCCTCTTTTAGCTGCCGATGTAGGTGTGAACTTTCTGACTTTTCATTAGCAGAAAACAGAGTACAAAATTTCCCTGTGAAGAAAATGAAACTAATAGAGGAATGATTTGAGGAAGCAAGGTTATTGTGTCTAATTTCCTACTGCTTTCCAGTAGTGCAGCCCTGATGATGATTATCTTTGAAAATCTCACAATCTTGAGCAAATTCATCCTTATGACACCTTCAGGGAGAAAAAAGCGGTGGCACACATGCGCCTCCCCTGGCTAGTGGAGGCTCAGATAGAAAAGCAGCCAGCCATAAAAACAGCACACTGAGATATAGTTGGAATATTAAGGTCTAAGTTGTCAGCCTGTGGAAGTGAAGGCTTCTTAACTTTCTAAGATAGCCATTTCCTCACTCAAGAAATGGGAGATCAGGCCAGTTTTGTCACATTATATATGCCTCTGCCTTCTGGGCACACTCAAGCTACCTGCACCCTGCTTGCCTTGGATTCTTTCATTCAGCAATTGTAAATTTCCCATTGTAAGATACTGTGCTGGTCTATCCTTCCCAAATTATATGTGATGTTTTGGGGAAGGTCAGCTGTGTGGTGGTAGAAACCAGAAATCATAGCAAATATATAATGCTTACCGTCAGGCATCGTACTAGAAATAATAGTACTTCTTATAGTGGGCGCTGTACTAAAAATGATATGAATTTACTTAATCCTTACTATATTCTTATGAGGAATATTTTAGAAATATTTCACTTTACAAATATGGAAACTGAAGCACAGGGAGGTCAAGCAATTTACCGGAGTCCACATATCTAACAAAGTCATAACATGAGTGCAAACGGCCGAGCTCCAGAGTTTGGTTGATAGCTTTAGTTCTAGCTCAGTGAGAAGGGTTTAACTCTGGCAGTTTGAATAAGTAAGATGATTTCTTAGTAAAATGCTTAGGTTGCCAACAAAGATTGAATTTGAATGTCACTCACAGGAAAATCAAAGGTAACTCTATATAATAATATAGCACAATCTATCCCTCTTTTTTGAATGTCTGTTACACTTAGTATAAATATCAGTGTTAAGTATACTTTTGCTATTTCAGGTGGGTAAGTTTTGCCTTTTCATTAGATTATAAACAAGTGAAGAAACTGTTTTTTAAATATCTATCTATCTATCTATCATCTATCTATCTGTCTATCTAGTTTTTCATTTGTCCATTTACACTTCCTGCACAGTGTGGGACACATGGTGGGCACCTGTTAACAAAAATGATTATTTCAGTCACTTTTTTTCCTTTTCTTTTGGTTCAATTACTTTTTATCTTTTTCCTCTGAGAATTTTGACAGGATGTAAAAGATGTGAAGAATTGTCTCCCTTGCACTCTGTATTCAGCCCTTGAACAGCATTCTCTTCCAAATAAAGGAAGAACATGTTGGCTTCCTTTGGAAACTGCACTACCCAGAAAAGAATGAGCTAAAAGGCAACCTTCGGGTAGTGGAGTTAGAGCAGTCTGGACAGGATTGGTGGGGTCTCCCCTCACCTGAATCATTAGTGCAGCTGGCATGGCTCATGGAAGCCTGACTACTCCAAATGTTAATTCTAAATATGGAAAAGAGTAAATTCATATGGGAACTGGAATGAAAATGACTCCTTAAGCTATAATGTGATCTCTCCAGGCACACTATGCCTGTGCTCAAATTTATGTGGACTGCAAAGAAAAATACACATAACACAGGCAAATCTGAAGGTATTCTGTTTTATAAGCTAGGATAAATTGCACATGATTTCCTAGATTTTATAGGGAAAAGAGAAGAGATTTTTCATGAATGAATTATAAGAGTTTTAAGATTGAAATGGAAAGTATATTCTCCCTTCTGAGCCTTTCTTTTTCTTATTGGTAGAGGATAAAAAACCATTTTTTAACCTCTTGTATTAATAATTCTACCCTAGTCATACAGTATTGGTTGATCAAAGGAAACAAGCAAGTATGGAAAGTTCAATTTCAATTTTTCAAAATAATCTGGTTGTAATAGATGGTAAAATAGATTACAGTCAAGAGATGGAATGCAAATTCTTGTAAACTTTTAATCCATCATTTTAAGATCACTGATTTGCTTATTAAACAGACATATAATGGGAATTGTGCTAGGTAGTGAAAATACAGCAATGAACACTTGTTTTAAGCACATACCCCCAAATACCAATTAAATGTTAACTAAAGAAGACTTAGTTTGAGGAGCAAAGGCACTAAAGATACAGGTTTCTGCCTACCTGCCTGTGTTGATACTTTATATTCCTTCTAACTTCCACTTATGAAAAGTTATTTGATTTAGCTGAGGAGACTCTAGACTCTGACAATGTTGTATGGGAGGGAGAAATACCAGGCTGCTTTGGGAGGCTCACCTATGGCTTCAACACAGACAAGGTCAAAGGGGATGGTAATGACCCACACTGCATGGGGGCTTTAGTATGGGAATGGAAGAGTAGGGTTCAATTCTCATGACTTCAAAATAAGCCAAACTGAGCCAGAACTCTCTTAGGCATATCCATCAAATCATGTGTCAGCCAGTGCTCTCCAGCAAGGCAGAAATGTGTGACCTTTATGTGTGCTAAATGTAGTTTCTAGGGAACTATAATAATATGATCACTTTTTGATTAGAACGAGATTTATTTCACTGCTGAAGATACACTGGACCTTGATCAAGGGAGCTTGTCAGTGGATTATTAGGGAGAATGGAATGCTGTGGAAGTATTTAGCTAACATTTTAAAACTAACTCTTAATTAAAAGCATTTGTGATGTGCTGTAATACTGGTATTTGTTCTTGGATTAATTCTTTATTGCAATTCTAACCAAGTAGCCCAAATACGTGTTGTAAATATACATAGATGTATCAAACATAGCCCCATGCACATACTGTATACTAGATTGTATTTATTTATTATTTTTCATTGTGTCCATTCATCCAGTCTTAGAAACCAAAAAAAGATGATCAACATTGCATGGGTGTCTATTTTTCCTTTGGCTATGCTACAAACTACCTGATCCTTCCAGAAACAGATCAAGCAAAGGTTAAAAGTGCATGCTCTTCTCTTTACTGATTTTTTTTTCAATATAAGCACTAATTGCATGCTTCTTAAAAAGTTTACATGTCATCTTGATTACCATGATCATGATTTATTTTTGTTCATCTTTTGTGTGCACAGAAATGGCAGCCTGGGTTTTTAGCCCTGTAATTTAACTCTAATAACAGAAAGAAGACAAATACACAGATAACATTTCTTAGTAGTTCCTCCACATACTTTTAGTTAAATTTCTTGTTTATTCTTCCAGAATGACTGCAAATATTAGAGACAATAAGCAAGGTGCTTTGGTCTTCCAGGTCCTAACTATAAACTAGATTTTGAGCAATCTTTTGAATGAGGGAAAAGACATCAAACAACAAGGTTAATAAACTATGGCCCACATACCAAATGCAGGTCACTGCTTATTTTTGTAAATAAAAGTTTTATTGGAACACAGTCACCTCCATTTGCTTATGTATTATATATGACTATTTTCACACTAAAACAGTAGGGTTAAATATTTGGAACACAGACCCCCTGGCCTGCAAAGCCTAAAATACTTACTATCTTGAAAAAGTTTGTAAGCTGCTTTGTAGAGAAAAAGAAGGAGAGGTTATTCCAGCCAAGAGCATAACACTACATGTTTCAAACTTGAAAGCATAGGTAATCAGGGAACAATTTGTAAATGACTTTGTGGTTAATTCCTAGGACCATTGATTTGAATAATAATCAGTATCCTGGAACAGATTTCTGAGAAGAAAAATAAAGTCTAAGTGGTTCTTGAATTCTGGGTAGAATGGATCAGAGAATCTAGAAGCTGAGAAATAATAAAGAATTTCAGATGGAACTTACCAAACACAAGCTACCATTATAATCTAGTATTTGTTCATTTTTAATTGTTACCCCCATAAGTAATAGATTAATCTGGAAATTATGTTTTACTCTTGATATTCTCAATTGCAGATATCAGTAGTATTATCAAATTGAGGGGAAATCTAGGCATGGAAAGTAGCATTCCATGGATGTAGGGAAAACTCTAGTCTTGACTCAGCTTATCAATAGTAAAGGAGATCTTTTTAATTTTATTCTTTGTTTGCTAAACTGTTACCATGAATGGGTATTAAATTTTATCAAATGTTTTTCCTTTATCTATAGAAATGATTAGTGGTTTTCTTCTTTTTCTGTTAATATGATAAGTTATACTGATTAATTTCCAAATATAAAATCAGTATTGCTTTCTTGGAATAAGTTCTACTTATTTATTCTATATTACAATTTTATGTATTACTAGATACGGTATTCTAATACATTAAATGAATTTTTGAGTGTATGTAAGAGATAGTGTTCTGTTGTTTTCTTTCTATTTTTTTTAAATTGAAGTATAAATGACACACAATGTTATATTAGTTTCAGTTATACAACATAGTGATTCAACAGTTCCATATGTTACGCTACCCTCACCACAAGTGTAGCTACCATCTCTCACCATAGAACTCTATTATAATACCATTGACTATATTCCCTATACTGTACCTTTCATTCCCATGACTTACTCATTCAATAACTAGAAGCTTATACCCCCCACACACACCCCTTCAGCTATTTTGCCCACCCTCGCCCCAGTTTGTTCTCTGTATTTACAGGTCTGTTTCTGCTTTGTTTGTTTTTTCATTTGTTTTATTTTTAGATTCCACATGTAGGTGAAATGATATGGTGTTTGTCTTTCTCTGTCTGTCTCCTTCGCTTACCATAATACTCACTGGGCCCATCCATGTTGTTACAAATGGCAAGATCTCATTCGTTTTTATGGCTAATATTCCGCTAAATATATCTACCTCATCTTCTTTATCCATTCATCTATCATTGGACCCTTAGATTGCTTCCATATCTTGGCTCTTATGATGCCACATTAAACATAGGAGTGAATATATCTTTTTGAATTAGTGTTATTGTTTTCTTTGGGTAAATACTCAGTAGTGGAATTATTGGATCATGTACTATTTCTATTTTTAATTCTTTGAAGAGCTTCCATACTGTTTTCCATAGTGGCTGTACCAATTAACATTCCCATCCCTGATGCACAAGGATTTCTTTTTCTCTACATCTTCATCAACACTTGTTATTTCTTTTTGATACCAGCCTTCTGGCAGGTGTGAGGTGGTTCTTCTTGTGGTTTTGATTTGCATTTCCCTGATGATTAGTGATATTGAATATTTTTTCATATGTCTGTTGGCATTTCTATTCAGTCCTCTGCCCATATTTTAGGTGGATTATTCGGGTTTTTTTTTTTTTTTTTGGTATTGTGTTCTATGTGTTCTTTACATATTTTGGATATTTACACCTTATCAGACATATGATTTGCAAATATCTTCTCCCATTCAGTAGGTTGCCTTTTCGTTTTTCTGAAAGTTTCCTTTGCTGTGCAAAAGCTTTTTATTTTGGTGTAGTTCCAATAGTTTATTTTTGCTTTTGTTTCCCTTGCCTGAGGAGACATCTTATGTCTTTGTTTGGATAATGGATTCATAAGCTTTTCTTTCTCCTCTATTTTCTGAAATAGTATGTGTGAGATTTGTTTTATTTCTACCTTAAATAATTGGTAGAATTCACTGGTATAACAGTCTTTCTACCAGTTTTCTCATGGGAAGATTTTGAATTACAAATTCAATTTCTTTTACTTGGTTTTTTCTTTTGGTTTTGTTAATTTTTACCTATGAAGGCATGTTTCTATTTCACCCAAGTAATTGAATTCTTTGGCAGTAATTGTCTATAATATTTTTTTTGTTATTCTACTAATATCTGTAATGATTTATTATTCTACTAATTTACTATTCTACTAATAAACTGTAATGATGTCCATTCTTTCAGTCTTAATATTGGTAATGTGTATCTTTTCTGTTTTTCTTGAAACTAGAATGTGAATTTTCTTGATTTCTTTTCTCAAAAACTCAGGTTTTAATTTTATTGTTTTTTAAAAGTTTTCTATTCCATTCCTTCTTGGTTTGTCTTTATTATTTCTGTCTTCTTACTCTGAGTTTAATTTGCACTTAAAAAAAAGTAAGTTTTATAAACTCTTGAGGCTTATTATTGATTATTGGTTTTAGACCTTTTATTTTATAAAATAAGCAAATAAAGCAACAAATTAACTAATTATACTCACTGATTTTGACATTATGTTTTCATTGTTAGTTCAAAGTATTTTCTAATTTCCTTTGTGATTTCTTCTTTAATATGTGGGATATTTAGAACTGTAATTTGTAATTTACAAATATTTGAAGTTTTCCCTCTTAGTTTTCTGTTATTATTTCCTAATTCAATTCCATTTTAGTCAGAGAGTATATTATGTATTTTTCAATCCTCTCCAATTTATTAAAACATATTTTATGGGCCAGCATATAGTCTATCTTAAGCAATCTTCAGTATGAAATTGAAGAGTGTATAGTCTTCAGTTATTGGATGGTATGTTCTATAAATGTCAGTTTGATCAAGTCATTTGATAATATTGTTCAAGTCATTGGTACTTTTTGCTGATTTTCATTTACTTTTATCAATTACTAAGAAAAAGGTGTTGAAACCTCCAACTGTAATTAGATTTTGTCTACTTTTCCCTTTTTATTCTTTCAGTTTTTGCTTTGTGTAATTTGAAACTTTGTTATTAGGAGCATACACGTTTAAGATTGTTATTTTTCTTTGTTTGTGTTTTAATTAATGGACTCCTTTATCATTAGGAAACATACCTCTTTTTCCCTAATAATATTCCTTATTCTGAAATCTACTTTGTCTGATATTTATATAGCCACCCCAGTTTTATTTTGATTGTTGCTTTCCTGGCATATTTTTCATCCTTTTACTATTAATCTATATTTTTAATATTTAATGTAGATCTGTTTTTTTAAATCAAGTCTTTGATGACCTTTGCCTTTTAATTAGTGTTTAGGCTATTTGCATTAGTGTAATTATTGGCACGTTTGGGTTTAAATCTACCATAGTGAATTTATTTTCTAATTATTTCACTTGTTATTTATTTTTTCTCTTTTCTTACCTTTTACAGATTAATTGAATATTTGACATTGAATATGCCATTTTATTTCCACTATTAGCTTGTTAGCTGTACCATTTTGTTCAATATTTTTTTCTTTAAAGAGTTAATTATCTTTTAAAGAAGATAATTAGATATCTTTTAAAGAAGATAATTAGAAAAAAAGTCTCTTAATCATTTATTTGGATTTCTGTCACTCTGTCAAAACAGTTTATTTTGTTTTTTAAGGCATTTATCATGGTTGGACTCAGACTGCAAATTATGCCTTTAGGATAACTGCTCAATCTTCAGTTTGATTTTTTTCTATTCTTAGCTGAGTGGCTTAAAGTTGGCTCCATGCATTCATAGCTCATGGCAGAATGTGTACACAGAAACTGCAGCACTCCCTCTTTAGTGTATTCTTTTTCTGGATACCCTCCCCCCCGCCCACCCCACTTTCCAGCAGTTGTACTCTGGATTTTCAGGCCTGAAAGACATAGTGTTTTCTACTGAGGTTTAGCCATCTACATGGTGCCAAGTATAGCTTGTTTTCAAGTTAAAAAATTTACCTTCCAATTACAGAATCTACCTGATGTTTTGTGCTATCCAATTCTTTCATATAATTTCCTTTGCATTTTGCCAAAAGTTAATGGTTATTATTTGCAGAAAAGTCAATCTAGTAGAACATGTTTGTCTATGCTACAAGGAGACCTACGTTTATGTATGCCAGACCTAGTAGCTATGAAGACCTGATGGGACCCCTATGCAGACCTTTTTTTATTCATAACTGCAAGGGTGAGCTTTCCTCCTGGGCTGCAGAATGTTTTTTAAAAGATTTTATTTTTAAGTGATCTCTATACCCATTGTGGGGCTCAAACTCACAACCCCGAGATCAAAAGTCACATACTTCACCACTGAGCCAGCCAGGTACCTGGGCTACAGAGTGGATTTACCCATCAATTACCCATCAACATAAGCCAACTGGAGCTCAAAATATTTTATGGGGGAGTTTTTTTTTGTGTTTTCCCTTAAATTGATGATTTATTTTCTGCCTTTTAAATTTTATTCCTTCTTTTGATACTGTATTTTTATTTTCTTTCTCTCTTCCTTCTTTTATTTCCCTTCTCCCTTCTCTTTCTTCTATCTTTCTCATCTTATTTAGTCATTTCAGATTTTTCTTTTATGACTTCCTGCATCTGCTAAAAAGACAACATGTCTTATATTTTAAAGAGGAGATAAAAAAATGTTATAACATTTTATTTCTCTTTCAATAGTAGGTTGTTTTCAGAGGTTTATTCTTCCCTTTGCAATTGAAGGAAATTTGCCCTTTCCCTTGTAGTGTTTTCCCATGAATCCCATGTTGTTATCTGTCTGTTTACTTCTTCTTGAACAAGGAAAAAGATATCCAGAACAGTATTTGCCAACAGACCAAGAGGTAAGTGAATTGCCTTTGGCTCTGCATTTTCTTTACTTAGGTATGGGTCTCTTCTCAGATCTACAACCAAAGTCAGATGGTCAGTTTGAATTACATTCCAATTCCTGTGCTTTTCAGTTTTGCTGGACTGATTTGGTACTCAGTGTATAATATATGGCTAAATGAAGTACACAAAATAGAAGAAAAAATTGCAGTACCCAGTTTGCCTTGCTACAAAGGCTCTTCTCAATGGGGCTCTTCTCAATGGGGCTTTTTGAATTGTAATCATGAACTAGTCAACATCAGAATGCAGAGTTTTGGACCTACTCCCAGACTCCCTGCATCACAATCTTTATTATTAGGAGGAGGAAGGCCTAGAAACCTACATTTTGAACAAATTCCCAGGTAAGGTCTGCCTGCACTAAGAACATCTGCCATGATGATTTACTTGTGGAGATTCCATGACCTGGAATGCAACTCAGTACTGCTTAGCTATCTCAACTTCTCACTCAGTGTGGCCTCTCCATAGATGAGATGTAGACCAAGAAATACTGATGGCTGCAGGTGTAAAGAGGTTCCACCTGTGCTCATTACAAAAACAGCATCTTAAGGGGTTATAGAGGCTGCTAAGCATTCTGCCTAGTGAGGTCTTTTTTCCCCTCTCTAGACCAATGACCAGACTACAGGGAGAGCTAAGGGGATTATTTAATTACTTTCTGGGGAACAGATTTGCTTTTTTTCAGTTCCACTACATAAACAGTCCACAGATTGTAATCTTTTCAATTCCATTGGTCTGAAAATTGGAGAAATTTCTGCTAATATTGTCACTGTGTTGCTGGGAGCATTTAACTTTTTTGGTGTCTACATCCTTGATTTTCATAGAGTTGAAAGTGGCCTTGTTAGGGCTTATTTGCTGGATGACATTTTAAAACAGAAATTCCGATAAGTATATACAAATATTTGCAAAAAAATATTTGCTTATGTTGGAGTAGCATTGTAACAAATTTATTTATGGTTCTTATATTTTTGTTTATATTTAAAGATCTTTTTAAAGTACAGGAAAACAAAAAATAACATAACAATATACTCATTAAGACTGACTTTTATTAACATTCTTCCTCATTTAATCAATTTTTTATGAAGTAAATTAAATGTTAGAGACAAAATTGAATTTACTTTTATCCCCCATAGCCATTTTCCATTCCCTTCCACTCTCACTATACACAACCAATACTACACTTAGGAGAGATTGTTCTAATCTATTTTAAAAATATTTTATACCTCCACATATATACATATATATACAAGAACATAATATTGTTTTATATGATTTTCATTAGCATGATTTATTATATACTCTATATTCTGCTAGTTGCATTTTCCTTTCAAATATATGGCTTGAGATCTAGCCATGTTGATATTGAGATCTGTTTAATTTTTTTTACCTGCTTTATAATTTTCATTCTTTTGTATATATCTACCTCATATTTATCCAGTCCCTGATTGCTTTCAGTTTTTAAAATATTACAACGATGCTGTAATAAACATTATTGTGTTTCCTTGTGTACATGTGTAAGAATCTTTTAGGCTATATATTTGGAAGTGGAATTTTTTGGTTAATAGGATATGCACATTTAATACTACAAAATATTATCAAGGGTTTTCATCACATTTTAAACAACTTTTTACAATTATCAGGGCATGAAAATTTCTATTCTAAATTTTTGCCAGCAGTTGATAGGAGCAAATATTTAATTTTTACTAATACAATGAGTACAGAAGAAATGCCTTCTTGCAATAATTTTACCTCCATATGCACATGCCTTTATACTTAGTACACTCATGAATCCCAAGCACCTAAAATAGTGCCTGGCTCATAGTAGAGACTCAATAAGCATTTTGTTGACTGTCAAATACATTTCCTAGTGAGACTGAGCATCTTTTCACATATTTACTTGCCATTCAGGTTTCTTTTTCTGTGTATTGCCTAGCTTATTTCCTTTGTGCATTTTTCTATTGGATTGCATGTTTTTTTCCTTACTGATTTTAGAAAGTTCTTCATATATTCCAGCTACTAACCTGTTGTTCTGTATTTTTCTGATATCTTTATGCTATTGTCGTCTGTATTTTTTATTTACTAGCTTTTATTTTTAGGACAGTTTTAGGTTTGTAGAAAAATGAATGGAAAGTACAGAGTTTTCCTCCTTCCCCACCCTCACAAAGTTTACTTCTGTCATTAACATCTTGCATTAATGTGGTATATATGTTGTGACTGATGAACCAATGTAGATATATTATTATTAACTGAAGTCTATAGTTTACATTAGAGTTCATTCTTTGTGTTATACATTCTATGGGACTTGATAAATGTACTATGAGAGTATGTGCCATTACAATATCGTGCAGAATAGTTTCACTGCCCTAAAAATCACCTGTGCCCCACCCCTTCCTCCCAATCTACCATCCCGGAATCCCTGGCAACCACTGATCTTGTTACAATCTCCATAGTTTTACTTTTTTTAGAATGTCATATAGTTGAAATCACACAATTTTTAGCCTTTTCAGATTGGCTTCTTTCAGTTAGCAATATACACCTAAGTTCTTCTATGTCTTTTTATGGCTTGAAAGCTCATTTCTTTTGTTACTGAATTATATTCCATTGTATAGATGCAGCATTTTGTTTATCCATTCATCTATTGAAGGACATCTTGATTGCTTTCAAGCTTTGGCAGTTATAAATAAGTATTTATTTGGCATTTGTGAACAAAGCATACATGTGCAGGCTTTTGTGTGAACATAAGTTTTCAATTTATTTGGATAAATACCAAGGAATGATTGCTGGATCATTAGGTGAGAATATGTTTAGTTTTGTAAGAAATGGCAAATGGTCTTCTAAAAAGCTGTACCATTCCTTATCTTTTAATTTTTGTCATATAGAAATTTTAAATTTTGATTTAGTCAAATTATCACTTATATGGTTTGTAACTTCTGCTTTTTATTTTTTTTTAACTTTTGCTTTTAAAAAATATACAAAATCATAAAATAGTCTGTAAAATCTCTGTGACAGTTTGAAATTTTATATTTATATTAATTTCTTGAACCTGGTATTCTTGGCCTTCTACATTCTGTCCCAAATCTAATTTTGCCTCTTATCCTCATCATAACTACACTATTCAGGCTAGATCAGTGTGCCTGTTGACTCCAAAATGAGTCATCAGCAGCCCCAGTTTCATGCCTTTGATCACGTTGGTTCCTCTGCCTAAAGATTTCATCTCTGTCTTTGTCTAAGTTTAAGTTCTACTCTTCAAACTCGAACTAAGTTCAACTTCCCCATTGTGGCCTCCTCTGACCTTTTTTCATTTGCTTTTAAGACCCTTCTCTCATTTTTCAGATCCAGGATGTAATACTAACACTTGGGTCAATAATTTATGAGTATTTTATTAGCAGCCTAAATAAAAAACTGTTCATGGAAGAAAATACCACATCTTAAGGATTTTCTAAATGGTATTTCATTTATTTATATATTGTGGGAACTCTTAATTTTTTACACATCTCCTAATTTATTCCTCTACTGTAAATCATAGGGTGTTCTATTTGTCTTGGAAAAGCAAAGTCCATATTTTATTTCTTATTAAAAAGTTATGCTTGGTTTAGACATTTATGAGATGAAATGATAATGCTTTGTGGTTATAAAATATCTTCCATTTAATATACATCACTACACAGTGTCCAGTGGATAGTAGATTCAAATAACGATATATATTATTCTTTCCCACATCAGTGGCATTGCACACATAGTGTGAGAATCTGCAGCCCAGATAAGCCACAGTAAGGCAATGGCCAACATTCCTGTGCTAGAGAAGTTTGAATTCTTGGCCTGGGAGTGGCTTATAACTTTCAATTTAGATTTGATCTTTTTACATATCCCAACAAATTTCCTAACCAAGTGCCATTAGTCAGACTTTCCCCATCATGATCTCCCTACACCCAGACTCTGTCTTCTACATCAGTGACTGAAGAGACGCAGAGCCATGTTATCCTTTAAGTGTTTATCTGGGTGGAGAAAAAGATAATTCAGTAATATGAGTATGCTTGATATTCAACTCATTTTCCCAGCTATGATAGGCTTCTCTGCAAGAATGTATCACTGTCAAAGTTTTACAAATATTTATCAAAACCACCCTGTTGTCTTTAAAACAAAAAGGTTGGAAATTCCTCCTTCCACTAGCAGAATATCATGGGTCTGGATAAACTATAAAGTTTTCCCTTAAAAGATTGAACACATTCAGGATGAAAGCATAAGATAGGCAATAGTCAGGATGGCATTAAAGACTCCATTCACCAAGGTCAAAGAATTTGAGACATTATAGAGCAAACTCTACCTCATCCAAGTTTTGCTATATTATTCTATTGTTTTCCTCTAGAAAACTTTCCTTTAATGATAAAGCTACTGCTGCTGCTGCTCCTGCTTTTTAGATAGGGGATATCAAAAGGATTACAAATATTCATTAATATTAAATAACAGTTCACAGTGGTGGAATTATTGCATTATTGACTCTTTTGTCTTTTTTCTCAAAAGTTTTAATTTGGTTATTAGAATTAAAGAAGAACTTACAAGGAGAGTACCATGAACTTACATTTTCCACCAGAGTTAGGATCCAAAGTGGAGGATACAGAGCATGAGATTTGTATAGAATCAAAATTAATCCTGTGTCTTTTAGGAAGGTACACATTGGAGATCAACATAGCATCTCTCAAGTAATCCAGTGCAGCTCATTTTTTTCTTCAGTATTGAAATAGGTCATTTATATCTGGGTGGAGCACTAGGTAAAGCAATTGACTTGTATTTAGATTGTGTAAAAAAACCTGTGTTTTAAAAAATACGCCTTTTTTAAAAAAAGATTTTATTGATTTATTTGACAGAGAGAGACAGCCAGTGAGAGAGGGAACACAAGCAGGGGGAGTGGGAGAGGAAGAAGCAGACTCCCAGCGGAGCAGGTTGCCCTACGCTGGGACCGATTCCAGGACTCTGGATCGCGCCCTGAGCCGAAGGCAGACGCTTAGCGACTGAGCCACCCAGGTGCCCCCTTTTTTACACAATCTGTATCTAGTAAGGATGCATACTAAATCTAGTAAGAATATACATTTTGCCATAGTCTTAACCTAGTAAGGAGAGATACACAGTGAGAGATGCTCTGGAACTGAGATCAACAGAGGAAACAGCAGAGTTGAGCCTCCCACATCATGCTCAGACTATAAGATTATTACTAAGTGGAACAATGGATGGCATTAACAAATTTGGATTTTGGTTGCATTTGTTTGTCCTGTCTTGGCTTCTGTAGAGCCTGTATAGTGGTGCTTGTATGGTAAATTTGCATAAGCTAAGTACTTAAAAATATAACTTCACCATAAAATTGGTAAAATTGTCACCAAAAATTTAGGAGTATAAAAATGTCTTTGATATTTAGTGGCTGCTATTAGTATCCAGTAACAGTAACAGAATATATGTCCATATATTAGAAATTGGCTTGAAATACCTACCTATAACCTACTTCTCCAACCTATCTTGCCAGCTTCTTCTCATCCTTAAGCTCCACACATACCAAATTATTTTGTGCAGTTGCCCAAAACACCATGGCTTTTCTAGCCCCATGTGCCTTTGTATGTGCTGTTTCTACTTCTCAGCACTTGGCAGAGTCCTGATTCTGCTTCATATTCTCAATACCCCAAGCCCACCTGGAAATATACTACTCATCTTTTCAAAACTAGATCAAGCATTGCTACCTCGTGAAGTTTTCCCTGATTCTGTATTATCACTGCACTTAATACATGCTTCAATTAGTATATTTGTGCCGTATTTACTTTTATGTCTGGCTTTTCAGTTAGATCACCCATTTAAGAGCAATGTTTGTTAATATCTGACTTTGTATCCTCTACATTAACATGAACTCATGAACCACTCTGTATATGATTATTCAATAAGTAATTCATAGTTATTTATTCTCAGGATGTTAGGTACAAAAAAAAAAAAAAATAGAAGAGGCTGATTCAGTGTGGGTAATCCAAGCGAAAACACCTTTTCCTCTCAGTTTATGTTGTCTGTCTCCATCCTTTACATGTGTACACCCCAAATGCAAGCCTGTCTATAGTGTCTAGAGTCTCCATGGGATCTGATATCTGTAAAAGAAACCACCACATGCTTTCCAGAAGCATTCCCTAGAGAGTTTTGGTGCTTTTCCTGCAAATCCTGTATATTTTGGGTATGCCAGTGGCCTGGCATTTATCTTCCCTATCAGTTGAAACCACATACTTTAACTCATAATTCAGTGAAAAGATCATTTCCCACTCAAACTGGGATGTAAGCCTAGTACCAGTAGGGAATCTAGAATGAAGGGAGAATTTCTGCTGTCTCCTAAAATTGCAGGAAGCTGAAGTAGACTCAATGAACCTACTGAATTTTAGAGGTAGAATATTGCATGATAAAGGGAAGATGTCATTCCTACCTAACCCTACCCCACATCTTCTGACAGTTCCCATCACTTTATAAGCTAGTGGTTGTAAAGTTAATATGCTAGAGATGTCTTAATTTATTCCTAGGCATTCCTATGAGTATTTGAAATTACATTCACTGTTTTTATTCACTTGAATTAAAAAAATAAGTGCTGCTAAACCAAAAGCACACATATAACTAGTAGTGAAAGAGCCCACTTTAATTATAGAATATCCTAGTTGAGAGTGGTTTCAGAAATCATATTCTTTAAAAAAAATGAAAGAAATCATATTCTTTAAAGCCTCTTTTAACATATAAGGAAAAGCAGCAGGCCTGAAAAGATGTTATGACTTTCCTCAAGGTCACCTAGCCATAGTTTAATTCCTGGACTTCAACCAGCTCTTCGGAGCTTCAGACAATGTTCTCTATTTTAAAAGGTGATGAAATTTAGGGTGAGGTTGAAATAAATACTGATAATTTAGTGTAATAGAAGATTATTTAAAATAATTTTGGGCTGCAAATTAGAAATGATAGACATTCTCTTCAAAGAATATGTGTATAAATAAAGTTGACTAAAGTTAGAAATGATACTGGTATGTAGCCAAAGGAAAATTACTATCAAATGTACAGTGGTGTAAGTAAAATAAATGAATACAGTTAAGATGTCTAGGTCTTCAAATGGTTCAGTGCTTGTTATAATTTTTAAAATCCTTTTTATTAACTCATTAATTATTGAATAATACATAAAGAGAAATGGCCAAGATTAAAAATAGATGAAAGTAACCTTCTCATGAAGATATTAATTTTTCCCAGGAAATAACCATTCTTGCTAACACACAAAAATTCTTCACATGTGTAAGTCATGTGGAATCTCTCTACCCTAGGGTCTTAAAATCCTAGACTACATGCATGATTATAATTTAGGGTAATTAGGTTTTATTTCCTTGTCTTTTAAAAAATTTTATCCTAAAGTTTCCAAACAAGTCAGATATTAATATATGTCTTAACAATTGTCTTATAACCAAGGAGAGTACTCTGTTGATTCCGTTCCTAATAGCTGGATTTACCACATAAAAGGTGACCAAAGTAAATCGTTCATGTCTGAAAAATGTATACAAAAAATATTAAATGTATTAATTTCTTCTAAACGTATGTGTAAAATAGACATAGGTTAAAATTATCAGTGGAAATTCTTTTATGCTGGGCCAGTCTGAGAAAAAAAATGATGACCAGAAGTCTTTTGTCTGCCTTCTTATACCCTTCTCAAACACCTCATGCCACCCTCAGGATTTCTAGAACCTTGAATTACAGAACCTTACTGGAGCCTCACTTCCTGCTAAGATAATCCTTTTAGTAGGCCTTCCACATCCCCCATTAAACTATACTTCCTTGTATCTCATCTGCTTAGAGCTTTGATGGTAAAATAAAAATTATTCTTGAATTAATGTATTATTTTCTCATGTAATTCTAATGTAAATGTGCATTTAAGCAAAGTTTTCATGGAGGTACATTTCCTTAATCCAAAGCAGTATAGTCAATGGTATCAATATATGACAAACCAGAGGGGATGTGATATATTTGGGATATCAGTTGCTCTTACATCAGACTCCATAGGGAAATCCCTACCTGAAAGTTTTCATGTTGTGTTTGTTAGTTTCTGCAGAGAAAAAGAACCAATAAAAATATATTTATAGCATCATTTATTATAGGGATTGGTTCATGTAATTATGGAGGCTGAGAAGTCCCAAGATTTGCAGACGGCAAGTGGAAGACCCAGTTATAGTACTGGTATATAGTACTAGTATACAGTACTAGTATATCGTACTGGTCTAGAAGCCTTCAGGCTCAAGACCCAAGAGGAGCTGAGTTTTCATTTTCTGTTTGAAGGCAGAAAAAGACCAATGTCCCAGCTCAAGTAGTCAGAAAGGAAGAGTACCTTATTTCTCAGCCTTTTTGTACTATTCAGGTCTTCAGCTGATCAGATTAGGTCAACCCATATGAGGGAGATCAATCTACTTTAGCCAGTCTACTGAGTCAAATATTAATCTTATCTAGAAACAGCCTCACAGAGACACCCAGAATAATGTTTGATCAGATGTCTGGGCACTTTGTGGCCCAGTCAAGTTGACACATAAAATTAACCACATGTGGACAAAAAAATAGTTTTTATCTGCAAGATTCTAGACAGCAGACCGGGAATAATGGGCAAAACTCACGACAGGCCCATTTGGGCTCATTATAGGAAGACGTTTCTAACAGTTACAGTTATATGAAAAAGAATGACTGTTTTGTTAGAGAGTGAGCTTCCAGATCTTCAGGCTGAAGCTGATCTGTAATGGATTCTTTAGAAGGGGTTCCTGCTTTGAGTGAAGGTTGGACTACATGCTCCCCCTGCACCCCCAAGATGTTTCTACTCCAGAGAACTATAATATGCTCTGTATTTACGGGGCCAGTCTTATTTTCTTATAATCTCAGCCAGTCCTCTCTTCTCCATATCACAGCCAGAAGGATCTCTTCAAAATACTTCTCTGACTGTGTAGTTAATTTATTAAGGAAGTTCTTCCAGAAGTTGATGAGGGAGTACAAAGGAGGAGTCAAACCTAGTCCCAATCTCAGCCTTTCTCCAGGGTAGACTAAAGCAAAAATTGAATCCCAGAGCTGATCCCCAAAGCAATGAGCTGTCCTAGTAGCTGATATCTCCCAGGCACTCCCCTCTCTCTGCACCTGTGGGCAGAACAGCTTTAGTCACCCAAGAGCAGGCCCCTGAAACGTGGTGCTGGAGTAAGCCATTAGGAGCACAGTACAGAGGAGCTGAGGGATGGATGTACAGAAAGAAACCATAAGAGGTTTCTGGGGTGAAATAGGCAGATAATTGACAGTGTTCCCATCATGTTTCATTTTAGTTTGGAATGATATATGGCCCCAAATGCCAGCATGCTAGGGTTAAGAAACCCTGCAGATGACATGATAGATCACTTAATGAAATAATCAACCACTCAAAATCTTATAACAAAAAACAATTCCTATATTTTATTTTATAGGAAGAACATTTTTCCAATATATCAGATAGACTCTATGAATAATTAGTTTATTCTTGAAATAAATATCAATTAGATCCTGAGCTATTGAGAAACTTCTATGTTGCTAAGTTTTTTGTTTCTTATTTTCAACTATCTGATAGTTGAAAAACCTTGGGAGGTAGGGGAAATGGGCCTCCATTCAGTTCTATGTTCTTCAGGAACAAAGCAGAGACTGAGATTGACATTTTGCTGACTGTTTAACAGCCAACATTGCCACCTGCTACCTTGAGGCAACAAGCAGTCTGTTGACACATTTGTGCTTGATGAGAAAACGAAGGGATGATGAATAGGCAGTCCCCAAATCAAAGAGGGTGCACAGAAGTGCCTGGCACAAGATGAAGTGCTTGCTAAGGAAATAGAATGGTGAGTTAAAGCTCCCAGACCATTGATCAAACTTGTTTATAGCCAACAATTAGTGTTTTGCTTTTGGCTGCTAGAATCTCACTACCCTTCCTGGTTCAAAAGGAAGCCAAGGACCCTTCATCTGTTTATACAGACCATGTGTAACTACAAACAGAACTGTACAAAATTGTTCCTTTGGAGCCCAGGCATCCATGTACTCCCTCTGTATATAAGCCAAAAATGAATGTGTTCACTGTTTTTTATTGCCCTGTGGGATCTTGCTACAGATTTACTAGTGGTATGACTTAACCTGTATTTCCAACCTGCAAATGCAAGAAAGTTTAAAACCAGTAGTTCCTTTTATTGTTAATAGAAACTGGGACTTTTTTGACCCCATTTGTGAATGTTGAAAGATCTCTCCATGGACTCATCAATTTCACTTTATAGACTTAACTGAAAAGTTGATTAACCCACGGAGTAAGTAGCCACACTTAGTAAGGTGCACCTTAGTAGATGTGGGAAAACGACATTCATGGTGTTAAATAGAAACAAAAAAATATGTCTCATTATAACGTCTTCCATGAAAGTCTCAAGATAAAGGCTATGTATTCAGAAGAGTTTGAAAACACCTATTAATACACAAGGTCTTGCATCATTTTCACAATGCCATATGGCCCTTTTCGATGATTTCCTTTTGTGCCAAATCTTCAAGTTTACCTCTTCTCTTATTGCATTATCATACTGTCTTATTATTACTATTATTAATCAAAATGTCTTTTCTAGATGTTTAGATCTGTGAAGGCAGTGACTTCTGTCTTACTCATTTACTTAACTTTAACCCCTAGTGCATTGCTCATATAATAAGTGCTCAGTAAACATATATTAGATGAAAGAATTAATGAATGGAAAACATAAAGCCAAAGATAGGAAGAAATGAATCCTCAAGCTCCTTTATTGCCTGTGTTAAACAGAATTCTAAGATGATCCCCAGTGCCTCACTCTTATGTAATCCCTTCCTCTTTAGTGTGGATGAATCTATGAATATGATGAGATATCATTCCTATGATTATGTTACATCATTTAGCAAAAAGGATTTCTGAAGATGTAAATAAGATTATTAAGTTTAATTACAGATTTAAATAATGCAGATTTTGCTTTTAGTTTTAAATATTATACAGATATACTTAAGGTTACTGAGCAGCTGATTTGGGATTAATAGAAACAGAGATTATCTGGATGGGCCAGACCTAATCACATAAGCACTGTAAATTTGAATTTAGATGTCAGAGATAGAAGTCAGAAGCTGGAAGCTGCAGAGACCTTGTTTTTCTGACATTGAATGAGCAACTACCATGTTATAGAGAGGGCCAGGTGTCAGGGAATGGTAAACATCTTCTAATCTTAAAATTGCAAGAAACTGAATTCTGCCTGAGGGCTGGAAATTTACATGTTTTATTCATTGATACAACCTCAGGGCCAAGAATAGTGCCTGGCACATAGTAGACTTTTCATAAATATTTATTGAATGAATCATGTGTTTTTAGTTGGGTGGAATTGCTTGTTGTATTCTGTTGCCGTACTGATTGCAGTCGTGGGGGGTAGGGAAAGTATAAAGTAGGATTGTTTTCCTTGAGGAATTTACCTACTGTTACTTCTCTTATAAAATAGAGATGAATGCATAGAAAAGGACAATCTGAACAACGCTTCCTTCCTTCCCTTAGTAGACTATTGTGTGCTGTGGAGGGATTATCATAAGCATTAGAAGCAGACAAATTTGAGTTTGTACCTAGGTGCAGTGACTTACTGGCTGTCATTCCATTGACAACCTCCGTTCCTCATCTGTTGTTGGGGATTAATAATATTTATCTTGTAGACTTGTTGCAAGAACTAAAATCAATATAGAAACATGTAGAGGTGTTCAGTAAATAGTAACATCATTTTGGACTGACTTAATGACTTCTGATACTTTATTCTTCATATTTTTTACCCCCTTAACTAAAATAAGTCTTTAATGTAGATACGCACTGATTGATTCCTCTTGGAAATATTTATATGTATTATTTTAGATCTATATTTAAAAGATATTCTTTAAATAGTTACCCATGAAAGTTAATTTAGAGTTCAATCAATGTTGAACACAGATCTTAATAGATAATAATACATACAGTGTGGAGTAATGGAGGACATATTGGAGTAGGGATGTGAAAATATGCATTCCTGGTTCAGCAGCATGACCTTAGGCAAATGATGCCACTTCCCTCTGCAGAAAACTCAAACGGCTCTCAAAGTCTTTAGAATGAAACCAAAATTCCTACCATAAGTCAAGAAGGTGTCCTGTCCTTGGCCCTGAACTCTAGAAGATCTCATTCTGGCCCTAATTTGTGCCCTTTCCCATGGGGCAATTAGTTTGTGGGCCTAAAGGGATGCGCCCACCTGGAATATGTCTACCTTTGAGGTCACATCCAAGACAGCTAGAACCCAGAACTTGGTATCCCAGATTCAAATGGACGTGAGTCCATTCCTAAGGACTACATTGTCTTTTACCTTGGGTTGGTCTTATATGAGACCACTTCCAACTCCACAGAAGGCAATTCCAAAACACGTCCCTTTCTCTGAGTTTGTTAATATTTTCTCAGCTAGAACACCTTTCCAACTTCCACATTTCTTGATTTGCCAATCAGAATGAATGCTTGTTCCTCAACTGTACATATTTTGTGTCCCTGCATTTTATGTTAGTTGTTCATTGGTCTTCTACACTATATTATAAGCTGATGGCAAGCAAGTCCTTCTTGTTCATGTTGGTGTCCTTCATAGTATGTATTTCAGGGCCTTGTACCCAGGAAATGTCTGGCAAATCAAAAAATGAAAATTTTCTGAGCCTTGGTTTCTCACCTCTAAAAAGCAGAGTCCTACAAAGATTATCTCTAAGGTTTGTTCCAGGTCTACCATTTTACAGTGCTGTATATGAAAATCTTATAAGATTTCAGTGAACAGAACAACAATATTGAAATGCATAATATAATAGACTCCTAGAAATCATTTAGATTAGGAGAGTAGGAGTCAGTGTAGGAATTCTTCCTACAACATCCTGGAAAGATAATTACTCAGCCTAACTTGATCTTCAACAATAAGGAGCTCACCACCTTGTAAGTCAGCATTTTACTTTGTTTTCCTTGAAATGTGAATGATCAAAGAATGTTTTTCCTTATATGGAACTTAATGAAAATATTCTTCTATCTATCTAAACCAAACATTTCCAGTTTTGTGTTCCTGTTGTGACATGGCATCCAGACACCTTCTTTCTTGTGGTCTTGCGCTAAGCACATTGCAATCTCTAATTCCACCTTCCAGATGTGTGACTAGTATGAAGACCAGTTAGGAATGCCTGTCTATCTGATTTTTCATCTGTGAAAACATCCCAGTTTAACAATTTTGCTATGTTGTTTTTGTTTGTACGAGTTACACACTATTGGCTCATATTGAGTTTATAGTCAAGTAAACCCTCTAGATTTTGTTCATAGAAATCGCTGTTATGGCAGGTGTCTCCTATCCTGTGAGATAATCTTGGAAACCAATAATATCTTGTTAGGTTCAACCCAATATTTCAACCTGTCATAATATTTTTAAAACTTGATTCAGACATCCATCATATTAACCATCTCTTCCAGCTTTGTGTTGGCTGCAGATGTGATAAAAAAAAAAAAAAAGGCCCTCTTGTCTTCATATAAATTACTACTAAAAGCGTTGAACAACAAAAGACCTAAGTACAAAACTTTGTAGCATGCCATCAGAACACTATTTTCCAAATTATATCCTTCCAGATGCTAGTTCCATGAGATGACAAAAGGGAAAAAAAAGGAAAAATTTTCCATTGTCAGATAAGTTTGAGAGACACCACGTACTAAATGCCCTTCTCGGGAAGTCTCGGTAAATATTGCACATTATAAACTGAGGAGGCTTGTAGTAATAATAAGTCTTATTTGAGTTCGGTTAACCCAACATTTCTAAAGCTTATTTGTATAAGGAAATCTGGGTGGTAATTGGTGTTTTAGTTTGTTTTAACATCCTGCCATGTTCCTGGTTCATGGAGTACACGTTAAGATATATTCTCTTACACCCCCAATAATATGCTTTAGAATT
Source organism: Ursus maritimus (assembly GCF_017311325.1). NCBI lineage: Eukaryota > Metazoa > Chordata > Mammalia > Carnivora > Ursidae > Ursus > Ursus maritimus. Next base: position 45,167,780 of record NW_024426552.1, on the reverse strand, counting down.
TTACTGTGAAGGACCCAAATTAATAAGTATGTAGTTTCAAAGATTCATTTTACCCCTTGTGAGCTTTAAGGTGAGGCTTCCCCACCCCCTTTACTGTTCATTGTGATTCCTTAAAGATTGTGTGATTACAAATTGTTTTAATATGCTGGGTTATATTGCTCTCCCCTTTAATTTATTTGTCTTTATCTATCTTGTGCTTTATTTTCCTTTTCTCCATGTTTCTTTTTTTCAGTTCAAAAATAATTTTTCTTTATATGAGAGTTCAAAACAATAATCAGGAATTTAGTCTTGGGGCACCTGGGTGGCTTAGTCGGTTAAGCATCTGCCTTTAGCTCAGGTCATGATTCCAAGGTCCTGGGATGGAGCCCCGAATTGGGCTCCTTGCTCAGCAGGAAGCCTGCTTCTCCCTCTCTCTCTGCCTGGTGCTCCCCCTGCTTGTGCTCTCTCTTTCTCTTTGTCTAATAAAGAAATAAATCTTAAAAAAGAAAAAAAGAGTTTAGTCTTGTACTAACATTACTCTGTCTCACCCAAGTGGATTTGGCTCTTCATGTTCTTCTCACTCTGGTTTTTAAGTCTAGATTCTATTTTTTTGTACTCCTAGTACATTTTGGACTTTGACTAGGATTCTTATGGGTTTATGGCACTCTTGTTTTCATTTGGTTATACACTATTCTGTCTTTTGTGCACATCTTTTTAAAATATGATCTCATTCCAGACAGTACCTAAGGCTCTATTTTTTTGTTGTTGTTTTAAAAAGTATAATCAATGCCTGTGTTATCAAAATGCCATTGTTATTCTTCCATTTATCTGAAGCAATCTTCCCTTTAAGAATCTCTGGACATGTGGTCATACCTAATTTGTCTTATACTTTTTGAGATGTACTTTCCTGAAGTCCTGGGTAGATGTCTGGCTTTCCCCCAGAATTCCTTTCCACAGCTTTATTTTTAATTCCAAGAACATTGTTCACATTCTTCAAAGTTATTATCACTCTCATTGACTCAATCAGGTTTTTGTTGTTGTTGTTTTTACAAAGAATTAAGTTCAAAGTAGCAGTTCCTCTTGCTTATTTCTGGACTAATTGAGGCCCGATTATTGACAAAGTGATATTAAGTAAGGTAATACTGATTTCTTTATTAAATATATGAGTGACAACTACGTGCCAGGCAAAGTTCTTGCTGGAGGAAATACGGCAGAGAACCAGACAGAGAGAAAATGCAGGGGGGGCAGTAAATAAAAAAATATCTAATAATCTCAGCTAATCATAGGTTACATAAATGAAATAAAATACCATAAAACAATAGGAAACTATGGGCCAGGGTGTACTAATATAAGTTAGATGCTCAGGAAAGACCTCACTAAGGAAGTAACATTTGAGCTGAGATCTGAATGTTGAGAAAGAGACTATAAAATATCTCTGGGTAGACTATTCCACACTGAGGAACAGCAAGTAAAGTAGTCCTACAGTGGAGATATTCTTGGCCTATGCAAGAAAAAGGAAGGCAAAGAAATGGAGCAGATGGAATAGGGGATAGAGTGGTAGGAAACAAGGTACAAAAAGTCGGCAGGAGATGGAGAGGCAAGCACATGTCAGATGGTGTCCCCTGATAAACAAGCTAAGTCATGTAGGAATGACTCTGTGAGATTTCAGTCAGGGTGGCAACATGATCTGGTTTATATTAAAAAAAAAAAAATCAAAAACCCTCTCACTCCAGTGTGAAGACCAAGTGTGGGCATGACTGAACAAGATGGAAGTAGAGACAAGCAAGAAAACTATTCAAGACTTCACAAATAGGAAGCTGAGGCCCTTCTCACTGCCAGAGCTCAACCCTATCATTTTTGTGATCTTAGATGTGAATATAATTTTTGTCTCCCCTGATTGACTTGACAGTGTTTTGCATGTTTTCCAAACTAGATTATTATTTCATTTCTCTCTCTCTCTCTCTTTTTTTTTTTTTGCTCATGAACATGCTCTTCTTTCATCTGAGTCAAGGCTTTTCACATAGTCCATGTTTGTTTCACATAGTCCATGTTCACATAGTCCCTTTACCCCCTCTCTCAGAATTATTTTTTCTTTGAGCCAGACTAATAGTCTAGATGTTCCATCTGTGTAAAAAAAAATGTTATAAATGATAGCTGCTGGAATTATTCCATGCAGAGGCCCTGAACATTGGCTAGAATATGTTTAAACCATGACTCATGTACCATGTTCTATTCATATTTTATACTTTGGAGGGATTCTCTTGAGTTTCCCAAAATTATTAAAATGTTCCCATTTTAATAGCTGTGTTTTGGATATGAGAAAGGAAAGAAACTAACCGTTATTGAAAGAAGTCTGGGGAACAAATAACGTATCTGGGTTCATTATTTAAATTAGCTAACCAGTTTGCTACAGCAAAATACTTCAAGTGAATCATACAACTTCAATAAGGGAACTGTAGTCACTAGGCAAAAACACTTGCTTTAGATTAGACACTGCTTGAACTAGCCAAAGCTATTCAGGTTTTGTATGGACACATCAGGACCTGTTAAGGACCAAACATATTTCTAGACTCATGCTCTCTTTTCTCCATGTTCCACTGTCCATAGGATAATACTGAATTTTAACAAAGATTACAGTTCTTTTATGCTTATTTCACTCTAGAGACCAGCCAAAACATAAGCAGGGGCTGTGTTCATTTGCTTTTCTCTGCTATGTCTGGCTCCAGGATCATAGTATCAGTGAGTCTTGCCTGCAACCAATTGCTTTAATTTCTCACCAGAGATTATTGTTGCTATTGCTAGATGAAGGCAGTGGTAATTTTCCAAACTGCCTGGGATGGTTTTACTGGATGGAATTTCACAGCTATAATGGGGAAGAGAAGAAAGCATTCTCTGCTGTTGCCAATAACATAAAAAAAAAAAACACCATAATTTTACATGTCAATAAAATAAGCAATCCTGAGATAGTCCTCTCATTGGTGTATCGATAAAAGAATTAATAGCACTGTATCACCATAGACATACTTTTTAAATGTGCAAAACAGGGATTATGAACTCTTAGGATACGGCCCCAAAGTTTTCTGTTACTTACATCAATCCAGTAACAATATAGTTCAAGAAATAAGAATGTTAATATACTATTACAGTTTCTTTCTGGGTGTTCTCTGATATTTCCTGACTCATCTACAACACAACAATAATAGCATTAAGAGTTAGGTTCCATTTCAAGCTCCGTTACCAGAAAGCTGTGAGAGCTTGGATGGGTTGCGTTGTCTTTTTGGGACTCAGTTTCCTCATTTAGAAGGCAATCCTTGTAAGAACATGGATTGAACTTGAGGGTATTATGCTAAGTGAAATAAATGTCAGACAGAGAAAGACAAGTACTGTATGATCTCACTTATATGTGATTGCCAGGGGCTAGGTATGGGGGAAATGGTCAATAGGGGAGATATTGGTCAAAGGGTAGTCTTTCAGCTAAAAGATGAATAAGTTCTGGGGATCTAATGTACAACAGGGTAACTATAATTAACAATACTGTATTGTATATTTGCAAGTTGCTGAGAGAGTAGATCTTAAGTATTCTTATCACACACACACACACACACACACACACAAAAGAATAGCCATGTGAGGTGATGGATGTTTTTGATTAATTTTATGTGACAATCATTTCACAATATATGTATATCAAATCACCATGTTGTATGCCTTAAATTTACATAATATTATTAGTCAATCATATTTCAATAAAGCTAGAAAAAATCAAAAGTAACTAACATAAAGATGCTGCATTAGAAAATAAGCCTGTGGCAACTGGGTGGCTTAGTTAAGCCCTCCTATCAGGTCATACTGGGATCAAGCCCTGCTTAGCAGGGAGTCTGCACTCCCTCTCCCTTCTGCCCCTCCCCCCACTTGTGTGTGTGTGTGTGTGTGTGTGTGTCTGCTATCTCTCTCTTTCTCTTTCTCTCTCTCAAATAAATAAATAAAATCTTAAAAAAAAAAAGAAGCCCAAATATCCCTTCCATCCTGAAGTTACATTTCCTTTTATCAAGATTTTTCATTAAGACAAAAATATAATAAAAACAATCTTGAGTATTTTTTTTCCTAGCACAGCAGAGCATGAAATGAAAGCCTCAGATTCTACTGAGCTCCTTTATTTAAATTAGAATTTGGTTCCTTGTTCCATGTCTAGCTCTATTTCCTTATCTGACCAAAGTACTCATTGCTCTTCAGAATTCCAGCATGTCGTACATCAGAAGGTTTAGTAGGCGAGATTATGAACATCTGGAAGAAGCAAAGGATAGATGATTACTTGTCGCTCATTCAGGAAAAGTTAGATTTAGATATTCCTCTGTGTTCAACCTTTCAGCTGTCATGAACCAACTCTACACTAGAAAAAGAAAGGGTGTTGCCTTTGAGTTTAGATTTAGGAAATGAAGTATAAGTTGACATTTGGGTCTACAGATTATCCATTATATAATCATTACATATTCAGAAGGAGGTCAGCTTTTGAGAGTGGAACTATGAAATTTATCAATGAGAAGGGAAGAATAAACAAGTGGTAGACAAAAACTTTGTTAACACCTAAGAGTTTGCTTGATTAGCCAGTCTATTTATAGCATCCAACTTTAATCAATCAAGTCACCTTTGCCATGTACTTATCTGATCATTTACATTTCAATGAGACATAGCTTTTATTAAACTCACTATATGTAGGAATTCATGATTTTCCCCTCACTTCTTATCTGGAAAATAATGCTTCATTTAAAAGGTGAAGTGTACATAAAATTATTTATGAGTGATGGGGATGGTTGGGAAACAGATTACTTGGGTACGGTATTAGTAGATCTGTCCATAAAATGGCACTTACAGTTTTTCATATATTTTAATGAATTTTATATTGTAATAGGACAAATAGAAGCAGGACTGATGTTTCCAAGTGTATGTTGGTAATTTTCTGTACTATCATGCTATCTTTTATGTAGATTTGTGTGTGTGTGTGTGTGTGTGTGTGTGTGTGTACATATATATAGCTGGAAGTTAGGTAGAATCATTGAGATATTAGGTTGGGATGTATACAGTTGATTCTCATTATACATCATAGTTACATTCTATAAAGTAGCCACAGACCCTGACTTTTGTGATTACTGAACCATTGTTCCCAGGGGAAATACAATATGAGGCTCCTGCAGTCTTCTGGTTACAACATTTTCATCAACCACTCAATATATAAACTTGTTTAAAAAGTGTTTCTGTTAAAAACATCTTATTTATTATGTATTGCTGTTTCATTAGCATTGAATTCAAGCCAATTGTATTACCAGTTATGCCTGGACAGAGATTAACATATTTTCCCAAAAGGCACATCTTCTTGCACTTTGAGACACTTGAACATGATGCTCAGAGGTTATTTTAAACAACAAATCACCCAAAAAAAGCACAAAATTAAATTATAAGAAATGTGCCACTGAATAGACCACTAAAAAGACACTTCTTTATAGTAGGAGAACTGAAACAAGGCGGTGGTGCTGCCTTGTTCAATCTCAGCTGCGAATGCGTATCACATGTGTGTCCACCAATGACTGTTACAGTGCTGTGACTGTTGGTTTAGGGTTTACAAATAAATTTTAGTGAGTAGGCAGATCTGCAGATGCAGAATCTGTGAATAATGGGGATTGACTGTAAATGCATGCCTCTCTATATATGGCAGAATCACTGAGATACTAGGTAGGAACATCTCAGAGCCTATTTGGGTATAGGGAGCACAGAGGGCACAGACCCACCTTGTGACATTACTCCCTACATCTTAGTCAAGCAACACTGATGCCCTTTGAATATGTGCTTATTCTAGTTATCTTTTGATGCCTAACATATCACCCAAAACTTAATAGATCAAATAACATCAATAATTTATTTTGCTCACAAGTGTAGAATTTTGCAAGGTTTGATGGGAATGACTCATCTTGCTCCACAGGCATCTGTTGGAACCTGGAAGATCCACTGGTAAGATGACTCCTTAGAACTCCATAGAGCTGTGGGCCAGAGCCCTTGGTTTATCTTCCTGTGGGCTCTTACATGAGTTGTTTGGGCTTCCTCACTGCATGTATACTAAGAGACAGGAAATGGAAGTTACCAATTTTTTGTGGCTTGGGGCTGAAAAATTGCATACTATGAGTTCTGACATATTCTATTGCTCAGGTGGTCACAGAGCCCTGATTTAAAGGTAAGGGACATAGACCCCTTGATGAGAGAGTGTCAAGAAAATTTTGGGACCATGTTTTAAAACCTCTGCAATGTCATTGATATTACCATTAAACCTAAATAACATGCCATTCTACCATACTGACTATGATAATATTAATTCCTTATGACCATTTGAGTATTATCTTTCCCTTAATTATTTTCCTAGATCTGCTTATTATTATAATTTATATAGCACATACCCAAATATCAAGTTGACTGGAAGTAAGCCTTGTAACAAGCCACCCCATCTCTCAAAAGTCATGGTGGATTTGGAAATACCTCCAGTTTGGCAAGAGACAGAGACATTAGACTCTAATTCAATACAGACATGCTGCTTTTCTGCAGAAATGTTGAGAAGGAAATAACTATGTTCTACCCTTTCACACAGGACATGTGAATTTAATGAAGGTTGTTGACATGCTCAAGTTCCAGATGAGTTACATAACCACAGCCTATCCACTTTAAAAAATTAGTCTTTGATATAAAGTTCCAGGCTACTCTAGAGTAAGGGGGAGAAATAGGAGGTTGATAAAAACTCCAGTTAGAAAAGGCTTTGAGGTTTGATAGAAATTAACTCAGAATAAGAAGTTCAAGATTGCAGGGTATTAGTGGATAAATAAATTACAGAAGGGAAGAGAATCAGGGTAACAGAGCAAGAGCTGATGAGAACTTAGAGAAGTGAGACAAGAAGAAAGAGAAACAAACATTGAGAACTTTAAAAAAGCTTTATTATTTAATTCTTGAAGATAATCTCATTATGTATTACTACAACTTTTCTTGTGTATGGGCACACTGAAGCAAAGTTAAATAATTTACTGAAGATTATTTAAATTAACAAGTGTTAGAATCCCAAGCTTAAGAAGGTGCAGATGAGAAAAGTCCATGAATATGAGAGGCTTGGTCTCTTCTTTGGAAGAGAAATCTCTTCGGTTTTATGAGGTAGGGAAATAATACACACAGGTACTGAGTAGGAGAGATTTATTTAGTATTAGCTTGGGAATTTGCCCCTTCATTATGGTCTTTAATTAATGAGGCGCACTTCTGATCAGGGGAATATTTTGTTGGTTTAATTTCATTTTGGAAAACATTACAGTCCAATATACCTAAAAAGTATTCTAAAATAAGCTAATGTCTGCACCAGAAATTTGGAAATGATAGTGTCATTTATTATATTATTTTTTCTTTTTTTTTTTTTTTTAAAGATTTTATTTATTTATTTGACAGAGATAGAGACAGCTAGCGAGAGAGGGAACACAAGCAGGGGGAGTGAGAGAGGAAGAAGCAGGCTCATAGTGGAGGAGCCTGATGTGGGGCTTGATCCCACAACGCCGGGGTCACACCCTGAGCCGAAGGCAGACGCTTAACCGCTGTGCCACCGAGGCACCCCTATCATATTATTTTTTCAACTCCTCCTATGTTAAACTGTTAGTACTCATGGTAAATGCTTGCCCAAGGCATTCTGTGACCCATGAGAGGAAAAGAGAAAGAAAACTAGATGCAAAATAGGAATTGGTTCTGGGGGCACCTGGGTGGCTCAGTTGTTAAGCGTCTGTCTTTGGCTCAGGGCGTGATCCAGGCGTTCTGGGATCGAGCCTAACATCAGGCTCCTCTGCTGGGAGCCTGCTTCTTCCTCTCCCACTCCCCCTGCTTGTGTTCCCTCTCTTGCTGGCTGTCTCTCTGTCTGTCAAATAAATAAATAAAATCTTAAAAAAAAAAAAGGAATTAGTCTCAAGTTACTTACCCTTTAGTTAGATGAACAATAGGTCCCTACTTTTCTAATGTCCATCGTGGTAACTACTGTGAAAGTGTTCAAAGTTGACAGAGGCAAACTGGTGGAAGGAGTAATATTTTAAGAGCTCTAGAGATATAGTCACTGGCTGAGAAAGATTTGGATTTAAAGAAGAGTTGAAGGGCTCTTCAAAGCAGGCCTAGAAAATATGAAGATTTTGGAATTATGCTTGAGTTCAAGTCCTACCCCATGGTTGTCTGAGTCTACCCCAGGTAATAATTAAACTGTCTCAGTTTCTTCTTCTGTAAATGTTGGCATTTATATGTGCTTCACAGGGCTTGAGGGGGAAGGTTAAGTGACATAATATTTGTATAAAGCACCTGGCACCTAAGCCCTGATCAGATTTTATTTTACTTTAAAAATATATCTAGGCCGATTAACACTGGCTCCTGAATGACAAATTTCCTGTTTTGGAGGCTTCCTCTCTATAGTCACACTAGCTTCAATGGGAAACATTGATTTTCTTCTCAAATTTACAGATTCCATGTGTGTTGGTCATTATTAAGTGTGTGTGCATGGGGTATACCATTTATAGTTTTCTCCCTGAGGTTTTCTTTAGGCTAGTTGAAATGCCACAGGATTAGAAAACAGATGTTGTATACTTGAAAAATGTGACAACATTCTCATTCTTCTCTTATGTTGGACTGTCTTCACTTTTGTTTACATAAGGAAATGCGTAAGCAAATTATAAAGGGGAATGCTTTGGAATTAGTTTCTGCACAATGGATTCTTTGGGTACATGGACATCTGTGATGTAAAATCTCCTGGCTTTGTTTCAGAGAAAATATTATTGTTTAAAGGCTGTCACTTGGAATGCAATTTAAAAACGTATTTTCAACAGCTATAGAATTATAGGCGGACTCTGAATAGAGAAATGTAAAACGGACACACGATGCTCATCTTTTTCACACAACTATAATAATCACTTAATAGATAAGTCTAGAAGTATTGCAGATGTGTCTTCATTTCTTTATTTCTTTCTTTTTTTTTTTGCTTTTGAACATCTCTTTCTCTGAGTCATAGCTTATTTATTATTACTTATTATTCTAAATTTCCTTCTAAAAATCTTTCATTTTTTAATTATGAAATCGAATATCCAATATTTTCCTTAAAACAGGAATTCTTACATTTAATCATTTGTTTAGCAAATAATTACTAGGGGCCAACTATGTGCCTGGCACTCTGTTGAGTTTTTGTGTGTTTTTTTACGATTTTATTTATTTGAGAGAGAGAGTACTCATGCGTGCACATGTGCGGAGGGTGGGGTGTTACCAGAGGGAAAGGGATAAGCAGACTCCCCACTGAGCAAGGAGCCCAATGATGGAGGGCTCAATCCCAGAGCCCTGGGATCATGACCTGAGCTGAAGCAGATGCTTAACCAGTCAAGCTACCCAGGCACCCTGAGTTCTTTGACTATAATGGTGAACAAAACAAATAGGGTCCCTACCTACCAGGAACTTAAAAATATTGGTAGAAATAGAAATTATTGAAATAATTTCCAGATGTAATTACATCTGTGATGTGATATAAATAATAATTTCAAGGTGCTCTTGAGAGCACAGCAAAGGGAAGTGATCTAGTCAGTTGTTAAGAAACAGCTCTGAGTGGAGATGTGAAAGATGAATGCAATTTAGTCGAGGAGAGGACAGAAGAATATTCTAGACAGAGGCATTGACGTAAAGGTATCACCATTTTCAAGGAACAGAATGCCCAACATGAGGCTAGAACTGTAGGGTTGTGTTAAGGATTTGATCTTTACCCAGAAAACTAAAGGAAACTTTTGAAGAGTTTTTAAAAGGGAATGAAATGAAGAGATTTGGATTTTTTAAAGATCAGTGTGTCCAAGGTGGAAAAGTAGAGGAGAAAAGGAAAGAAAATGAAAGAAACTCAGAATGAAGTAAGGAGGGTTTCAATTAGTGGTGATGGAGAGAAGTAGACAGATTGAAGACAGGGGAGGAAGAGAGTGTTTCTTTTATTTATTTTCCCCCATTGTTTCTTTTAATCCACATAGTCCACTGCCTTTTTCCTTCCTACCAGAGGCAATCATCCAGATTGTTTAATGTGTATCTTTTGGCTTATCGTCTTGCAAAATATGAGATATTGCTTTGTAAGCATATATTCTTAGTTTATGTGAATATTGTATTTTGGATTTTGTTTATTTTGAGATTAAATTCTGTTGCCATGTGTATCTAACCATTGTGTTACTTACTGCCTAGTTTTTAATGGTATGCTTCCACTCTCCCACTGAAGGTCATGTAGATTGCCTTCAGCTTTCTACCACCCTAATGGTGTTGCAAAGAATATCCAGGCACACATTCATCTATGTGAGAATTTTGGGGGGCTTACAATTTTTCTACAAACAGTGAGTTGGAGTATTTCTTTATGAGTTGTTAGCCTCTTGTATTTTCTCTTTCCAAAAATTACCTGTTCATCTTTTACTCATTTTTCCCTTGGGAATCGATGTCTTTTTCTTATTGATTGACTAGTGTTTCCTGTGTTGCCTAGATATCGGTCCTTTGTTGTTCTCATTTTGTTACTTGTCTCTTCACTGAATTAACCGCCTTATCATTAGACAAGTATCTTTTTTTGTACATAATTCATAAATGTTTGGGGAAAAGTTTTGGGAAACAAGGCATAGTTAACAATGCCCTATATTGCCAAGAGATTGAGTAAGGAGAGGGCTCAGGTGATCAGGTAGGAAGAGATGTAGTGGTGCAGGCAAAGGTATGGGATATTGAATCTCAGTTTTCTAAAATGTAAAATAAGAATATTAATACTAGACCTATTTATATCTATTTGTGAGGAGCAAATAAAATAATTTTGTAAGCTAGAAAGATATTCATAAACACTTGTAGGTTTTATGATAATTACTTTTAATACATGGTCTGGATCTACAAATGGTCTTCAGATGATGTAAAGGCTTAGGTTAAATTTAAGTGGTACAAAACACAGAGTTTATGTGTGCTTTTATTTAATATTTAACTCTGCATGAAGTAGCACCTCAAAATTAAATTTGAAATATATTCCCAGTAACCGTATTAACTAGATAGTTTTGGAGAATATATGTGGTATTAGGTTATAGAACATAGAATCTGGGTGTTCTTGCTCAGAAATCTGCAATTTACAGAATGACAACAATTTGCAGCACTAGATTTATTTCTGAAAGATACGTTTCTGAAACCAAATGCTTTTATAAATTAAATTATTTTTAAAAGAAATTGTAACTTGTTAATTTGAAAATTCTTCTATAATTTGAGTAACCAACAATATTGTCCAACCCAATATTGCATATATTATATTTCTGAAAAAAATCTATGTATTTTTATACTGTAAAACCAGAGCAATATTTTACAAAGTATATTCTGCAAAATACATTTTCTAACCTACTGTGATAAGACCAGTATTGAAAAAGTTTCCATGATCAAACAAGTTTAAAAAACATATACTTTTTTGTTTTTATTTTGCTGAAAAGGACATGATTGAGACAAATGGTAATTTATTATTCAAGTATAATTAACATACAATGTTATCTTAGTTTCAGGTGCACAATATAAGGGTTCAACAATTCTCTATATTGCTCCGTGCTCATCAGTGTAAGTGTACTCCTAATCCCCTTTCATTTATTTCACCCGTTGCCCCCACTTACCTTCCCTCTGGTAACCACCAGTTTGTTCTCTGTGTTTAAGAATCTGTTTGTTTGTTTTATTCTTTCCTTCTTTGTTCCTTTGTTTTGTTTCTTAAATTCCACATATGAGTGAGATCATATGGTATTTGTGTCCAACTGGCTTATTTAGTGGTGTATACTTTAGGCTCATCCATGTTTTTGAAAAATGGCAAGATCTCATTCTTTTTCATGGCTAAGTAATATTCGTGTGTGTGTGTGTGTGTGTGTGTGTGTGTGTACCACACCTTCTTTATTTCTCCATCTATCCATGGACATTTGAGTTACTTCCATATCTGCTTGTTGTAAATGCTGCTATAAGCGTGGGGTTGCATATTCTCTTTTTGAATTAGTGTTTTTGTTTTCTCTGGGTAAATACCCATTAGTGGAGTTACTGGATCATAGGGTAGTTCTATTTTTAATTTTTTGAGGAACATCCATACTGTTTTCCACAGTGGCTGCACCAATTTTGCACTCCTACTAACAGTGCACAAGGAAGGGTTCCTTTTTCTCACCAACACTTGTTATTTCTTGTGTTTTTGTTAATTTCCATCTCTCTGCTGGTATTTTCTACCTTTTTATGCATATTATTCACCTTTTCCACTCTATCCTTTAACATATTAAAGAATTATTTTTAAAAGTCCTTATCTGATAGTTTCAACATCCAGGCCATCTTTGTGTTTGATTCTGTTGATCATTTTATTGCTTAAAAATGAAGCATAATTTTTGTGCTTGTTTATCTCATAATTTTTAATTGAATGCTGAACATTATAAAAATGAAAAGAGTAGAGCCTGAGGTAAGTTATATTTATGCCAGGAAATAGGAAAGCATCTTCTCTGTCAAGCCTTTAGGGTTGGGACTGAATAAATCTAAAAAGTAATTCAGCTGGGCTCAGGTTTTGTTATTGTTATGGTTACCTTCAGTGCACCACAGGCTTCAAATCCTCTGGCAATGGACCCACTCTGCCTTGCGTTTATTTATTTATTTATATTTATTTATTTATTTATTTTTATTTTTTTAAATAATTTTTATTTTGTTTTATGAGTCACCATACAGTACATCCCCAGTTTTTGATGCAACGTTCCATGATTCATTATTTGCGTATAACACCCAGTGCACCATGCGATTGCCTTACATTTAATGTGAAGCCAGAGCTCTAGAGGAACTCTCTCAGCCCTGCTCCAACAATAGCTTTCAGTAGGGCCTGCAGTTCTGTGTGATAGTCTCTCTTCATGCTCTTGTTGCTTGTTACTTGGTGCACATTTCTTGGTGTGTTTTCTTGATTCTTCTGTTCTAGTGTTAGTCTTAGGCAGGGTCCTGGTGCCTGAACTCCAGGGGTGTCTGTTCCTCCCTGCCACCCACAGCCTCTGCCACACACAGCCTCTGCCTCTTACTCTTTGTTAAGGGTTGGAGTCTAAAAGCAAGATTTTCTTTCCATCCTCCAAATGTGATTCAAACCCTGCCTTTTATCATGAGAGATCTTGGGTGCGAGTGGGTGCTTGACTTCTTCCTGACTGGCAGCAGACCTGTGCTTTATATCAGTACAGGATTCTTAGAAGGGCTGGGTATTCTACCCTCCACCGAAAGCATATCTCTTTTGCCTATTACCAGCACAGGGTGTTAATGGGCAAATTTTTGGCCCTTCCCTAGTATCACCTTTCCTGGGATGAGGTGAAGGAGATAGTAACTTGCCCCTTCTCCAGAGGCCAGTAACTTTCCCCTTGCTTTAAAGCATGATCAAGTTGGAGGTTAAGTGAGGTTTTTGCCCCTTTCCCTTTTGCAAATTGTTTTGCTATCATCAGAGAAGGGTCAAAGGTTAGTTTTGTGCTAGTCTCCTTGTGGAAGGTGATCACCACTTTGTACTCAGGCAGGGCCTGGAATGTGGTTCTACAAGGCCTTCTTCTAAAAGGACTCTGCTTCACCCTCAAACTTTGGCAGGACTGCTTGCACCTCTGAGGGCAGCTCTCTCAAGTCCCTTCCTTGACTGAGTCTTTCTCTGTGAGCACCTAGCAGAGGCCCCTTTATAAAACTAAAACTAGCCCTTGTTTGCAGAATCCTCTTATTTCTAGGATCCCAGAGATTCCCAGCTGTCACTTCGGCCCATTCATGGACTTTGAGAATTTGTTAAAATTTTAGTTGTTTATTTTTTACTCACCTTTCTGAGTGTTACCTGTTTCTCTTATTTTGTCCCCAAAGTGAAACAGTTTGTGTGTACTATCTCTAGACACTTTATCATTGGTAATCCAGTTCCTTGTTGCCTGATAACCTTAGCTCTCTAATGTGCAAAAAAACAAATTTATGATTTTGTAGATTCTTTAGCTATTTCTTCAATTCAAGTGAAAGAGAATATCACCTGATATTCTTGCCCAGCTTTCTACACTTTCTAAGCAACAGTGGAACTCCCCATTTGCTTCCATTTTTCAAAGTTCTATATTTTATACGGAATTTAAGGGTGTAGGTATTTTCTTTCAGTACTTAAAAGGTCTCATTTCATGTCTTATGACTTGTTTTATTTCTGTCAAGAAGTCTTCCATTACTCATATAATTGCTACTATTCAGATAATGTGCCATTTTATCTGAGTGTTTTAAATTTTTTTCATTGAGTTTGTTATTCAGCAGTTTTATTATAATGCTCTTAAATTTGGCTTACTTTGGATTATCTCTCTCTTGAAGTTCACTGAACTTCTGAAATATGTAGGTTAATGGATTTCATTAGTTTTGGAAAATTGTCAGCCATTATCCCTTCAAATATTATCTCTGTCCCATTGTCTCCTTCTGGAACTTCCATTATAAATTATGTTATACTTTTTCATTATGTCCGTATACATTTTTGTTTTTTTCTATATTTATTCATTCTTGTTCTCTGTACTTTAATCTGTATATTTTATTGGCCTGCTTTCAGTTTATTAATCATGCTTTTTTGCTTTGTCTAACCTGATATTGATCTAACCTATTGAATTCTTAACTTTTAATGAAAATTTCCATATTTTCATCTATTTCTCCATCCTTTGTTTTCTATTCCTGAACATATTAATCATAGGTATTTGGAAGTTCATGTCACTGAACTCTGATATCTGGGTCACCTGTGTCTATTCTCTTGGTTTTGGTCATAAGGCCCTGTGTCTGTACATACCAATGATTTTTTACTGAATTCCAAACATCATATATAGCAAATTATAGAGGCTTCAGATGATGCTCTTTCCTTCAGACAAAATTTACCATTTCCTCTGGTAGGCAGATAGAGTGGAGACTAATCACTTTATTCCAACAAGGATCAAATTTGGTAGATACTGGACACAATTTTGGTAAAACCGAATCTGCCTCTGTTACCTGTGCATACCCCAGTTAAGAATGCCCTGTTAACTGGGCAATGCTTTCTGGTGTTTTCAACTGAGAGTCTATTCACCTGAGACTATTCTCACCAGATCCCCTGCCACAGTGGGTTCTTAATGCAAATCATTGTCTCTTTGGACCATGAGTATGCCAAAATCTCTGCTCTGCTTTTCACAGGTGTTTTGTTTTAGCTCTTTTAACTCTTTCACCATGAAGCTTCAGAAATCAGCATATGTCATGAGGGGAAAACTGAGTGCAAAATATCTTTCAAGCATTTAAAATTGTCACTCTAGTGTGAGACTCTAAAGACTGCAAGTTTCTGTTCTCTTAATAGTACCTTTTTGCCAGGGCAAAGCTGATTCTCAATCTCTTGCCCACACCCAGATTGACATGGGGCCCCATCAGAAAAAGCTGCTGGAGTCTGTCAGTTTATCTCTCCATAGTTCTGTCCTCTCTGGAATCTTAGCCACACCTAACTTCATTGCTTCAGCAATGATGCTTGATGCTTTAAAACAGTTATTTTAAATATTATCCAACTTTTCTGTCTGTCCTTAATGGAAACACTGAAAAATTATAGGCATGCCCCATTATGTGCTACATTCAATTAAATTGCATGCTAGACCATGTTTTAAAACCTCTTGAGATATTTTAAGTGACATTTAAGAATCCAAATTTGGATGAAGATTTATCTTTGCAGGATACTACTGCCAATACAAAAGACTCAATCTACTGAAGTATTATATTCTACATGTTACTAAATTGACACTCCCATAGGTAATGACAGTTCATTAAAGTCTACTTTAATACATTTTAATCTGATTAACCCTCATGACCTTGCCATCCAATCAGGTTTTTGTCATCTATCTATCACGTGGGAAAGGGTGGAGGGCTCCTTCCAGGGTGGTATAAAATACTTATAAGGGTGGTTTCCTCTTAGGGCGGGGGCCCCCTTGTCCCCGCCTGCCTTTCTTCCAACTATCCTTCATCAGTTCTACTCATCCCAAGGCACACCATTTTCCAGTCTTGTTTTAATTCTTTTGAAACACCAATTAATGTTTTTAGAATAACGAGATTCAGTACAGTTTGTTTCTTATGGCCTTCTTGCTGGCCTTGATTTCTTTCCCCTGTATAACTCATCCCTAAACTTTTTATTTTTAGTTTTTATTCTTGAGACAGTTACTCAAATGTCTTGAGATGAATTAGAATATGATCCCACACTTATCCAGACCTTACCAATGTTCCTATTTTTGACAACATGATTGCTACATTTCTGTAATCTAAACCAGGGATGACAACAGATTTCATCTTGTATGGCAATTCTAATCAAACAGGAGAAATATCTTAAGCTGTTTGAAAAGATTCTAAGGGGACATCCAAGCCCAGTTTGAAAATATAGCAAGATAATTTAATGAGGTCTGTCATGCATTGGAAGGTGAAATAGTAACAGGCGATCTTGTTACATCTTGAGTACTTCAAGTTGGACACAAAGTTTATGATCCACAGAAATTTGTTAATTGACTAATTGATCTTTACTAAAAACTCATGAGCACAATAACTAAAAATTACTTCTGGTTTTATTAACAATTATTCTATTTGAAAAGGAATCATTCCATATGAATAGCTTATTAAACTCTTTTGACCGCATAGCTAATTCATCTTTATATTCTATTGTAGGACTTGTCAATGGTAAGTGCTCACTAAATATTTTTTTTACTGAATGTAATTGATTAATTTTTAAAGTATAAGCAATGAAAGTTATTTGGTTATTTGGTTATATGTAACCCAAATCATCTGAAATATTTATTAGTGTTCTACGACAACCTTACATTTGACAGAGAATATAAGTCAAGACTTAGCTATGAACCTAACCTAACATAAAAAAAAAAAAAAGACTTAGCTATGGAGAAAATTCTTACCCAAGGGGAGGTGGGTACCCAATAGGTGATGGGGATCACCTATTTAACTCGTCCGCCCACCTACCTCCCCTCAAGTAACCATCAGTTTGTTGTCTATAGTTAAGAGTCTGTTTCTTGGTTTGCCTCTCTCTTTTTTCTCTATGATCATTTGTTTTGTTTCCTAAATTCCACATATGAGTGAAATCATATGATGTTTGTCTTTCTCTGACTGACTTATTTTGCTTAGTGTAATACAGTCTAGTTCCCACACATCATTGCAAATGGCAAGATTTAATTCTCTTTTATTGGCTGAGTAATATTCATATGTGAAATATATATGTGTATATATATATATCATATCTATCACATCTTCTTTATCCATTCATCAGTCAATGGACATTTGATCTCTTTCCATAATTTGGCTATTGTTGTTAATGCTGCTATAAACATTGGGGTGTATGTATCCCTTCAAATTAGTATTTTTGTATTCTTTGGATAAATACCTAGTAGTGCAATTTCTGGATCCTAAGGTAGCTCTATTTTTAACTTTTTGAGGACCCTCCAGACTGTTTTCCAGAGTGCCTGCACCAGCTTGCATTCCCACCAACAGTGTAAGTGAGTTCCCCTTTCTCTGCTTCCTCACCAATATCTGTTGTTTCTGGTTGCTGGGAGAGTTTCTGATGAGAAGTTCACTGTAATTCTTTTCTTTTTTTTTTTTCCTTTTATTAGTAAAGTGTTATTTTTACTCTAACTTTTTAAAAGACTTTCTCTTTCATTTTCTGCAGCTTGAATATGACAAGTCATATTCAAGTTGTTTTATTGTTTTGTTTTTTGTATGTTTTTGTTTCTTTGAGGAGGTTTTTGTTTTTTTTAGTACTTATGCTTGTGTTCTCTGAGCTTCTTGGGTCTGTGGTTTAGGGTCTATATTAATTTTGAAAAGGTCTTGACCATTAGTACTTCAAATAATTTTTCTGCTCCATTCTCTCTTTCTTCTAGTAATCCATTTATGTATATGTTATACTTTTTGACATTATCCCACAGTTCTTGGATATTCTGTTCTGCTTTTGTCATTATCTTTTCTCTTTGCATTTCAGTTTGGGAAGTTTTATTAACTTATATTCACGTTCACTGATTATTTCCTAGACTGTGTTTAGTCCATTGATAAGTCCTAAGTCGTTCTTTACCTCTATTACAGTGTTTTTGATTTTTTCAATTCTTTCTTAGATTTTCTACTTTGCTGCTTACATTGTCCCTCTGTTGCTGCCCATTGTCTACTTTTTCCATTAGAGTCCCTAAGATATTAATCATAGTTATTTTAAATTTTATGTCTAACAATTCCAACAACTGTGTCATACCTAAGTCTAGTTCTGATGATTGCTTTGTTTCTTGAGACTGTGGTATTTCTTCCCTTTTAGCATACATTGTAATTTGTTGTTGCTGTTGTTGAAAGCTTGACATTATGGGAACTGAGGCAAAGAAGCCTTTAGCACAAGCTTGTATGTTGATCTGATTATGAGCTGGGCTCTATGTAATGTTTGCTATAGCTGTATGTGCAGTGGCTTCAAATTCGTCTGGTGTCCCCTCCCCCCCACCCTGACATAGAGCTTCCTTAAGAGCTCTTCCTTCGAGAAAGTCTTTGTCTTGCAGTTTTCTTATCTGTAATCCAGTTACTGTACTCAGCCCTGTTAGTATGGTAGTAATGCGTGGGGTGGAAATATTCTTTAATTCTGATTAATTCTGTCTTTTCAGTGGATCTTCGTCCTTCAGGGTGGTGTCTGTGACCTTCACGGTATTTCCTAGCTTTCTCTCTTAGGTGAGACAGGAAGGCTAGAGGGGGCTGGAGTACTCTGCTGTTACCTCAGACGTGAAAAACGTCTGATGAAGTCCTTTTCTTTGAAAATAGGTTTTTGTTATGGAAACCCTCTTATTGCAGGATTGCAGGGTTCTTGTCTCAGAGTGGAAGAATGAATCTTGTGGACACAAAAGGGTGAAGTGAAATGAAAATTTATTAAGTGAAGGTGAGAAAGGAAAAAAAAAAAAGGTCTCTAGAGTGAGAGGGGTCCTGAATGAATTGCCACTGAGGGCTTTTAGTGGCAGTCTTTTATTTTGAGAACACTGACTGGGACGTTTGTGGCCTTGAGATACTCGTACCCTTCTTGTTCCCTTGTCTCTTGTTCAGCTCTGTCTCAGCATCTCCACCTGCCAGGAATAGTTCTGGAGCCTAGTCATGGGAGTCAGGGGCCTCCTATCTCTCCTGCCTATACCTAAACCCTTTCCCTATTCATGGGACAGGACCTGTGGGCACAAAGAGCTACACTGGGATTGTGAGGAGTGACTGATTGTATACTTTTTAATTAGTGGGGGTTAGGGATAGCTCAAGTCTCTAGGGAATCTGGAAGCAAGGCTTTCAGGACCTTGAGGGGCCAGCTGCTGTCAACATAAGGTTACTTTTAAACATTAAGTCACTAAGGCAGCCACGAGTTCCTTGAGGAAGGTCATGCTCTGCATGTTTCAGGTACCTACCAGTAGGCTGCAACCTATAAGGAGATTTTAATTTAAGGTACATTTCTTTTGTTTTTGTTTCCCACGTTACTCTGGCTCTCATTCCTAATGATCATTCTTCCCCTGCTTTTGCCAAAGCTATGAGGATATTTTTCTTGGTTCTTTATCAAGAGAACCTTGTGGGGTTCTTGAAGGTAAATCCTCCCAAACTGTGCCTCCACCCTCACCCAAAACTTGGGTTTCTCACTCTCTTGCTGGTCCACATTCAGTTCCTAGCAATTCATCGAAATCACCACCTGTGTTCCTACTAGCTTATGGCTGCTGTGGCTTATCCTTCAGGTAAGCAAGTTTTGTCTGTGACTCTCAGTATTCACCTGTCTTTCCAGATTTCAGGATAGAGTTTGCCTTGTAGCACTGTTTTCTGATGGGTCCAAGAAAAGCCATTGATTTTCTGTTTATCTTTCTTTTGTTGTAAGAACAGGAGTGACATATTCCAAGCTTTTTTCATGTAGGAGCCAAAACCAAAAGTCTTGGGGAAAAAATATTTTTAACGCAAGTGTTTTTAAAACATAAGTGAAGATCTTGACCTGGTGAGAATAGGAATGGAAATATAAATGAATTCAGAATGATTTCTATTCTTTCATTCTATGTACCTTTGTTTGCAATATGCATTATAACTATTAAAATATTTATATGTATCAAATGTATCTCAAGCAGATATGAAATGACTGGTATGAGAAAACTTACCTGACTTTTTTGGCATTATTAGGAGAAGGACAAAAATAAACTAGGGGAAGAAATTTTTTTTTCTTTTATCAACTTAATGTCAGTGTAAATTCAAGATCCCTACACTTATAAATAGCATATAACACATGATTTTGCTTGAGTTTGCACAGTACAAAGTGTGATTTTTCCAAAGTCAGTGCATCCCAAGTCATGTTGAAATATTTGTTGTTGAAAGATTTTGCCATTTATTTGTAGCCATTTTTCATATGACCTATAAAAATGAACACTAAAAAACATTCTGTTCTTTTAACAGTTATCTCTGTTTAGGTCCTACAGTGTTATACCTGGCATACAGTATATGTCTGATGAATTGACTATTTTTTTTTTTTAAGATTTTATTTATTTGACAGAGAAAGAGACAGTGAAAGAGGGAACACAAGCAGGGGGAGTGGGAGAGGGAGAAGCAGGCTTCCTGCTGAGCAGGGAGCCTGATGTGAAGCTAGATCCCAAGACCCCAGGATCATGACCCCCGCTGAAGGCAGACGCTTAATGACTGAGTCATCCAGGCGCCCCTGAATTGACTATTTTGATCTTATATCCAGATTTCCAAAATCAGATTCAACTTTCCTCCTAAAAAATGAAGAATCCAGTTCCCTTTATATATGAAAAATTTGGGAGACTCTTCTGACCTTATTTCAGATTCTCTTCATCACTTAATAGCAGGTGTCTTCTCCTTGTCCTCTTCCGAATGTATGGCTTCCTCACAGAACAGAGAACTAACTTTTAAGTGCAAAGCAAAAAAAAAAAAAAAAAAAGAAAAAGAAAAAAGAAAAGATTTGCTTCCTTTATTCTCAATGGCAAGTTGAAAAATTATTCAACAGGGATTGATCCAGTCAGAATTATTAAGCTGATCAAATTCATCTTTGGCAGCACTTTCTCATTCTTTCTGCACCATTTCCTACTGGCTGCATCTCTTCTTACTAGCACCTTAAGACCAAGAACCTTTACTTGATCCAATAATTTAGGTCTGATCTGAAATTATTACTCAGATCTTCTTTTTCTCTCTGACAGAGGTTTTTGTTTTGTTTATTCATGTAACTCATCTCAATTAGGTGTTGTGTGGAAAGAATACAGTTATAATTCATGCTGCCATATAAAAGACTGATGGTTTTCCAAGGCCCATTTGCTCTAGAGGAGTAGGTAGTTAAACCAAATGAATCTCTGATTGAGTTTTAAGGACCCATTTGTTTAGTGAAAGGGAGATCATTAAAATTTCATTTTAAAGCTGAGGCCAGGGCCAGGACAGAGATCAAAACTGGAATTGAAGTCAAGATTAGTCCCAGTTATGGTCTCTGCCCTCCCCCATAGTGGAACAGCATTGAAGAACGGAAAAAACAAAGAAAATCTATTCTTGGAGGATACGATATCCTTGAATTCAGTGGATGAGGTCACAGGCCAGACAAGGTTTGGAGCAGAGAGTGACAATGACTAGTGTACCAGATACTCTACCAGTACCAGACGCTGAATATAAGCAACAAATTAACAGAAGCCCTTGAATAAACCAACACTCTTGTAATTGACCTAGATGCCAATTTCTTGTTTTGTCTTCAGATTTGTCAAAAGAGAAAGAAAATCAATACCATCTGAGAATTATTTTGATTTATTACGATTTGATGAAGCTCTACTAACCATATGGGTATAAATCTGCTAATAGTTGAAGAATTCTTCATGGTTAAGGTAGTTGTGATTTCAAATTCATAGTTTATGACTCTACTGCAATAGCAGGATATGTAAAATCCACATATTACATGTCCTGTTGGATTCAATACAGTAAGAATTCCTTGTGTCAATGCCATGAATTGATTATTCAAAAAAAGTTCTTATTATGGAAGAGGGCAATCCTGGCATGGTTACCAAGAATGGAAAAATCTCATCAGTGAGCAAAACAAAAAGAAGTAGAAATAAAAAAAAAAAGTAGAAATAATCTTGAGATTGTTGAAAACATACTTTTACGAAAACCCTAAAGCTCCTTTGTCCTTCTGTGACTTTATGACTGATCCACATTTATTCTATGCACTTTGAAAATGAAATTTATTATGTTCCTTCATTATAAAAAGCAGTTCTTTGAGAGCAAGACTTGACCAAAACAAACTGCCAATAAAAAACCTATTAATATTAACCAACAAAATGAAAAAGTTGATCTAAACATCAAAACTAGGAACCAGAAATTACAGCTTTGTGTTATTGGGACTAGGAGGAAATTGTGATGATTTTTTAAATTTCAATGCTTATGATCACTTTAGAGTCAGCAGAGACTAACTGCTAAAGGAAGGCTGAATCTAATATTTTCTAAGGAAACAAAAATATATTGTTTATATTGTATAATAAAGCCTCCCCCCCCCCCAATATAAACTGTTTCCTTTATATAATGAACATTCTGGTAGAAAATGATTTTGTCCTTTTGGATCTTTTTTGAGTAAAGGAAATTCTCTGCCATATTTATTGAGAAACAAAACATTATTCAGAGAAATGAAGCAAAATGATTAAGCTACAGACTCACAGTTTTAAAAACCCATCAGAGAGTTGAGAGTAAAAATAAATCTAAATGAAGAGACTTATAGCTGTTTTTACCCATGAAAGACCAGTAAGAAGAGAAGGAATCCATGATAAGAAGATTTCAGGCTATTACCAAATTTCTAATAGCCATCTGTGGTCTGGAATGATGGATTCAAATGCAAGGACCTCTAGCCTCAGAAAGAGCCTGTAGCCACCCACCAATCCTTTTCTTCACCAACTATACCAAAGACTGGGTCCAGGCAGGATAGCCAGACAGCAAAGGAACTAACTCTCTCTCTCTCTCTTCCTCCCTTCTTCCTCCCACCCTCTCTCTTTCCCTCCTCCCTCTCTCCCTCTTTCTCGCTCTTCCTCTCCACCTGCAGCCAATGCACTGCAGCAGGCTTTAAGGGCTTAGGCCAGGGGACAGGGCAGAGAGTGATTTTTCCAGGACAGAACTGGAGAAGAAAACAACTCAAAGAGGTGTCAGCTGAACTCCCATGCATTGGAAAGCTAATGGCTAGAGTAACATAAGTATAATGAGTTCTTTAGAGTCTTCTAGTATTCAGATTCTAAGCCCTGCTGAAGCAAAATGTTTAATCTCACATTCAAAATATTTAAAGAAAGAATTAACTATCTCTAATGAAAGCTTTAATAGAACAAGCTCAAGACAAGATACAACAAAATTAAAATGCTAGAAGAAAACAGAAGTAAAGATTTGTTTGATAGGCTTAGTAGCAGATGGTACAAAGCAGTGGGAGTGATAAGTGAACTTGAAAACGGAAAATTGGAAATCATCCAAACCAAAACACAAAGAGAAAAAAAGATAAAAGTGGAACAGAGCATATAAGATCTATGGGAATAAAATCAAGCAGTTTAACATACATGTGAACAGAGTCCCAGGAAGAAGACCCTAGGATCATGACCTGAGCCGAAGGCAGATGCCCAACTGACTGAGCCACCCAGGTGTCCCGAGTCCCAGGAGGAAGAGAGAAAGTAAATGGTACGGAAGAAATATTTGAAGACATAATGGCTATTATTTTCCAAAGTTGATAAAAGATATTAACCCATATATCCTTGAAGCTCAGAACATCACACTTGAATATGTGACTTGAATGAAAATTGTGGTAAGTTAAAGATGCATATTATCATCTCTATAGTAGCCCTATCCAATAGAAGTTTCTATAGTAATGGAACTGTCCTATGTCTACACTATCCAAATAGTGTCTCTCACCTATAAGTAACAGCTGACCATTTGAAATATTGCTACTGTGTCTGTATGACTACATTTTAATTTTATTTCATTTTAATATATTTAAATTTAATAGCCTTATGTGGATACTATATTGGACAGTACAGTCTAAAGTAACCATTATAAATGGCAAACAAACAGAGAGGTACAGCTAAAAAAACATAATTGGGTAGATAAAAAAAATACAAAAGTATGGTAAATAATACTTGTTCTTTCCAAAAGAATACAGAAAATGAGGAATGGGGAGCAAAAAAAAAGGGATATTTTTTTTAATGATAAACCAAGCATATAAAAAACTATTATCAAATATTAATTGATGAAACCTTCTAACTAATAGAGATTGTCAGAATGGACAAAAAAGCAAGAATCAACTGTATGCTGTTTATAGGAACACACTTTAAATATAAAGGTATGCACAAGTGGAAGGTGTGAGAGTAAAAAGATATTATTCAAAAATCAGCATTAAAATGTTAGGCTATATAATTATTAGACAAAATAGATTTCAAGAAAAAGGTAGAGAAAGAAAGAGACATTTTATAATGGTAAAATAGTCAATTCCTAAAAAAAAAAAAAAAAAACCCATAAACACCTAATGCTGTATGAATGACAGCTTCCAAATCCATGAAGCAAAATCAACAGAACTAAAGTCAGGAATACATTTTTCTTTCAAGTAAATGAATGAACAGATGACCAAAAAAATCATTAAAAATATAGGAGGTCTGGAAAACACTATCAACCAACTTAACATAATGGGCATTTACAAAATCTACATAAAACACCTGTAGAATACACATTCTTTTCAAATGCACATAAGAAATTCTCCAAAATAGATCATACACTGTGATATAAAATAAGTTTCAATAGAATCTAAGGATCAAAATCCTGTAAGATAGGTTCTCTGACTACAATGGTTTAAAATTAAACATGAATAACAATATCTAGAAAATCTATAACATTTGAATATTAAGCAAGATAATTATAAGTAACCTATGGTTCAAAAAGATATTTCAAAGGAAATAAGAAAATAATTTGAACTACTAAAAATATATAAAAAGTTTTGAAAAGTAGATAAAGCAGTCCTTAAAGGGAGATGTATGGTTTTAAATAACTACATTATCAAAAAGAAAAAGAAAAAAAAATTACCCAAGATTATCACTTGAGGAGCTAGAAAAATAGAAGCCAATTGATTCCTAAGTAAACAGAAGAAATATTTAAAAAGGGGGGACGTCAATGAAATAAAACCCCAAAATAAGAGAATAAATGAAAGCCATAATTATTAGTTAGTTAGTTAGTTAGTTAGTTAGTTAGTTAGTTAGTTAAAGATCTTATTTATTTATTTGACAGAGAGAGAGAGCACAAGCAGGGGGAGTGGTAGACTGAGAGGGAGAGGGAGAAGCAGGCTCCCCACCGAGCAGGGAGCCGGATAAAGGGCAAATTCCAGGACCCTAAGATCATGACCTGAGCCGAAGGCAGATGTTTAAATGACTGAGCCACCCAGGCGCCCCATAACTATTTTTTAAATATTTTATTTATTTAAGAGAGAGAGCACGCATGAGTGGAAGGAGGGGCAGAGGGAGAGAGAAAATCTCCAGCAGACTGTGTACTGAGTGCAGAGTTTGACATAAAGCTTGATTTCAGGACCCTGAGATCATGACCTCAGTCGAAATCAAGAGTTGGATGCTTAAGGGACTGAGCCACCCAGGAACCTCGAAAACTATAATTAGTTTTTGAGAAGATTAATAAAATGTATAAATCTCCTAGCTAGACCAATCCAAAACCAAAAACAGAACACGAATGTCCAACATCAGGAATAAAAGAGAATTTCTTGCTACAGATTTTATAAATGTTAAGAAGTTAAGAAAGGAATAATAAAGAAAATGTATGTCAAGAAACATGACAACTTAGATGAAATAGACAAATTCCTTGAAATAAGAATGTCTAGATGAAATAGATGAAATAGACAAATTCCTTGAAAATCCCCACCTACCAATTTTTCTTATGGACATAGACACAAGAGTCCTTAACAAAATATTCACAAATTGAGCTAAAATATCATAAACAACTGAGAGGAATAAAAGGGTGATTTAACATCTAAAATAAATAATCCCATTAACAGAGTAAAGAAGAAAATCATATGACCATCTAAGTGGATACAGAAAAAACACTTGACAAAATACAGTACTCGTTCATGTAGAAATTTGTAACAATTGGGAATAGACTAGAGCTTCTTTTATTTATTTATTTATTTATTTATTTATTTATTTAAATTTATTATGATATGTTAGTGACCATACAGTACATCATTAGTTTTTGATGTAGTGTTCCATGATTCATTGTTTATGTATAGCACCCGGTGCTCCATGCAATACATGTCCTCCTAGAGCTTCTTAGATCTGATAAGAGTCATTGATGAAAAAAGTATACAGCTAACAATATACTTAATGATGAAATATGTATGACACTTTCCCCCTGTAATTGTTAATAATGTAAAGAAATTCATTCTTATCATTTATATTCAGCATTGCACTGGCAATCTTAGTGCAATAAAGTATTAAAAAAAGGTGGGGGAAGGACTTTATAATGAAAAGTTGAAGTAAAATTATTTTTATTGTATTCAGCATTAGTTTTACATTGAAAATCTCAATCAGTCTCCCCTAAAACTATCAGAATAAGTGGTTTTAGTAAGTTCATAAGTTAGTGGTCAGTATAAGAAAATCATTTGTATTTCTATATAACAGCAATGAACAGTTTGAAAATCAAACTCAAGCATCCAAAAAGCATGTAAAAACAAAAATTACTTAGGAAAAAACAAACAAGAAGAGATGTGAGACCTTTATACTAAAAACTACAAAACACTGCAGAAAGAAATAAATAGCAACCTAAATAAATTTAAAGATATACCATGTGCATAGATTGAAACACATACTGTTATTAAGATGTTCATTTTCCTAAGATTGAAATAATAGGTTTAATGCAATGCCAATCAAAATATCAGAAGTTCCGCTTATGCTTAAGATGTAGAAAGCCTCAAGAGAATTTTCTCCTACCCCAACAATGAGAAAAAGTCGGGTATTCTACAAAATCATAATTTTAATTAAACTCATTGTAGAGCTGAAATTTCAAGGTAACCAAGTGCACTAAGTTCTGAATAGTAACAAATTTCCCCCAAACAGAGGGGACACACAAACTATTTCCTATTTGGAAAAGGATAGGAGGCCACCATGAAAGCAGGTAAGAGAAATCAGCTCAAATTTTAACTTAATTTAAGTGTGGCCTAGCATATCAGTTTAGAATAACCAGGAATTACAAACATAAGGACAGTTAAGGCAGTTCATATTCACTTACAAGCTTTTGTTTTTGTGTTTTAATGGATCTTCACCCGGTGCTTACAGGACAATTTGGGGAAGAGAGGGCGCCTGCGTGGCTTAGATGGTTAAATGCCTGCCTTTGGCTCAGGTCCTGATTTCTGGGTCCTGGGATCCAGCCCCAGGTTGGGTTCTCTGCTCAGTGGGGCGTCCGCTTCTCTGAGCTTTGCCTCTCCCCCCTGCCTATGCCAATATATATATATATATTTGGGGAAGGGCAACCACCTGAAAAGAACCTTCCTTGGTGGTGTAGACATGCAGGTGAGGGATGTCCTGGTGACTACCACTGGGAGACAAGCATGAAACGTTATACATGTCTTTGAATTCTTCTTTCATATGAAACAAAAACCTTAAAATACTAGAGAAGGGGCAGGAATATTCCTGCCCATAGGACCCAGAGAAAGATCATTTCCAGGGGGAAGAGATAGAAGCAAAACCAATCTGTCCATGTGCAAAGAGCAGAAAACTCCCATTTCCAGGGAAAAAATTATTGCTTCTGGAGGAATACATATATCTGACAAAGGATTTACACGCAGAGTATATAGAGATGCCTCCAAATCTTCAATAAAAAGACAAATACCATGAAATGGGTAAGAGTCTCAAACAATACCTTCAGAAAGGAAAATACATGAATGGGCAATAGTATATGAAAACTGTTCAATATCATTACTAGTCAGTGAAATGCTAATTAAAACCACAAGGGAATAGCATTTCATACCACTGTAATGGTTAAATCTAGGAGGATTGATAATGCCAAATGTTGGCAATACGTGGAGAGACTGGGAGTGTAAAATGTGGGAATATAGATTTTTTAAAATGTCAAATATACAAAACCAAACCCAATCAAGCAATGTATTAAATAGTTCTAACTTACAGAGTTTGTCCCACAAGCTCAAGAATTATTTAACTTCAGAAAAATCATACCATAATTTACTGCATTACAAAATAAAAGATAAAGCCATGATACCACCTCAAAGATGGAAAATGAAAGATTCAATGAAATTCAAAATCCAGTTCTCATGAAAAATCTTAGCAAACTAAGAATAAAAAGAAATTTCCCAAACATGATGTTATTGATAAAACCCTAAAACAAACATCATTAGTCCAAAATAAAGATTCTCTTTCTTATTGTTTCTACTTAACACATTTTGAGTATTTGAACCAAGACAAGGAAGATAAAAGTGTATATGCACAAAAGAGGAATAACAAAGTTGTCATTGTTCAGAGAGATCTTATCATATATAGGGACTAAGCAAATATACAACCAAACTATTAGCACTATTGGGAGAATTTAAGGAGATATAGGATATATTCCTAATTATTACCCAAAACAATCTAAAGTAAATGAGGATAAAATAAAACATCAGAATAAAAAAAGACATAACAACTGTAGTGATAAAGCATAATGTATATTCTTGAAATATATAAAAGAAGACCGAAATAAATGAAAACAGTATACCACAGTTGTGGCTGGAATAAAAAATATTATTAAAAAAGTCATTTCACCAAAAATTATAAAACTGGTGCAATTCTAAAAAAAATCTAATAAAATTTCTTATGACTTAGGTTGATAACTAAAATTGAAATAAAAGTGCAAGAGTTTTGAGAAAAAAGATGTGGTAGAAGAACTTACCATACCAGATATCAAAATATATTTAAAAAAACCCTATTGCAATGTAATAATAAAAGCAGTGTGATACTGGTACGTGAATGGACAATCAGCCAATGGGACAAAAAATGAAGTTCAGAAATAGATGACTAAGTTTTTGTTTCAAATCTTCAGATGGAAATTGGGCAATTGAATAAATGATGCCCAGATAATTAGTTGTAAGAAAAAATAAAATTATACTTAGTTTACAGTATTCTTTTAAAATTCTTATATGAATTAAAGAATATAAAAGCAACACTTTGAATATTCTAGAAGAAAATACTAAGATGTATGTTTTATTAGAAAACAAAATTTTAAAAAAGATACAAAAAGCATAAACCATAAAACCTATTAAATTTGATTACAGTAAAGTGAAAATTCCTGTATGACAAAAGACCTCATAAACAAATCTAAAATGCAAGCTACAAATGAAAAACACTTAGTGCTATGTTTAGCTGGTAAAAGACTTACATCTGAAATCTTAAATAAATCCTATAAATCAATGAAGAGACAATTGCATAGAAAGACAATTGCATAAACTATATAAATACAACCTTCACAGAAAAAGGAACTCAAATAACTAAAAAACATAGATTTTCAAATTTACTGAAATGAAGAGTGGTTAAAATGGTTGAAAGACTAAGCAATGATGATGATAACTAGATCGTATATGAAGTGGGAGATTGATGATTCAGGGAAAGTAGAAGTGAAAGGCTCCAGAGTAAATAGGTGGGCATGGGAGCCCAGAGCCCAGATAGTTTTAAGAAGTGCTTTAGGCCAAAGGGCCACCTCCTCTAGTAGCGCAGAGGGAAGGAGAAGAAGGTGCACGCAGATTCAGGCACGTTTGTGGTTTGGATGGTCATGAATTTAGTTGACTCTTTTCAAGTGGACTTGTTTTTTTCTGTAAAGTAAATGGTAATAGCATCAACTAAAAATAAATACCTATGGTCTGAGATTGAGAAAGAAGTTGCAGTTTGAATATAGAAAAAAAATTTTGAAATAATTTTTGGAGAAAGTAGGAAGGCAAGTTGATTGAGAAAAAGATAAGGTTTGCAATTCCAAATTTATTGTGAGATCTATTTTCCAAGGCAGATAATTGAGTGTTGATACAGGAGTTTTTTGAGGGGAAAAAAAGCAAAAAAAAAAAAAAAAAATCGATGGTTTTATCAGGATAATTACAGAAATTCTAGATCATGAAGGGAGAGAAAAAAGGTGATAAAAAGGTAGAAATAGAAGAGTCAATGAACTGGGGAGCCCAGAAGGGTAGAGTAGTGTCCACATATAAATAAACTAGGAATATTAGAGGGCATGATGGAAGTGAGGAACTTAAATTCCTAATTTTTAGAATTGGAGCAATTTGTGCAATGGCATGTTCTAGGAAGTAACTGATGGAGAAAGTTCTCAATTACAGATATTTGGGGTTTGGATAACTTGCCTACGTGAACATTCAGTGGGTTGGAGAAGAAAACAACAAACCTGGGATCAAATTCCCAAGATTAGGGGCAAATGACTGGGAGATAGGTAGAATGCAATGACAAGAGAGATCATTATACAATATCTGGAATACTCTCTCCTAAAACAGAGAATTATGATATATACATGAAGTCCTCATTTCCATGGGTCTTTGGGAATATATACATGATTGCAAACTATATTCTAAAATATTGTCAAGCGTACAGAAGCAATAAAACCAGCAGAGGATTTAAATTAAAACATAAAAATTCCACACAGAAATGGCTTATAAGAATGTGGCTTCAGCACTGCAGAAAAGGAGAACCAGAATCTAATATGTTCTCTTTTAGTTATTAAAACTACTTGACGGGTCCAATATCCGGCTGGAGTCTTCTACTGGCTTGAAGCAAGCAAGATTTCTGAGCGTTTTTTGTCCAGAAGAACTTGGCTTGAGATAATTTTTGGCTGTGCTCAAAGTTGAGTAACTGGGACATGAAAGTAGGGCTGCTCAAAAGAGGGCCAATGAGTCCAGCCTGCTGCCTTAGGCAATGTTGTCCTAGTCAGAGCCCTACTCAGGAATTTATGTCATCAGAAGTAAGTGGTTTGTTCTTATTGAAGAAGACATTGCTTGCAAAGGCCTGCCAAATAGTGTCCAAAGAAATGAATCAAGTATAAAGTCAGGGCGGTCCTTAGAGTTGATTTTGCACATAAGACAAAAGAAGCATTTGTGAGGTGGCAGAGCATCTGTAAAGGGAATTCTTTTTGCAGTCCGAGGGCCATTTTGGCATAGGCAAGGAGATCAGTCAGTAACACTGGGATTTGCATGGCCATATTTTTTGCCAGGAAATATTTACCCCATAGTCTAACACTGTCTGTTCCTAAATTAGGACTGGCGGTTACCATAATTCTATGGCATTAATAGATTTGTTTTGGGAAATAAGTGTTCTGGAGATGTACTGTAACAGCTCACCACGGAGCATGTTCTCCAAGGAGGTCATATGAATGAGCTTCGTTCTGCAAGGGCCACAAAGAACAGGACTCCAAATTCAATCCCACCTCAGTTTAATCGTTGCTCTCTCCCATCCCCACTCTGGAGCCATCTCTAAAAGCCAAAAACAACAACAACGACAACAACAACAAAACTGGCTGGGGTGGTTTTAAGCAAAAGTCCAGAATTACAGAAGGTGCATGTGTGTGTGTGTGTGTGTGTGT
Source organism: Ursus maritimus (assembly GCF_017311325.1). NCBI lineage: Eukaryota > Metazoa > Chordata > Mammalia > Carnivora > Ursidae > Ursus > Ursus maritimus. Next base: position 45,136,169 of record NW_024426552.1, on the reverse strand, counting down.
GTGTGTGTGTGTGTGTACAATTTCCATGGATCACCAACCTCAAGAAGATGTACTTTGTCAAATCGTATTTTAGTGATAAAAAAATCATACTGTATGTAAAAGTCATCAGATCAACTATCTTACAGTCAAAACAGACCTAGTGTTTTGATTCAATGTCCTCACTTTTGAGATGGGGGAACTAAGATCTGGTTGTGTTTAGTATCTTTCTCAAAGTCACAGAGCTAGGAGGTAATAGAGCCAGGAATAAAGCTCATCTTTTAATTTTCAGTCTTGTGTTTTTATATTATATCAGTTAACATAGGCTTAACTCTGTGCTTTCCTCTTGGCCTTTGCTCCTGCTATGGGATGCCTTCACTGAGTTCAGTATCCTCACCCAAAAGCTTACCAATCTTATTCTAAAACACATCAACATAAAAAAATCCTAGGGGCGCCTGGGTGGCACAGCGGTTAAGCGTCTGCCTTCGGCTCAGGGCGTGATCCTGGCGTTATGGGATCGAGTCCCACATCAGGCTCCTCTGCTCTGAGCCTGCTTCTTCATCTCCCACTCCCCCTGCTTGTGTTCCCTCTCTCACTGGCTGTCTCTATCTCTGTTGAATAAATAAATAAAATCTAAAAAAAAAAAAAAATCCTAGAGAATATTTTAAGGAAAATATGTGTACCTACCTAGCTTTAATGAATGTAAACACTGTGCTTTACTTGTGTCTTTGTTCCCCTTGATTCCCAGAAATTACCTTAAACCAAATCTTGAATTTACTGTGCCAACTCAAGTAGTTATGATCTTTATCTATCTATACACACTCACACATACATAATTCTACATTTTTTTTTGCTCAATATTATGTTTTTAAGATTTATCTTAACCCAAAGCAGTATTCCATTGTATGGATGCACCAATAGTATTTATTCATTCTCCTATTGATAAACATGATTTTAAAATTCTTTTGTAATAGTCACAAATAGCTCCAATGAACATATCTATGAATCTCTTTTTTTTGAGAGAGAGAGAGAGAAAAGGAGAGGGGGGGCGGGGAGGGGGAGGAAAGGGACAGAGGGATAGGGAAAGAGAGAATCTTAAGCAGGCTCCACACCCAGGACAGAGCCCCGTGCCAGGCTCCATCTCACAGCCCTGAGGTCATGACCTGAGCCAAAATCGAGTCTGAGGCATAACCAACTGAGCCACCCATGAGCCCCTGTGAACATCTCTTTGAGCACATTTGCAATAGTTCCTTTAATCCTCAGAAGTAGAATTGCTTGTTCAAGGAGTGCATGTGCATATGGTAAGTAGAATAATGGCTCTCCCAAAGATGTCCTTGGAACCTGTGACTATATTACCTTACACGGCAAAAGGGATTTTACAAATGTGATTAAGGTTAAGGATCTTCAGATGGGGAGATTGTCTTGCATTACTCAGGAAGACTCAATTGAATCACGTGAATCCTTGAAAGTAGAGGAGGCAGAATAAAGGGTCAGAGGTTACCACCTGAAAGGAATTTAACCAGCTGTTGCTGGTTTTGTTTATGGAGGAAGGGGATCACGAACCCAGAAATAGATGGCTTCTAGAAGGTGGAAAAAGGCAGGGAAGATGGATTCTCTCCTAGAGCCTCTGGAAAGGAATGCAGCCCTGCAGACAAACGCCTTGATTTTAGCCCAGTGACATCCATGACAGACTTCTGACCTCCAGAACTGTAAGCTAACAAATTTTCATTGTTTTAAGCCATGGAGTTTGTAGTAATTTATTATGACTGCAAAAACCATTTCAGCATATGAAACTTTGTTAACTATTGCTATATCTCCCTCCAAAGTAGATATTCTGTGCTCACTATCAGTACATAAGAATCCCTGTGACCCCTTAAACTTTTGTAAGGCTAGAGTATAGCCAGACTTCCATTTTGCCTGCTGAGTTTGAAAAGCTCTGTGGTTCTAATTTGGACGTGGTTTTAACTTTCATTTCCATAATTATCTGTGGGGTTGAGCATTTTACTCTATTTTATTGACTATTTGAACATTTCTTGACTATCTTGCTCATGTATATTGCCTTTCATTTATATCGGGCTGTTATTCTTATTTGTAATCATTTATACATTCCGAATACAGAATCTTTATTGGTGACACTCCATGCAAATATAAATTCCCATCCTGCAGCTTCCTTTAACTTTGTGGTATTTTATTAAATAGAAAGTTTTAATTGTAATATCGACAAATGTAACAGTTTTTACTTGGTGAGTTTTGCATTTTAGTTCTTACCTAATATCTCCTTCCCAACTTCAAGATATTCTGTTTTCTTTAGAAGTTTTAAAGTTTTGCTTTTCATATTTAAAGCTTTCAAATATTTGGAATTGGCTTTTTTAGTACCTGGTTGTTCTATTGCTATTTATGAAAAATCCATTATTTTCTTAGTGATTTGTAATGTCGCTTCTCTCTCATTCTTCAATACCTATATGAATCAGTCTCAGGGTCTCTTTTCTGACTCTTTGTCTATGAAAAGGGTTTCATAGTTTATTTCAGTTTCTGCTCTACACTATTTTAGTCACTCCAGCATTAAATATACCTTGATATCCTCTTTTATTTTTCTTCTGAATTTATTAATTTTGGATTTGTGTTTGTATATCTGAATTTTAGGATAAGCTAGGCAAGTTCCATAAAACACACACACTCCTCACACCCATTCTTTCTGGGATTATTGTTGAAACTGGATTAAAAATGTAGAATGTTAGAGTGAACTGATACCTTTTGGATATTAGGTCTTCTATCATACCGTAATTTTTCATTTATACATAGTGCTTTAAAATATCATTCAAATTTATAGTTTTATCTATCTTGAAAGCTTACTATTCAACTTTTGCTAGGTTTATTGCTATATACTTTACTGGGTTGTTTTTTTTTTGTTTTTTTTTTTTTGCCATTGTTTTAGTCATTGATGATTATTCACATTTAGGGATGTTATTGATTTTATATGTTGATCTATCTCGCAAACTTCCTGAATGTTCTCTTTTAGTCTCAATTGTTTGTCTATAAATTTTCTTGGATTTTATAACTAGTACTTACTCAATAAAGATAATTTTGCTAATTTTTCATATGTTTTAGTTTTTTTACTTATTGTTTGTTAGAGGCAGTGATAGGAGGCATCCTCATATTGCCTCTGAATATAACTGGAAATGCTTCTACAGTTTAACATGAAAGTATGGTGTTCACTGCAGATAAATTCAGGGATTCTCCTTGTATTCCTAATTTGCTGAAAATAGTCATAAGTGAGTCTTGAACTTTATTGAATTTTTTGGTATCTACAGGATTTTCTTTCTTTCATTATTCGTGTTTGCTTTGGGTATGAATATATGCTTGCCTCATAAAAGTAGTTGTGTAGCGTTCCCTCATTTTCTATTTTCTGAGACATTTTTATACTGTATGAGTTATTTTTTTCTAGAAGTTTTGGTGTTCTTGTCTGATTGTATAATTTATTCCATTTATTTAATGATTATTATTTCTTTCTCAGACAATTTTGTTAACATATTTGCCTAGAAAGTTGTCAGTTTCATATAAATCTACAAGTTCATTGCCATAAATTTCTTCATAGTGCTTTTGACATTTAAAAAAATGTGGAAATATACTCCTTTCCCTTTTTATAATTTCCTTCCCTTTTTCCATTATTATTTTTGATGCTTTTTCTCTTTGTTATTGATCAGGTCAGTCTATCTTATTTCTTTCTTTTGAAGAAATAGTCTTTGTTGATTTTATTTATTATTTTCTGTTACTGTCATTAGTTTTTCTTTGTTTCCCTTTTATTTGACTTATTCTATTTTCCTGTCTTACTAAGTTAAACCTCTGTCTTATTTTCAACCATTTCTCATAAATTTATGTGTGTGAATTTCCCTGTAATTACTGCTGTATGAGGCATCTGACAGATTTTGATATATATTTTTATTTTTATTCAGTTATAAATATTCTCTAATTTCTATTGTGATCTTTTTTTTCATACTTTACATGTGAAAATACATTATCTTTCCTAAAATAACCATATTTTATTTTTTATTAAATAGTTAATGCATTGTGTAAAGAAGACCTTGTTTTTGTGGTAGAAATTATTTGAAAATAGTTCAGATATTACATGTGACCTAGTATGTGATTAATTTTATAATAGTTCAATAACTTGAAAAATACATATTCTTTATTTTTTGGAGTTAGTGTTCAATATATATTCTCTGTTAGAGAAAATCCTGTATAGGTTATATTTTGCCTGATTATCGATTTTCAGATTATTATGGGAAAACGATTCTTTTTTTTTTTAAGATTTTATTTTTTTATTTGACACAGAGAGACAGATCCCAAGCAGGGGGAGTGTCAGGCAGAGGGAGGGGAGAAGCAGGGAGCTCCGCAGGGAGCCTGGTGTGGGGCTAGATCCCAGGACCCTGGGACCATGACCTGAGCTGAAAGCGGATGCTTACCCGCCTGAGCCACCTAGGTGCCCCAAAACTAATTCTTATAATTCTCTCAATTACTAAAAATTAATGCATCTACTTATTTGGGCACCATTATGTGTCCTCTGCATATACAAATGTATTTTATCTTTACAACAACTCTGTGAAGTGAGTGCCTCATTTCCTGAGTGTACAAAGAGGTTACAAAAAATTAAGAAGTTCACAAAGCTAGTAACTGGTAGGGTCAAGATTTAAGCCCAATCAGTCTGATGTCACTATCCACACATTTAACTTCAACACTGTACTGCAGCTGCCAGTTTTTGCTTTTTATGCGTATGTATAAATGTATGTATGTGTTTTTCCTTGTCAACACTTGTTTCTTGTCTTTTTGATACTGGCCATTCTGACAGGTGTGATGTGATATCTCCTTGTGGTTTTGATTTGTGTTGCCTTGATTAGTGATTGAACATCTTTTCATGTGTCTGTTGGCACTTTATGCATTTTAAAGCTATTAGAAATACACAAACTTACATATGTTATGATTTGCTACAGAATTATTCCTTCTATGGTGCATTAACTCTTCATTTCCATCAATACTTTTTGCCTTTAATTCTGTGTTGTTTATTTTATTATTACCATACCAGTTTTTTTTGTTTTTGTTTGGGTTCTTTTTTTTTTTCTTTTTTTTTTTTTTTGGTTAGCATTTAATTGATCTTGTTTTTCCTTTTTTAAACTATTCTGTGTCTTTTTTTCCCCCTCTGCTGCTTTTGACACCATGCACTGTTTTTTTTACTTATTTAGTTTTTTTAGTTGTGTCACTCACTCCTTTAACGTATATATTTAACTACCACAAAACAAAGTTGACTATTTTACCTTCCTCTAGAGCACATGGACCTTAAATTCAAAGTAAATCTCCGTTAAAATCCCATTATATTTTTATTTTTGCAAAGCATTTAAATTTTGTCTTCTTAAAACTCAAGAAGAAGTTATTTAGATATTTTAGAAGTTATTTAGATATTTCTAAAACAATTATATCTATCTCTGTATTTAGTAGAATTCATGTTAACATTTGGTTTTGGTACCTCTTTCCCTCCCTGTAAGTTTACTTTTCTCTGTGCAATACATGCTCTTTTAAGCATTTTTTTTTTGAATTGAGAATGTCTGTGCTAAATTTTAAGATTATATATATGTTTCGATATGTCTTTGTTTTGTTCTCACTATTAAAAAATAGTTAAGCCGGTCACTTGGTTCAGACTAAGTTATTGCCCCTCAGCCTTTTGAAGATAATGTTCCAAGTTTTACTGGTCTCCTGTTCTGGTGAGAAATACGAAGTCAGCCTATGCTTATTTAGTTGTAGATAATCTGGTCTTTTCTCCAAGGTCACTTTAAGATTTTCTCTTTATGCTTGATGCTTAGAAGTTTTATTAAAGCATAGCTAGGTATAAAATTTTTAAATATCCTGTTTGCTACTCAGATACACTCTGATTTAATGACTCATGTCTTTCTTCAATTTGGAAAATTCTGGAGAAAATGTAATATAATGAAAGAAACCTGACATCAGAAGAGAAAGGTAAAGATTAGATTCTGAAAACTCCAGGCTATGTGGAAGATCTCTTAATCTCCCAACAACTCAGAGTTCTCATCTTCGTCCCAGGGTTGTGATGACAGTCAAATGAGGAAGGAGATGACAATAATAAAGGTTAATATTGACCAAGAGTTTTCAGTGTGCCAGGCATTGTGGTAATCTATGAATACACACGCATGCTTGCCCACAGGAGCTCGCACACACACACGTTCTCATTTAACCCTCACAGTACTATTTTAATTGATAAGAAAACCAAGGTGGAACAAAGTTAAATACATCCCCAAAGAAATGCAAAAGTATAATACAAAGTAGAAAGTTTTGAACAAAGTTATTAATGTGTTTTATCTTTCTTACTCCACTGAAAGCTACTTGTGAGGAAAACTTCTTTTATGTAACAGAGACTTAGCAAATGTTTGAATGACCTTACATTTCCATAAGTGAATCTATAATGCACAGAAAAGTATAATTTAATAATTTTATGATTTGTTCGCAATAATGAATATATGTTCTTCATCTGACTGCTGCTCACGCAAGGGAAGGCATTTCATTTATTTTTGTGTCATTATTTTTGACTGCTCA
>NW_024426552.1:45034947-45129583 GCF_017311325.1 Ursus maritimus | reverse complement strand
TTTTTTTTTTTTTTTTTGGTTAGCATTTAATTGATCTTGTTTTTCCTTTTTTAAACTATTCTGTGTCTTTTTTTCCCCCTCTGCTGCTTTTGACACCATGCACTGTTTTTTTTACTTATTTAGTTTTTTTAGTTGTGTCACTCACTCCTTTAACGTATATATTTAACTACCACAAAACAAAGTTGACTATTTTACCTTCCTCTAGAGCACATGGACCTTAAATTCAAAGTAAATCTCCGTTAAAATCCCATTATATTTTTATTTTTGCAAAGCATTTAAATTTTGTCTTCTTAAAACTCAAGAAGAAGTTATTTAGATATTTTAGAAGTTATTTAGATATTTCTAAAACAATTATATCTATCTCTGTATTTAGTAGAATTCATGTTAACATTTGGTTTTGGTACCTCTTTCCCTCCCTGTAAGTTTACTTTTCTCTGTGCAATACATGCTCTTTTAAGCATTTTTTTTTTGAATTGAGAATGTCTGTGCTAAATTTTAAGATTATATATATGTTTCGATATGTCTTTGTTTTGTTCTCACTATTAAAAAATAGTTAAGCCGGTCACTTGGTTCAGACTAAGTTATTGCCCCTCAGCCTTTTGAAGATAATGTTCCAAGTTTTACTGGTCTCCTGTTCTGGTGAGAAATACGAAGTCAGCCTATGCTTATTTAGTTGTAGATAATCTGGTCTTTTCTCCAAGGTCACTTTAAGATTTTCTCTTTATGCTTGATGCTTAGAAGTTTTATTAAAGCATAGCTAGGTATAAAATTTTTAAATATCCTGTTTGCTACTCAGATACACTCTGATTTAATGACTCATGTCTTTCTTCAATTTGGAAAATTCTGGAGAAAATGTAATATAATGAAAGAAACCTGACATCAGAAGAGAAAGGTAAAGATTAGATTCTGAAAACTCCAGGCTATGTGGAAGATCTCTTAATCTCCCAACAACTCAGAGTTCTCATCTTCGTCCCAGGGTTGTGATGACAGTCAAATGAGGAAGGAGATGACAATAATAAAGGTTAATATTGACCAAGAGTTTTCAGTGTGCCAGGCATTGTGGTAATCTATGAATACACACGCATGCTTGCCCACAGGAGCTCGCACACACACACGTTCTCATTTAACCCTCACAGTACTATTTTAATTGATAAGAAAACCAAGGTGGAACAAAGTTAAATACATCCCCAAAGAAATGCAAAAGTATAATACAAAGTAGAAAGTTTTGAACAAAGTTATTAATGTGTTTTATCTTTCTTACTCCACTGAAAGCTACTTGTGAGGAAAACTTCTTTTATGTAACAGAGACTTAGCAAATGTTTGAATGACCTTACATTTCCATAAGTGAATCTATAATGCACAGAAAAGTATAATTTAATAATTTTATGATTTGTTCGCAATAATGAATATATGTTCTTCATCTGACTGCTGCTCACGCAAGGGAAGGCATTTCATTTATTTTTGTGTCATTATTTTTGACTGCTCAATATTTATTAAATATTTCAGGTGGTGCCAGAGGGAAAAGTTTATTAGAGCATGTAAGCTTCATGATGGAAACATATAAATCTTACTCTAACTCACTCATATATACCCCCATCTATGCCTATACAGAGAGAGGGGGGAAGAGAGGGAGGACATGAATTTCTTATAGAAATCTGCCACCAATTTCAAGCTAAGACAGACTCTTTCTTGATGACAATTAAAAAATAGTCTTTTTTTGAAACATGAATCGGTACCAAAAGTACCATGTGAGAGAATTTCTGTATTTCCTCTCTTCCCATTTTTTAAAAAAATTTCTATTGGGAGGAGGTGAAATCAGAAGCATTATTATCATTTTACAATTCTTTCCCCCTTGAGAATTCTTTTAGAAATGTAAGTCTGGAAAAACTTCAGATTTTCCCGAATAGCTGAGTAAAGGCTTAATTAAATATAAATTAATTAGGTTTGATTTTCTTTCTCGATTGCCCATTTGTATTTTTTTGAAGTCAACATGGCTTTCCTTAGTTATAAACAGATTCCATTTGCAAACCCCAAATTAAATTTCTAAGTTCTCTAAAAGGCCTCTTACTCTGGATTAAGAAAATATGCAGGTGGCCCTTGGGGTCCACAAAAGGATTTAGATTTGGGAGGCAAAATATTATCTTTTGGGAACCCTTATATGGCATCTGGAGGGAAAAACACTCTACTGGTTTGGCCCAACCCCTCCAAAGAGTCTTGGGCCTTCTAAGAATCCACACATAATACCTTAGAACACAGCTTCAGGCATGAATGTAAAACAGTAACTATGAAGTGTCTGTGGGACCTTATGACTCTGGATCCATAGTTGAAAATGAACTTCTGCTCTAGTTTTCCTTTATTTTATTATTTCTGGCATAAACAGATTTTAAGGGATTTTTTTTTCTTACTTATTTTTCCAGTATATATTTACTGAATGCCTGCTGTGGTCAGCATCTCTATTATGCCAGGCTCCATGAAGACCTACAACACCCCTGCCTTCATGAAGCTTTAGTCAGCTTATTATTTGATCATTGTATGATTTAGGGACTCACAAATATTAGGTTGAATGGAATTCCCAGAAACCACTGAGACTATTCCCCTACCTCAAAAAAAGATTTAATGAAATATTTTCTGACAGATTTGGTTATTTGTCATACCTGAAGATTTTTAGAGGGGTTTCTCCAAACTTCCAGTCAGAGTCAATGTTCTTATATGTAAATAAAAGTACGTATGTAGAATGTTATTTACACAAACTAAGGTAGAAAGGTGGCCTGTGTTAGTAGCACTGCCAGATACAAGATGGCCGGTAAAATTTGAATTTTAATATAAGTATGACCCAGGTATTACATGGGGCATGACTTAGACTAAAAACTTTTATGTTGTTTATCTGAAATTCAAATTTAACTGGCCATCCTTTAATTTTATTTGTTAAATTTGATAACTCTGGGACACCTGAGTAGCTCAGTCGGTTAAGAATCTGACTCTTGGTTTCAGCTCAGGTCATAGTCTCAGGGTTGTGAGATCAAGCTCCATGTCAAGCTCAGCACTCAGCACAGAGTCTGCTTGAGATTCTCTCTCTCTCTCTCCCTCTCTCTCTCTCTCTCTCTTTCTCTCTCCCCCTTTTCCTCCGTCCCTTCCCCCACTGTGTGTCTCTCTTTCTCTAAAATAAATAAATAAAATCTCAAGATCACTTTTTTTTTTAAAAGATAGATTTATTTATTCATCAGAGAGAGAGAGCGAGAGAGCGCAAGCAAGAGTGCACACAAGCAGGGGGAGCAGCAGGCAGAGCAGGCAGAGGGAGAAGCAGACTCCCCGCCGAGCAAGGAGCCCGATGTGGGACTTGATCCCAGGACTCTGGGATCATGACCTGAGCCCAAGGCAGACGCTTAACTGACTGGGCCACCCAGGCATCCCCAAGAAGATTGCTTTAAAAAGAATCCGATAACTATGTGGTAGAGAAAGAAGGAATGTCAGGCAAAAAATGTTTGAGGTATTAATTAATGACATAACAAATAAAATAATTCAGTGGAGGTGGATAAATTCCTCCTCCTATGCTCTCCAATGCTTTTCAAAAGAGACTCTCTTAGCCAGGCTTGCTTGCTCTATTTTGAAATCTGTTACATATCCAAAATAGAATCAATGAGTACTCTAGGTAGAACATTATTTCAGATCATTTGTATAACACTGTTACTTTTTTAAATGAAGGAACTGACACCCAGAGAGACTAAGTAGCAAGTTCCACACGGTGGAATTAAAACTCTAACCTGTTTATCTTCATTTGGAGTCCTCTTTTCTTTTCACTATATCTCCAAGTTTTTCTTTGGAATTTAAGATTGTGGGGGCTTAAATATAAAAATATATAAATATATTTAGAAATAACGAAGAGCAAAGGTGAAAATTCTAACATGCCTTGGTCTTATATTCCCATTTAAACAAGTTGTTTAATAGTTTGCATTAGCATTTTTTTTTCTTTTTAGTAACCCACATAATGGGCTTTAAGGAAGTATTTACTTTCTTACAAAGTGGAAATAGTTCCCCATTCCTTTGAATTGGCTTGGACATTCCCTAAATGGCTGTCATAAGGTGAGAACAATGCAGGTTCTCAATTTGATGTGCTGTTGGGGTTACCATCTGAGTTTCCTCTGGAAAGTCTGAGAATAAAATGTCTAGACTGATTTTCAATCCAGAAACTCAAACTTCAAGAAACTTGGGCGGTCACAGTAGCCTGAGGAGATGGAGTAAACCCAGCTGGGGCATGCATAGTCACGCTGTGTCCTTCAGTTTACACCGATTCCAGCTTTTCTGTCTCCAGCCGAAATAAGAATCAAGTCATTTTTCCCATGCTACCTTCTCACCAAAATCTTTTTCTTTTTTTCAGTTTCTTTCTGGTCCTGTCTTGGTTCTCATTTCAACCAAATTGCTAACCTTTTCATTTCTTGCCAAATTTTTGGTTAGATTTCAGAATGTAACCATTCTTTATAACTTCATTTTCTTTTTAACTCTGGGCAAATCAGACTAGATACTTCACTTTGGTTAATTCATTTGTACCATGAACATGTACTAAGCACTTATTGCACATAATATACAAAAAGGGAGAAGAAGTTCACTCCCTTCTATAACCTCAGCCAGTATCATTCACATAGTAGTTCTGCCAGAAGTTGTAGCAAGAATTATAGCCATTTCTTCTGCAAAGTTAGCTTTGATTTTCCTTCTCTCTGAGTAGGGAAGTTTTCTATTATTAAGCAAAGCCTTATTAGGTAACTTTGGTGGTCAGGTTACCTCCACCAAAGTGGAACCTTTACATTGTATAAGGGCTGCCCTGTCTAGGGACCAGCCTGGTGTGGCAGTAGATACTTCCTCTGCCATTAGAGCTCTACTCATCATGCCCTGGGTGACAATCTGTGAGCTACACCTAGAAGCAGTACCTCAGGTCAACCTAACAATAAAGTAAGCAGCCCATACCAGTGACCAAGAAGCACAAACCGTAAAGAAATTGAGATTCATCTACTAATAGTGGGATCCAGAAATGACAAAAGATCAAAGGTGTAATGGGAAACTGAGGAAAATCTCTTGACCTGAGAGATAGGCAAATACAGGGACATCTGGGGCTACCAAAGAATTTAAGAGAGATTCCTAAATCTCTTGATTTCATCTCCCTCTGTTTTTAGCAACTCTGCAAGAGTCCCAGCCACCATGATCTCTGGCCTATGGCAATAGAATTCAAGTTGGTCTCTCTTCTTCACTTCCAGTCTTTTTTTCTTTCTTGTAGCCAAAGTGATTTTAAAAAAAATAAAAAAACACCAAGTTTGATTGTGTAACATGTACTCTTCACCCTCCTTCAATACCTTCCCATTTTAAGGTAAAGCAAAATTCCTCAGAGGTCCTTCATGGTAAAACTTCTAACACTACATTTTCTGGCTCACTTCTCACTGACTCTCCCATGTTCTCTCCAGTATCACCACCAAAATGCCCTCTTATAGGCCCAACTTCTTGCGGAGACAGAGTATTTACATAAATGGTTCCTTTGTCTAGAATGCTTCTTTGTCCTATCTTGCCTAGTCAACTCTTTCTCAACTACCAGTTTCAGGTCAAGTTTATCTCCCTTGGGGAAGCTTTTCACAACTCCCTGACTAGGTCACATCCCCTAGTCAAGTTTTTCATGTACCTCTCCTTGATAGCATTTACCATGACTCTAATATTACCTCTCTTAATGGACTATATGATAAACATCTGTCACCCCTACTAGACTACAATGTCCATGAGGGCAAGAATGATGTCTCGACAGTTACATGCAGAAGAATGAAACTGGGCCATTCTATTACACCATACACAAAGATAAACTCAAAATGGGTGAAATACAGGAATCCAAATGTGAGACAGGAATCCATCAAAATTCTAGAGGATAACATAGGCAGTAACCTCTTTGACATTGGTCACAGTGACTTCTTTCAAGACATGTTTCTAAAGGCAAGAGAAACAAAAGCAAAAATGAACTTTTGGGACTTCCTCAAGATATAAGCTTTTGCACAGAAAAGGAAACAGTTAACAAAAATAAGAGGCAACCCATGGAATGGGAGAAGGTATTTGCAAATGACATTATGAATAAAGGGATGGTATCCAAGATCTATAAAGAACTTCTCAAACTCCCCACCCAAAAAACAAATAATCCCGTCAATAAATGGGCTGAAGACATGAACAGACACTTCTCCAAAGAAGACATACAAATGGCTAACAGACACATGAAAAAAATGTTCAACATCACTAGCCATGAGGGAAATACAAATCAAAACCATAATGAGATACCACCTTACACCACTTAGAATGGCAAAACTTAACAAGACAGGAAAACAAGTGTTGGCGAGGATATAGAGAAAGGGGAACCCTCTTACACTGTTAGTAGGAATGCAAGCTGGTACTGGCACTCTGGAAAGCAATATGGAGGTTCCTCAAGATGTTAAAAATAGAGCTACCCTATGACCCAGCAATTACTCTACTAGGTATTTACCCCAAAGATACAGATGTAGTGAAAAGAAGGGGGACATGCACCTCAATGTTCATAGCAGCAATGTCCACAATAACCAAACTGTGGAAAGAGCCAAGATACCCTTCAACAGATGAATGGATAAAGAAGATGTGGAAATACAATATACAATGGAATATTACTCAGCCATCCGAAAAGATGAATACCCACCGTTTGCATCGACATGGATGGAACTGGAGGAGATTATGCTCAGTGAAATAAGTCAAGCAGAGAAAGACATTTATCGCATGGTTTCACTTATATGTGGAATATAAGGAGTAGTGTGGAGGACCACAGGGAAGGGAGAGAAAACTGAATGGGAAGAAATCAGAGAGGGAGACAAAACCCTGAGAGACTCTGAACTCTGGGAACCAAACTGAGGGATACAGAAAGAAGGGGTAGGGGATGGGGTAACCAGGTGATGGGTATTGAGGAGGGTACATGTGGTGATGAGCACTGGGTGTTATAAGCAACTAATGAATCATTGAAAACTACATCAAAAACTAATGATGTACTCTATGTTGGCTAATTGAACAATAGCAACAACAAAAAAATGGTGTCTCGAGGAACCTTTGTGTTCCAAGTGCCCAGCATAGAGTCCCCATCATGGCCACTATATCTGTGCAACAAGTGAGTGTGACTCTAAGAAGTGGGGCCTACTTGTAATTGTTTCTTTTAATGGGATTTGTTGTGCTCTTAATACTTGGCACTCAGGAGCTCTTGGATCTCCAGGTTTCTGGGTAAGGGACCAAGCCACATCAGGTGGGAATTCTGTGAAGTAGAGGGTTCTGCACCCTTTGTAACTGTGACCCCAAACTGATGACAGAGGGAGCCAACTTTCCCACCACCATAGTGCCCCACATATTTCAAGTTTGAAGTTTGAAAAGATTTCTGTGTGTCACCAAGTTCACCATATGTATTAAGTAATAATTCATTTTTTTTCAAAGACACAAATAGTAGCCAGCTAGAGCTGTTAGTTAGCATAAACTTACAGTGTTAATATACTATGTTGAGATTCTTGCAAACCAAAACAATGATGCAAAAATACCTGTCTCATGTGAGACTTCAAATTTCATTAGACATAACTCTGGGTTTTTTTTTGTTTGTTTGTTGTTGTTGTTTTTTTGTTTTTTTGTTTTTTGTTTTTTTGAGGACTGATAGAAATCTAGGGCCCTCAGATTGGGAACCATTGCACCAAATTCCATAAGGACAGGACAATAAAACTGGGGTGAGAAAATCTTCCTTTCTGTTCTGCTACTGCTGTGTCCCTTTCACAGGATGGTGACCTGGAGTATTTGGTAATAAAGACTACAGTTAGCCAAGTCATCAGTGTAGGTTTATGGACTGACATGATGTTTTAGGCAGAAGCACCCAGCTGAGGATGAAGCAGACAGTGGTCCATGCCTTCACTGAGAAGAACATTTTTGGAAACTTCAGCATGGCTTAGCTTACCCTTTACTTAGTTGTAAGCTGGCATTACAATCTGAGGGTTACATTTAGTAATAATTCCAGACATACATGGCTGGTTTCTTAAAGCCAAGTAAGTATTTAGATAATAGAAGAACAAAAGGTCAGACACAGGCCTGCCAAAGCTTGATGGTGATGCATGTTTTCAGGAAAAGAAACAGCGATTTCCTTTATTCTGCTTTGAGACATTATCTTCGAAGTCTTCACTTACCATAAAATAATAGCATATCATCTGTATGGACCACAAGGAAATAATTAAAACCTGACCCCAACTTACATATTTATAGCAGTTGGGTGAAGACAAATGAAATTTTATATATAAAAGTGCTTTGAGCTTCTAGGAGGAAGGTTTTAATACAAAACCTGAAGAATGCTCACGCTAGGTGTTTCTATGAGTAAAAATTACATTCAAATCACCTATGTTCCCTTTTTATGAACTCTGAAGCTAGTTCTAGCCGTAAGTAGAGCAGATGCAACATGATCAGAGAAACACTGCTATAGGTACTCTCTAAAATGCTGCTGTGACAGGTAGGCATAAGAATCTGGTGCTGAGTCCATGAAAACTGAGACTGTGGCTAAGAGGTTCATTTAAGGTGAGTCAACAGAATTCCTCTGCTCAGATCCTTTTTGAATTAAGTGAAAAATAGCACTATTATACTTGTCTCCAAAATGACCTCTAATACCATTCTCCTGCACCATTCAAGCTACACCCACCACTAAATTGCTCTTTAAAACCACTGAACTGCAGTCCTGTCTAAAGGTTAATGATTCAAACCCATAACATAACATTTAGAAGCAAACAGTTTCAGAAAGAGAAGGAAAAGTCCTAACCAGCAAGCAGAAATAATATTTACGGTATTATTGTAAGTGCACAGAGCACAACTAACAAAGGATACCCCTTCATTTTTCCGTAAAACCAATTGAGGAAGGGCCGTGTTATGAGTCAGAACTGACTTTTCCTTTAATCTGATATTTAAACCTTGCTGACGGTGCCAGCACTTTTTATGTAGCAATTTGTCTACCTATGCCTTTGGATGAGTGTCCTGAAATAGCCTTTCCTTACTCTTTGGGAAATAAAATGGAGATAGTGACAGGAGTGAGAAGAAAACCCCACACTCAGATCACAGCGAACTCGGACTTCAAGTTATAGGATCCCATGTGGGACCTACTCCTGGCCAATGGATGATGAGCCAGTAGTGAAATGAGAAGACCAAAGGGGGCTACAGCTTTTGAGGTCTGTGCCAACTCTCTTCAACCACAGTGTTTCCAATGGTTAAGGGGCACCTGGGCACCATTGCTCTGGAATGTAAAATGAAGAGTTACCAACCCAGTTGCAGCTCCTTGGAAATATTTCTGGTTGGATTTTCTCAGTATTGATGACAAAATAATCAGCCAGAAAGCTCTTGTTAAAGCATATGCCACTTTTCAAAGAGTGTGAGGCTCTCATGGACAAAAGCTATTTTTCTTCTTGATCCCTACCTGGCAGAAAGAGGGACCACTGAGGTTCATGGGCAAGAGGCTATATGAACCCTGTTTTTCCTAATTTGTAGAGAAGCCCCTTATACAGGAGGAGTGAGAAGAGAAGGGAGCTGAAAAATGGAAAGGTCACCACCCTGACAATTTGTCGTGGGAAATCAAAATGTATGCTAATGTAAATGACTGGAGAAAATTGGAAAGAAAAGACAGGGACTGTGTTTATAATTAGCTAGCGTGTATTTCCCAGGGCTTAAGCAGTGGTCCTGCCCACATACAACTGTTTAGGGTGTGTACATAAGCAGGGGTTAATTTAGGGAGGAAACAGAAGCTTACCTGTTCCCCAGTGATTTACATGAATGAATAACCCAAAACCAACTAGCGATTTAAAAAAATAGCCAAAAGCCACATTCACATTTGTCTGGGAATTCGTGTTGGAGAACAGCCTTTTGGAATTGTAACAATGAAATGCTAACATTTTGATCATTTTAATCATCATTCATAAATCTCGAATGGCTTTGCCAAAATAAATATATTTGCTTCGGCTTAAAATGTACCGATTTTGTACTTTGAAATACTGTTTTCCTTTTTTCAAAAAGCCAGATAATCAACACACAGGAATTTGAACACAACAAAGTGTACCCTGGGCTTCAGGTCCAAAACTATTTGATACTTAAAATGATGGATTTCATTTTGCCTCCCACATTTAACAAATGTTAACTATATTGCCATATTTGCTTCTTTATTAAAAGAAATATAATGGGTAGCTGTCATTGATGTCTCCCTCCACATGTCATTCCCCTCCTTTTCCTGAAGAAAACCATGAAGTCACTGAATCTGGAACGCTGCTAAGGGATGCAAGCCGTGTACTGTGGAACTCCTGTTGTGCAATGGAATAGCCCAATAACAACCCCATAAAGTGCCCACATTTATTTTTGACCACTCAGTATAGATGTTTATATCTTTATACAATATTTATTTATTTGTTTATTTATTTATTTATTTATTTATTTTAAAGATTTTATTTATTTGGCAGTGAGCACAAGTAGGTGAAGCTGCAGGGAGAGGGAGAGGCTCCCCGCTGAGCAGGGAGCCCAATGCAGGAATCGATCCCAGGACCCTGGGGTCATGACCTAAGCCCAAGGCAGATGCTTGACCAAGGCCACCTAGGCGCCCTTCTTTATAGAATATTTAGTATGCTTTCAGTGCTTTAAAAATATTTACAAAGACACAAAGCTGTACATGTCCTCTTCCATGTTGTGTTATTTTTCATTAGAGTTAGTGATTGCCTACCCATTAACTATTTCCTCCCTATTCCTTGATAAAGGAGTCCCAGTTTTGTTGAGATTTCCATTCCTTAGGAAAGGAGAAACTATCCCCATGTCAAAGGTGAATACCAATTAGTATAAGCAGTCATGGTAATCTTATTCCTTCCTGGTGAGTGGACTAAACAGGGCCATGTGACCTAATTCAGGTCAGTAAAGCAAGAGAATCCTGTGGGAAGGTTTCTGGTAAAGATCTTTTATTCTTGAAAGTACAGAGAGAGATGGCTTCATCTTCTGCTGGATGTTGTCCTATCTGTAAGACCCAGAACTGTGCAGCCATCTTGATATTTTGAGGTGGCTGGCCTGAAGATAATGAACGTAATGACCATGGCAGAGCAGAACTGTGGGCAAAATGAGGAGAAGCTATATTAACCAATCATCAGGCTATCCTACCTCAGGTTTCTTTTTATATGAGCTAATGCTTTTCCTTTTATATGCCCTATTGATCATAATTTTTATTACTTTCAGGAAAACATCTGTGTTTTTACAGTTCTGGGAAATACAGATTTTTCTTGAATATTTTAAATTACCAAATAGTTCTAATGTATGAATACTTATCCATTGTCCTATTAATGGACGTTTACACTATTTTCAGTTTTCTACTATTACAAGATTGCAGCAAACATCCTAACTCCTGTCTCTTTATGCATATTGTAAAAATGGAATTGTTGGGTCACCTACATAGGTAATGGATATCTTCACTTGTATTAGATATTCCCAAATTGTTCTCCAAAGAGCCTGAAACCACTGATGCTCCCGCAGCAGTATATAGGAGCATGTCTTTTGCAGCATTATTGGCCTGTCAGGCTTTTAAATTTGGGTATTTTCATACTTTTAAGTGTTGCCTTCGTGCTGAAATGGTGTCTTCTTGTTGCTTTCACTTCCATTTCCACATTTACAAATGAGGTTGAGAAACTTTTATGTATTTGTTAGCCCTTGGAAGTTTCCTTTTTTAAAAAATTGTTTATTTAAATCATTTCTGCATTTTTCCATTGGATCATTTGTGTTCTTTGTTTTGAGAATTTTTTCAATAGTCTAGACTTTAACTCTTTATCAATTATATGCACTATAAATATCTTCTCCCAGTGTATTACTTGTCTTTTATTTATGGTATCTTTTGTGACACATGCATTTATACTTGAGTATAGTCAGATTTATCAGTTTTTCATTTATAACTTGTGATTTTTTTATGTCTTTCTTCAAAATTCTTTCCTGAGGTCATGATGATATGACCCTAAATTTTTTTAAAAATTGTGAAGTTTTGCTTTTCACATTTAGGTTCTTAGTATATCTAGTCATCTTTGTTTTGCTTTTTAATGAGGTGGAAATTTCTAAGTTGTCTTATTGTATAAATCCCTTGTAGCAGTTAAGATATAATTAGTAAACAGAGCCATGCTAGGTATTTCAGAAAAGGGAGTTTAATATAGAGAATTAAATTACACAGGTGTTGAAGGAGTGAGAGGACAAAAGAGGAACACTTTGTTTCAGCCCAAAGAGAACTGAAGGAAGCAGATACCAGCCTGGGGTCTAGGAGAACCGAAGGAAAGAATTGGGGGCGATCCTAGAAACTCAGAGGACTCCCCTGAGAATATATGTCCTCTGTCCTTTCAGACCTCCGCATGGCTCCTACTGGCACCGCTAATGGGCGCGGTGCGGCTGGCTCTGGGAAGCGCTGAAAGAACTAGAAACTGGAGTGAACTAGAAACTGCTGGGCTGACCTGCTACTGCCTGGGTGAATTGCTACTGCTAGGGCAATGCTAATAGGAAAACAGGAAAAAGAACAACCTTCTTTTCCTGCATTCCAGTCTGCCTCTATTACTTCCACTTGGCAGAACCTAAGGGGAAGCCAGGTAGCAAAGGAATCTGGAAAATGTAGACTGTGTTTTCCCAGTTGCAGCTTTACTGAACAGAGTATAGAAGGATGGATTCAATCCAAGAGACAACACTGGAAAATAAAGAGCCCGTTAGTGGTGTCCACAGTGGGCTGTATGTACCCAAGGGGACAGGCAACCTGATTCATGGGAATGTGAGAAGAAATTCAATTTTGCTGTTATTTAGCAAGACTATTTAGAGTTTGCACACTAGTGCCCTCACTCAATCTACATAACCATTGTTAAATGTAAAGATAAGCTAAATACTGTTACCAAAAAACCTGTATTCCAAAGTCGACCTTTGATAAGATAACAAGTTATTGTTGGTAGTAGGCTACCTAGCAGATATTTTCTTAAAAACAAACACCATTAATTTGACCCTTCGAGATAACAGTGACATTTTAGCAACAAGCGAGAAACAGCCTTTCAAAAGAAGCCTCATATAAAGAGAATTTGTGGGAGAATATTTCTATTATTGTGTTACTTTGTTGGCAAAGTTGATATCTAATCAAATGTTTTCATTTGTACAAATAATCTCAGAATACGCTAGCCAGAACATTTTCCAAATGAAAAATTCTAGGGTATTTTCAAAGTGTTTTGTAAAAATATAAATATAGACTACCTTTTCATATTTATCAGGACAATGACATAAGGGAATATGGAACTTTACTAGCTGAGTTTTGTCAAAAACCACTCATAATTGGTAGATGAAACTAAAAAAATGAATCTCCGGGCTTAAATATAACCCATGGCACATTTATTTCATTTGGACCTCTGGATTATTGTTAGTAATCTTTAAAAAAATTAAAGCAGCTATTAGCACAAATGTAAAATAAGCTGAACCTAAAACCCAATTTTTATATCACCATACATAACCTATTAAACTAAGATTTAAAATAAGAAAGAATATTTGTTTTTAGCAAAAATCATTAATGTAAGTGAAAGCAAAATACTTTTATATTGTTGGTGAATACATAAAGTATTCATTTCACTTCTGTCTTATTTTTTAATTTCTCTTGTTTATAATTTAACTTTAAACATTAGTTCAGCAATATGTAGATATAAGTTATGAACACATAAATACTCTAGGAGGTCTGTGTGAGCAAATCTGGTTATTTTAAATCTAATGAGCTATGCGGTAGGATGTATAACCAAAAATGTTTGGAGAGAACTGTTACAAGATAAACAGCCATATTAAAAATGTAGAGTTTATTTGTGTAAAAATTGATTTGAATTGGGCAGTATCCAATATAAACAGATAGAAAGGAGCTCCAAGGAGCTGTACAAAATGAAAGGCTTTTATAGGCAGAAGGGAGCAGGAATAAAGACCTTAAATGAGGCAAAAGAAGTGGGTTGGTTACTGCAAGGTCACTTTCCTTTAGGGGATGGCGGGGGTCTCAGGCAGATGACCTAACTAGTGCTGGTCAGGCAATTCCTGCTTAACTTGTTTAAGATTCCATCTCTGGGAGAGCTGAACTATAATTAAGTCTTAGTTTGGTAACATGGGACTTAGCATAAGCAATTCCATTGTGGGCCTGTTGTCTTGTTTCTAATGCTCCTCATTCACGTAGTTGTGATGTTATACTTGTTTAACTCCTAAATCTAAATTATGTAATAACGTAAAGGATACCCAAAAACAAGTAGATTAAGAGTTTGAAAGCCTTTATTTCCTAAAAAGTTACAGCATGTAACATACGTTTTAGTTACTTTAGGATGTTTTTATAGCATGAAGTGGTTTGGTGAATAGATGACTGACTTCCAGTCATTACTTCATCATTTTATGCAATCAGTCATAGTCTGATTTGGTTTTCTAAATTTCCCAAATATGTGTGTGTGTGTGTGTGTGTGTGTGTGTGTATAATTTACAAGAAATATATAACTTTCCATTAGTAAAACTGTAGTCTCTTAGTAAAATGTGTATTCAACTTCATATATTTTCAGGTTTCCCAATTAACTTCATACTTGCCTATTTGTTCTTAAGTAGCTATAAGACATAAGCAAGTCACTCTACCTATTCAGGCTTCATTCTCTTCACTTGTGTAATGAAGGGGTTGGCATAGATATCAAAGGAGCCTTTCAAACCACAAATTTTTGGTACTACATAGTAAACTAATCTAGAATGGGGCTTTTCAAACTATTTCATTAAATTTCAGAATTCCAGCGAGCTGACTTTCAGAGTTTTAGTGGCTGGCACTGTTCCTGGGGCCTGCAACAGATGCATTAACTTTTCTCCCGGTCCAGTTGAAAAGATACTCCCAAACAAAACTTCACCACTGTTGTGTATTTCTAGGGGCCAGGAGGGGAACTCCCAAGACAGATTTCTAAGTCTTGAGGAACTGTTTTGCAGTGCCCTAACATGCCGTCATTTAGACTTCCCTGTGTATTGCAATTTGTGCTTCCTTCCGCCTGCTTCACGCACAGACCATATTGTTTGTCAGCCTGCCTTTTTCCTCTACCATCCTGGGATGGTCTCTGGTTTTAGGGCTTGTACACTTGAAGGGTTTAGATATAGCTTTCCTTCCTGTCTTTCTCCCCACACTAACAATACCCTTGTGGGTTCCTTGAAAGAGAAATAACATGGCCATTTGGGAGATGTTTGTTTTGTGTCTGTTCCACCAGCAGCAGGCACTGCCCCAATCCTACAGTGAGAGTTTGGAGTCTAAGGCATGAAAAACAGCTCGTAAGAATTTCAGAGACCCATAAAATTTGTAAACTAATGATCTAGGCCTTTCGTTTTCTTTGGAAAGGTGGCAATCCCAAGTTGCATGGAGCCAAAAGGAATTTTTAAGACACAAGGAAATGCCTTTATTTAGGCTTTCATTCCTTGAAATGTTAGACAACTTGTCACTCTCCGATAAAAAAAAATAAAAAACCAAAAGACCTCTGTGTACAGGATGAAATGGCCTTCAAAGGGGCAAAAATAAGGCCATCTGCTCTGTGACAGGGGTAGAATGACACAGCCACAAGGCAAACGGCAGACAATTGCTGTGAGGAGAGACAGCAGTGAATGGGGACAGGGCCATAAAGACAAAAGAGAAGCAACCCACTGGGAGTGGTTCTAAGTCCTTTCCTGTGTAATACAGTGGGAAAAAAAACAGGCACTAAGAGCTCAGGAGACAGGTTTAGATTGAAAATCTATAAAAGAAGTAAAGGTCCAAGCACATCCAAACTCTGGGTCAGCCTAGGGGATAAACCATGGTCTGCTCCCAAATATCTCCCTCCATTGCTTTGGTACTTAAAATGTCTAGTCTTAGTCACTCATTGGGGTGGTGACACTATCCCAAGAATGCAAATGTTACAAATTAATTAAAAGGGATGAAAGGAAGTTTTTAACAGAAAAACATGGATTTTTCAAATTATTTGCTACTTTGGAAATCCAAAAGTGAAGTCCTAGGAGAGTCTAGTACAGGAAGATATATTTTAATGGAGCCACCTAGTCCCTTACTAAAATATAATCTTATTCAATTCTGTTAATGTCACTTACTCTTCTGTAGTTTCCCTTTTTATTCTTGTCTACTATTCTTGCCTCTTCCCACTGATATCCATAAATACAGAATCATGTCTTGTTTACCACTTTATACCCAGTGCCTGTCACATTGCTGACCACATGGTAACCTCTGAAGACATATTTGTTAAATGCCTGATGAGTAAGTGAGTGAATGAGTGATTTAAGGAAAGAATAATGCAGGAAAAGATTCAGAAATGGGTGTTTGTGTACATTTGCAAAAGATAAACCTAGATAAGTTGCTGGGAACAGGAAGAAGAGAAAAGTAAGGAGTTTGGACAATTGGGTACCTAAAGTCAGAACAGAAAGAGGGTTACCAAAAATAAATGTTCCATTTCCCCCAATATTGGTCCTGGAAATAAATATACTTACTATGTCTTAATTGGGAGGTGTGGGGTATTACTATATTTCAGAACTATTGCAAAAGCCTTGGAATGAGGCACAAGTAGCCCTGCTTTTGTATTTGGCCTGGGCCTCTACCAAAAATATCCCTTGTGCTTTGCAAGAAATGTTACAGAACTGGGTGCTCTGAAATGCCTGCTTTTAATTTACAGAAATAACAAGCATTTGCTCAACTCCACGGTGGTCCTTATTAAGCAAGTGTAAGTGTTGGATGCTAGTGAGGCTCTGTCTATGTGCCTTGGTGGTGCTTTTCATGACTGGCTCCAGAGTTCCTGTATAGAAAACGGGCAGAAAGAAACCTTGAGAATTTTCAAATTTAGTAACAGTTTCATCATTTACTTCAGTATTTCAAGTAAAGAGAGGGACAAAAAGCTGTTTTGAGAATACTTTGACTTGCCTATCTTACCTTCAAAGAGCTTCGATCTGATAAAGGGGTGCAGAATATAAATAGCACTGAACGTTCCAAATCTTCTAAAGCTATAAATTTGCTTGGTTCATTGCTTCATTTTCTTTTTCTTCTACTCCCCTCCATCTTTTTTTGTTGTTCTGGTGGTGTTTTGTTTTATTTTGTTTTATACCCTGGAAGGAAGCAATCTAGTCTTACCCAAAAGCAAGGTGAACACTCAACACATAACCCCGTTTTATTTTGGGAAATTCTGTGTGTTCCTTCCTATCTATCTCATTTTCTTTTCAGAATTTAATCTTTGCTATTTCTTATTTCAAAGCTAATCATTTACCACCTAATTTTAAGTTGCATAATAATCCAGGAATACTACCTGATATTTTTAGAGGAAGAGTTTAATAAAAGAGGAAATGGTATTCATAGATTTATGAAGACAAGGAAAAGAAAAGAAGAGGACCTTGTTGGACACTGCATTTTCTGCTTTATCAAAGTTGTCAGGTGACATCTCAAAACTAGGAGCCTACTTAAGGACACAACTTTTTTTTTTGTGTATTGTCATCACATTTCCCAGTGTAAAGGGTTGTATCGTAATGACTTCCCTTTAAAAAGGTCCAGGGTCTCCAATTATGTGTATCATACACCATGTGAGTTAGGCGTTCATTCTTGGGAGATGGGAGAAAGTCTGTCTCCTTTGAAGGCTCATGAGAAGTTCCAGTATTTCAAAGGCCTTTCAACAGGAAGTCTTCACCAGACTGAGTACAAGTTCTGGAAAGTAAAATAGGAAGAATGAGGTTTCTTTTTGTTCATATTTCTGATTATATATTTACATACAACCAGAATATAAATTTTAGGGTATAACTGTCAAGTGAATAATTTTCTGGAATGTGTTAATTATTCAGAATAATTCTATACAAAATGATTTGTTTATTCCATGTCAGTGCCACTGGATACTGCCTCAAGTAATGTCCCTGTTCTCAATCTAGTGGAATCATGTCAATCCCTACCATACTTTACCTAATTAATAACATCTGTTGACATAGTTGTTTTGCTACCTAAGTCCTTATATAGTCTCTTTCCTGAGCTTCAGAACCACCATTCTCTATTCTTCCTCTTCTTCCTTTATTGGCTGCTCCTTTGCTGGAGATTAGTCTCCTTTGGTGGTTCCTCCTCATCTTCTTGGCCACTAGGACTTGAATGCCTCAGGGTTCAGTCTTTGAACACTCTCTCTTCTTTGTTTCACTCTCTCTCTATTTTCACCCAACTGATCTCCTTCAGGCTTACGGTTTTTAATACATCAACGTCTCCTAATTGTTTCTACCTTCCTGATTCCCTAAGCCCCAGACTCTAATATCCAGCAGACTCTTTAAAAGGTTCCTTTGAATGGCTAATATAGTACAGCTCAAACTTACCATTATCTAAAATGGAATGTGTGATCTCCCCTAAAACATTTTCCCAAATCTGTTCCTTCCACAACTTCTTTATTTCAATAAATACCATTTCATCCTTCTACTTACTAAAGGCAAAAATTTAGAGCCATCCTTGACTCCCCTCTTTCTCAAACGCCCCACATTCACCCCATCAGTAAATTCTGCCACTGCCTCCCTTTGATTTCTCCCACCATAGTCCAACTCTTCATCTTTACTCACTTGTACTCTACCAATGGCATTCATATGGGTTCCCTTGTCCCCATACTTGTTCCCATGCTGGTTTTGACATGGTGCCTGAGTGATATTTTTAAAATCTAGGTCAAATAATGTTTTCTTCCATTCAGACCTCACAAATGACTTCCAATCTCAGTGTGAAATCCAAAACCCTTGTCATGATGGTGACTATGACCACCCATTATCAACAGGATCTGGCTCTCTGCTGCCTCTCTTCAATCACATCCTCCTCTTGTCTCCTCTCCTCTGCTCAAGGTAGACTTGGTTCCCTGCAGTTTTGGTGATGGTCCCACATTAAAACCTTTGGACTAGGGGTTTCCTACACTAGAATTAACTCTTCTACTGGATTTCCACATGACTCACCTCATCATTTCTTTCAAGCCTCTTTTCAAGTAGTTATCTTATCAGAAATGCAGTCCTTTCTACCTTATTCAAAAGTAGCACAAATCTCCCCTATTACTCTCATTATCTCTCTGCCTTAGCTTGCTTAATTTTTTTCATTGAATTTATCATCACTTGTGCATAGATTTTTAAAATTTGTTTATTTTGTCTCCCCTCACTAGAAAACAAAAATAAGCAGTATAACACCATGAATCAGAAACTGGATTTCTTTTGCTCATTGATATGCCTGTGGTAAAACATATTCCTGGCACTCAAAAAATATTTGATGAGTTAAATTGTAATGGACCATATACAAAATGTATACTTATTTAAGAAATTTCAAGTTATAAAAAATGAATTTTAAAATTTAAGTGAGTTTATAATTAACCAAACTCTGTTGCTGTTCAATAATTCATATATTAAATAATTTATAAATTTAGAGTAGAAAAAATATGGACATCTATTTTCAAATTGGAATAATCAGGGCTCAATTTTTGATTCTCCCTTTTACTAGCTAGTTAACAGTTTTGGCAAGTTACTTATTTTCTTAGAGCTTCAGTTTTCTAATGTGTTAAAACAGAGGAGAATATTAATCTTGGTTGTGAAGATTATTCATATCCATTAGAAGTTTGTATAGAATAGAGGGTATTAACAGCAACAATAGTAATAATAGCAATAGTTGTTCCCTAACTCAAAGAGTATGCATGTGCTTCTTTAGAGACGAAGCATTACAAGAGTTTCAGCAAGATATTTAAATGGGCTTCCCCAGAATCCCTGCCTGGACTGAGACCTAAAATAAACTGAAATGATGAGGAGAACAGAATGGTGCCAAGACCTTTGAGGCCACTACAATCCTAGAAATCTCCGAAGACATGAACATCATTCTAGAGTAGCCTAAGAGTTTCACTCTAGACCACCCCCATTCAAAGAACACTCAGGAGACCAGCTCATTCCAACAGCAATGCCAGAAATCTTCTACCACAGAGAGGATCTAAATCTCAGCGGAGAACAAGAACTGACCCAGTCTTCCAGTGCCTCTCAAGAGCCTGGATTATACACAGTGAACATTAACTGACTGATCAAGTAAATGGAATATAGTGTCTGTACATGGGAAGTAGTGTCTTTGACATCTATACTCAGTCAGTAAATGTTCCTTTCCAATAAACATATTAAAGCAAAAGATGCATGATTCTTCATAAAGTTAGTGCTTCCTCCTTTATTTCATTTGTCAACAATGCTTCCCATCTTGGTCTCTCTTCCTCTCCCTTTAAATTCTCATTCCACCAATGAAAAGCAGAAGGGTGCAGCCAGTGCATATACATTTTAGAATGCGTGTGGTTTTTTCCCCTCTGTTAGAGAGGTAGATGTACTGGAAGGTAGTATGTCTTAAATGAAGAAAAATAGAGATCTTAGCTGATAGTCAAAAAGAAAATGTCCCTCACTTCTCTTAACCTTTTCTTTTCCCTGGAACAAAGTACCAGCTGTAGTCAACAAGTGTTGACCTGTTCTAAAGGAAAGTTCAGAGGAGTTCCAAATAACCTTACAAAACTCCAACTGTTCAGGGAAGAAGGTAGAGACATAGGTGTTGTTGGTGTGATTTGATTTTTGATGGGACTTGGGTGTATAGGTGGGGAACCAGTCACCGGGCAGAGCTCAAGGAACCATTTCATTGAGTATAAATAACCCTGGCAAAGGTCACAAGAACTCCCTGGAAGAGCTCACCACTGCTGCCTGCCACCTCAAAGCCAAATACTTTCTTTTTTAATAAAAAATATACACACAACTGTGATTATAGAGTTATGACTTGCACAGTGAGGCTTCATCCTGTCATTTTACCTTCCTGAGCCAGTCACTGAAAGGCCACAAATGTTCCAACTTCAAGGCGATGTGTAATACTGCTTTAGGCTTCACAGGACTGCCCAGGATCACCCTTGTCCAGGAGCCAGACCAAACTTTACCTGGCCAAAATCGCACAAGAATTAATGGTTTTTAAGAGAAGGTCACTGGCAGGACCTTAGGAAATGAGATCCCAAGCCATGGAACTAATTGTCCAACAGAAGAGATTTCACATAGGGAAAGAGGTACTTCCTTGTTTGGCTAGTAGGATATGTGGAGGGAACAGAGCCCAGGAATGCTCAAATGTTTCTGAAAGTCCTTTATGTGGTTTGAGTTAGGTGAAAGAGTTTTTTGTCTCTGATCACTTAAGATTAAATAAATTTCTACATAAATTTTGCTTATGAAATTTCATTCTTTTTTTTCTTCAAAGAGATTTCGTATGTTGACTAAAACCTAGTACCATGAGAAAATGCACATATAGAAAACTCACTGCAATTTTTTGGTTAAAAGGGAGAGTAGGAGTCTCTTACACTACTGGGTAACATAAGTGTTTGTTTACTTGTTCATACCATATTCTATTAGGTACCTAGATCACAAACAGCCACCTGGTTTTTCAATTGGGACATCAAAGTTACTAATTAGATGGTAAGTTCCTTGAAGGTAGGGCACTCATCTTGTGGCTTTCTGTAACTCTTATTTTGCCTCTCATGATGTATGAGCATATTAAACACCCAGGATATCTTCCATGAAGTAAATTGACTAATAGATGCATTAAATGAACATATACAAAACCTGAAGTTCTTTTGACATACCAATACACCAAAGAAAGAAGAAAGTGTCCTCTTTATTTTTCCCCCTCCTTTTGTTCAAAAGAGGTGTGTAGAATGCCCATTCTGTGCCAGGGGTGGTGGTTGGGGTAGGAGCTAATATATAAGCAAGGATGACACATTTTCTGCCTTGAATAGTGTAGTCTGATGGGGGGGGGGGAGAGTTGAAATGGAGAAGTAATATATAATCACCTGAAATTATAATTCAGTAGAAGAGAGACTAGCTTAGAGATATTAAGACAATGCTGAGAACTTCAAAAAGCTTAACCTGAGGAAAACAAGAAAATCTTTCAAAAAGAGGTTATCTTAGCTCTTAAAACACCATTGAAAGTGTGCGCATACTTAGAAAGCACCCTCTTATCTACTGTTTCTTTTTCACCAATTCCATTCCCTATTTTTTAAATTAAAATTAGTAAAGGAGAGCAAAGAAAGGCAACATGTTGCAACACACTTAGGAATTTGTGGGGTCTAGATGTAGACTCCCAGACATCAAATAGCCCAGGATACTACCATTTTACTGAGACTTCCAATATATTAAAAACTTTAAAATATCAAAAAATGTTCTCAAAATTGTGGAACATAAAAAAATATTTAATAAAATAATATTTTAATACAAAAATACTATGCAATGTAATTATAATACTTAAAAGAAAATTGTAAGAGTTATTATACATATATTGCCATAGTATGCTCTTGAAAATTGAGGCCCAATAATGATTACAAGTACAACATTCAGTGATAAGTATGTTTATAACCTCATCTGAAGATTACCTAAAAGCCTCAATTTCAAATACCTTCATGAATGTAAGGCATGGGTCCCATGGCCCTCATGATCCATCAATATGATAATTCCAAAATTCATAGAGGAGACCTAGTGTGCAGTTTGGAGAAAATTACTTTAAGGCAAGGATTCAAGGATGTGATACCAAAAAAATTCCAGTAGAAAATGGAAATTTACAAAGCTTGGGAATCCAGTGTCACCAACTAATGACTTAGGCCAAGATTATGGTATAATATATATTACGGTAGAGGAGGTATGCTGAGTAGAACATACTAGATTAGTATATAGTTCACTAGATTGGTAGTACCATAGCTTCTTAACATTAGCAAAGAGAGTTCAGGTACACACAAATAATAGACATAGTATCAAAAATCTGAATATGGTGTCCTATTTGTGTACTCAGTTGATTAAAACAATGGAGAAGGAGTGGAAGAACAAATGACATAGTAGGTACTTTTCCCAGTGATCCGACAAGACTTCTAATGATCATATCTCTCCAAGAGTCAGAACAGACCTCATGAACTCTGAGATAACTCAAGAAGTATCATCTACTCTTTAAAGAAAATGATCCCCATAACTAAACTTACGTCTCATTTGTGATAGTCTTTATGAATCCTTGCTCTTCTGGGGATAAACCATAAGGTCTTCCCAAAGCATATTTGACTTAAGTTAAAAGTACTTTTTTTTTTTTTAAATCATTGGTCAGTTCACCAATCTTTTGCATTAAGAAAATACATGAGTTTTTATTTCTGGGTAAAAAATTACCCCAAAACTTAGCAATTTAAGATAATATACATTTGCTATACTGCAGTTTCTGTGGACCAGGACTCTGTGCATGGTTCAACAAGGTGCCTCTAGCTCAACGCCTCTCACAAGGCTGAAATCAAGGTGTTAGTAGTGGCTGCCATCATTTCAGGGCTACTGGGGGAGGATTCATTTCCAGTCTCACTCACATGGCTTTTGGCAGGCATTAGGTCCTCATTGGCATCAAGTTTTCATCAACTAGGCCTCTCCTTTGGACAGCACACAACATGGCAGCTGTTACGCTTGAGAAAGGACTGGAGGGGTGCCCAAAACTAAAGTCATAGTCTTTTTGTAAACTAATTTTCAATTAGTTTGTGTGCCCAAAACTAAAGTCATAGTCTTTTTGTAAACTAATTTTCAATTACTTTTGTGGTATTCTATTTATTAGATGTAGTAGCCAGCCTGTACTCAAGAAGAGGGGATTATACAAGGTCATGAATACCAAGAGGTATGAATCATTGGAGGCCATCTTAGAGGCTGCCTATGTACCATAAAGAGGAAGAAATAAAATATAAATGGCATTCCAACTCAAAAGATTATCACAGGAAGAGACCTTGTGAATCTCTCCATCTGGATGGACTGTCCTCTCCACTTCCCACCCAGAGTTATGTAGCAGTTATAGAGACTTGTTTCTCCATCATGCCATCTGTAAAAGAATGGAACTTTTCAAATTCAATGCATGACTAACACCCAGACCGAAAGGTACATGTGTACAAACAAATTATACTTCCAAACGCAAATACAGAAAGTGAAATAGTACTAGACCTGTGTTTCTCATGTTTCATACCATTTTCTAAAAAGCATGATTTAGACTATTAAATTAACTGCTAAGGAATGTGCACCATGGTGAAAAAGAAACTTCATTTTTCACAGTTCTTGGCCTGTCTGTATGTATGTCTGGAACCTAAACACTGAGCAATTTCAAATTGTTGCCTCTTATTTCCTCTTTAATAAAAATCAAAGAGAGTGAAAAGGAGGAATGTATTTTCTCCGTTTTATCATGTTTCTCTCTTCATGTCCCTTCCATTACTCCTTTCTGTCTGCTGATCCATTCACCTCAGTAAAGTTCAAAGAAATTGAGCTTCTATTGTTCCATTTAAGGCAGTCTTATGAAAATGACCTTGCTTTCTCTACAAAGTTCTTTTCAATGGTAACAATGACTTTATTAAGTAATAAATTCCTCAGTGATAACTTGACACCTATGAAGTCTCAACTTTTAAACTTTCACTATAAGCAATCTACTAAAAGGAATTTTAGATTAACAATAGTAAAAGATACTTTTTCACCTGCTTCTAACTCAAACATAGTTTAACGCATTTGCATCATTCTTTTTCCAAAAGAAATACACTTTTGGATACAACCCAAATGTAAACAATTTCTGCCAAAAGGATAACTTTCTACAACATTTTGCTTAATTAAAATAGGGTTGGAATGGTCTTGAATACATTTTAAATAGTCTACATTTCCATACTTTCTAATTCCAAACTCTGAGTTTTATTTGTATATTAGACATCTGATAGATATTCCACAAGTATCTCAAACTCAACATACTTCAAAATGAACTCCTCCTCCTTCCCCACCAAAATCAACTCATAGAGCTGTATGTGTTAGTAGCAATTATTTAATAATCCCAACTCAATATGTAGGATTTTAAGGAGACCCAAACAATTTACATGACTTGACCAATGTATCTGGACTTAGAGACTAGCGAGTGTCTCTTCCCTCCTGGTCCTTCATTCTTTTGATTCCTCTGTTTTTATCAATGGCACCATTAAAGACTCCTACTCACCTCAAACCATCAAAGTCAAATTTAGTTCTTCCCCTCCCCCCCATACCCAGTCACTTGCCAAGTGTTACTACTCACACCTTGATGTTGCTTTCATTCTCTCTCTCACCATACTCATTCACGTCCTTATATCTTACCCAGGTCTATTTTTATTAGTTACCTTGACTTTGATCTTCACCCATTCTAGGCTACTCCAAGTGACAATTAAAGTGATGTCTTCCTTACACACAGTTTTGGTCATGTTATGGAAGGGTTCTAAAGCCTTGAGCGCCTTTCCATTGTTGACTAGATAAAACATTCTCTACATTTTAGCATTCTGGGGTCCACATAGTCTAATTCCTATAAATATTCTCTATCATAGGTCCTATAGTTCAGTAACACTGTCTTCTCTGGCTCAACTTAAAAACTCTATTTCCAGAAAATACCTCATACTCCTTCGACTGTGTTCACGTCATTTCCTCTGCCTGGAATAACACCTCTTTTCAATGTGGTGAAATCCTGCCCCTCTATCCAACTAACATGAGCATCACTTTATCTGAAACTCCCTTGGAATTGTTTCTGCCTTATTTGTGTCTCTTATTATATTCTTTCTAGCTTTAGAGGTCTACAACTATTGCTTTAACCTTTGCCATATTGTAAGTTTCCTAAGGACAATAACCACTTGTTTTCCAGCTGTGTTCTGCCTATGTGTGACTAATGTGGTTCTTATCTCCAACAAGACTCAATAAAGGTTTATTGGATTAATATACTTGGTCTATCTATGGAATGAAATCTAAAGCTTTCAAGATAGATGGCTGTCAATTTTGTTTTCAAGCACCTCTGTTATGGATACAATTATACTTTCAAGATATTGCAAATTTGGTTCCAGACCACTGTAGTGAAGCAAATATCCTAATAATGCAAGTCAAATGAACATTTCATTTTCCCAGTGCATATAAAAGTTATGCTTTTACTATACTGTAGACTGTTAAGTGTATAATAGCATTATGTCTAAAAAAGGGCACATACTTTAAAAATACTTTATTGCTTAACTAAAAAATGCTAACCATTAGGGCACCAGGGTGTCTCAGTCAGTTAAGCATTGGCCTTCAGATCAGGTCATGATCCCAGGGTCCTGGGATTGAGTCTGGCTTTGGTCTCCCTGCTCTGCAGGAAGTCTACTTCTCCCTCTGCCTTCCTCCCACTCATTCTCTCAATCTCTCTCTCCCTCTTTCTCTCAAATAAATAAATAAAATCTTAAAAGCAAATGCTAACCATCATCTGAGATTTCAACTAATCATAATCTTTTTTTGCTGATGGAGGGTCTTACCTTGATGTTGATGGCTGCTGACTGACCAGGGTAGTGTTTGCTAAAGGCTGGGGTGGCTGTGGCAATTTCTTAAAATAAGACAGCAATGAAGTTTGCCTCCTCAATTGTCTGTTCCTCCCATGCATGATTTCTCTGTAGCACGTGATGCTGTTTGACAGCATTTTATCCACAACAGAACTTCCTTCAAATTTGGAGTCAATCTTCTCAAACCCTGCTGCTGCTTTATCAACTCCTTTTATGAAATACCCTAAATCCTTTGTTGCCATTTCAACAATCTCTACAGCATCTTCACCAGGAGTACTTTCCATCTCAAAAAACCACTTTGCTTATCCATAAGAAGCAACTCTTCTTATGTTCAAATTTTATCATGAGATTGCAACATCCTAGTCCCAACTTCAGGCTCCACTTCTAATTCTAGTTCTCTTGCTATTTTCACCACATCTGCAGCTACTTCCCCCACTGAAGTCTTGAACCCCTTTGATTCATCCATGAAGGTAGGAATCAACTTCTTCCAAACTACTCTTCATGTTGATATTTTGGTCCCTTTTCATGAATCACAAATGTTCTTAATGGAATCTAAAATGGTGAATTTTTCCATAAGGTTTTCAATTGGCATTGCTCAGATCCCTCAGATGAATCACTATGTATGGCAGCTATAGCCTTATGAAATGTATTTCCTAAATAATAAGGCTTAAAAAACTGAAATGATTCCTTGATCCATGGACTATAGAATTGGTGTTGTGTTAGCAGACATGAAAACATTAATTCATTGTAAATCTCCATCAGAGCTCCTGGTGACCAGGTGCATTGAGTAGTAATATTTTGAAAGGAGATTTTTTTTTTTTCCTGAGCAGATCTCAACAGTGGGCTTAAAATATTCAATAAGCCATGATGTAATCAAATGGGCTATTAGCCAAGCTTTGTTGTTCTATTTAGAGAGGACTGGCAGAGTAGATTTAGCATCATTCTTAAAGGCCCTAGGATTTTTGGAATAGAAAATGAGCTTTGACTTCGACTTAAAGTCACCAACTGCTTTAGCTCCTAACAAGACAGTCAGCCTGTCCTTTGAAACTTTGGCACCAGGCATTGACTTCGCTCTAACTATGACAGTCCTTTTTCCAATAGAAGGCCATTTTGTCTACATTGAAAATCTGTTGTTTAGTATAGCCACCTCCATGAATTACCTTTGTAAGATCTGGAGAACTTGCTACACAGTTTCTACAACAGCACTTGCTGCTTTGCCTTCCACTTTTATGTAATGGAGACAGTTTCTTTCCTTAAACCTCATGAACCAAACTCAACTAGTTTCCAGCTTTTCTTCTGCAGCTTCCTCACCTCTCTCAGACCTCATAGAATTGAAGGGAATTGGGGTCTTGCTCTGGTTTAGGCTTTGGCCTCAGGGAGTGCTGTGGCTGGTTTGATCTTCTCTCCAGACCACTAAAACTTTCTCCGTATCTGTGATAAGGCTGTTTTGCTTTCTTATCATTCATGTGTTCATTGGAATAGCACTTTTAATTTCCTTCAAGAGTTTTCCTTTGTATTCACAAGTTGGCTAACTGTTTGGCACAGGGGCCTAGGTTTCTGCCTCTCAGCTTTCAACATGCCTTCCACACTAAGCTCAATCATTTCTAGCATTTGATTTAAAGTGAGAGACATGCAACTCTTCCTCACTTGAATACTTAGAGTCCATTGTAGAGTTATTAATTAGCCTAATTACAATATTACTGTGTCTTTAGGGAATAGGAGACCCCAGAAGAGGGAGAGAGACGAGGAAACAGCAGGTTGGTGGGGCAGTCAGGACACACATTTATCAGTTAAGTTTGTCTTCTTATATGGGCATGGTTCATGGTGCTACAAAACAATTACGATAGAAACCTCAAACATCACAGATCATAAATCACCATAACAATATAATGATAATGAAGAGTTTGAAATACTGTAAGAATTACCAAAATGTGACACAGAAACAGGATGTGCGCAAATGGTGTTGGAAAATAGTGCCAGTAGATATGTTGGATGCAGGGTTGCCACAAACCTTCAGTTTGTTAAAAAATGCAATATCTGCAAAGCACAATAAAACCAGGTATGCCTCACTAGAAACTTCCTTTATAGCCCTCTTAAAAGCCTCTTTTGAAGGCAGTTACTCTCTATTTGCCTCTGTCTTGTCCTTGGTTTTACCCGGGAGAAGGTGATGAAGCCAAGGCTTGCAAACAGGTGAACAAAGCTGGTGGTATTACAGTCCTAGAATGCTATGTATTTTCCTCCCACTTAATACTGTGATGAAGGTCACATCAGGCATAGCACTGAAGGAAAGGTGTTAAGCAGCTACCTCTTGATGTTCTCTAGATTTTGGATTTGGTTTTATTATCATCTGGCCAGTATGCTCCTCCTACATTTAACAACCTTTAAGAATTTTCCCAGAGCTGTCAATCACCAGCACAGGGCCTCCTGGGTCTAGATTCAACCTTAACCCTGCCATCCCATCCACTGTTCCAAAGGCTTAGTTAGTTCTGTTCCATCTAACTGAATTGTCTCTTCTCATCTCTCAGTCCAGGTAGAGAGTACCTGATCACTAGGTTTTAAATCTCTTATGTTTTTCTCTTTAATCCACAAATAACTATTTCTTTATCATACTTTCTCATTTCCCAAACCTCTTAGAAACTTCAGGAGGTGAAACAATAGAAACTGTCACAGATACATTTTTTAAAATTAAAAAATATTTTTAATTCTTGTTGGAGGCCAAGAATTATATCTTGTCAAGAACATTTCATGGTTGGGTCATCCAGCCAAGCCACAGGCAAGTCTTCCCTCATAGGTTTCACCTCATTACATTTGGATTTAGTCAAAGTAGAATAAGTGAGGTTGAACTGTCCAAAATGTTATATGAGCCTATGAGAAGGAAAGAAAATGCATCTCAAATTAGCACAGTTACCCAAATTCAAGCATGGCCTTTACTTCTATTTCAGTGCTACGTTATTGTGTTAGTCACCTTGTAATGCTAAATATATTTCATTGGTCTTAAGCTATGAAGCATTACTGGAGACTATCCCATAAAGATTATAATGAAGATTATAATGATGCATTACAAATACATAGCTAATTCAGCTGCTCAACACTGCTCAACAGCTCCTTTCATTTTTAAATTACCACTGTATTGATTTACCTACATATGACAAGGGTTCCAAATGTTTTACATACTCTCAGGGCCCCCATGTAGCCCTCACTTCCTATATTCAGATGGTTACTTCCCTATGTACTGCGAGCCTCAAGACTACTTAATATACTCTTCACCATAACTTGACTAGGAATCTCCTCAAATTGTCTTTTCACAGTTAATGCTTTTCACAAATAGTTTGAAAAAGCAGTTTCCTTTCCTTCTGCTTACCCAATAGGAGTACATTCCCCACCACCCTGCTTTGAAGTTAGGCATGGCCATGTGAATTGCTTTGGCCAATGAAATGTAAATGAATCTTTCCAGATGGAAGTTTTAAGTCAGTGACACATCCACTTTCCCCTCAGAGTTCTTGACACAACTCCAGATGCTGGCTGTTCCGTTTTGCTGAGTCTTGAAACCAAGGTAGAACAGACCCCCAGTCTATGCACGTGGACATGATTCATGAGGAAGAAAAAACCTTTGTGGTATTGAGCCACTGAAATTTGGGGGTTATTTGTTATCTTGACAAAAACCTAGTCTCAGAGTGGTATCGGGGAAAATGGTGGAGTAGGAATCTCCAAAAGCTTGTTCTACAAAAGCAGTGAATAAACTGGCAAGGGCTGTCAAAATCAACTTTAACAGGACTCTGGCAACTGACCAAGAGTTTATAGCAATGAGGTAAATGCTTAACCAAAAAAAAAAAAAAAAAAAAAGAATCTAGGTCTCAATAAGGAGCTTTATGGCATTTTAACTTACCCCTTCCCCATTCTCTACTCTCAGCTCACGGGTAGCCTTGGAGACAACAAACCACATTTCTAGTACAGATTTCTGGTACCAGAGGGAACAGAACAGAACTCACTCTCAAAGAATTATGGCCATTTTGACCTGTCTAGTGGCTCCCTGAAGGACCACCTCAAAGGGCTTACCTTTAGTTTGCCTAACTTGGAAAATTCCACAGCTGAGGTGACTACTCAGAGGGCATTTGTCAAAACCTTTTAAAGGCAAATGAATGGGCAGCTGCCACCTGGGGCAAGGAATAACAGGGCAAATAAGAAGCTGAAAAGCTTGGCAGAAAAGGCTGGCTAATGATAGAAGAAGTCTATATAAATGGAAAGATATTCTGTATTTATAGAATACAAGACTTAATATTGTTAAGATGGCAAGGCACCCCAAGTTGATCTATAGA
This sequence comes from Ursus maritimus, assembly GCF_017311325.1. Taxonomy (NCBI): domain Eukaryota; kingdom Metazoa; phylum Chordata; class Mammalia; order Carnivora; family Ursidae; genus Ursus; species Ursus maritimus. The sequence continues at coordinate 45,098,895 of NW_024426552.1, read as the reverse complement.
TTCTGTGACATCCCTATCAAAATTCTAATTCATTCTTTTCCTGAAATGAACAAGCTGATTCCAAAATTCATAATGAATTGAAAGGGAACTCTAATAGCCAAAGCAATCTTGAAAAAGAAGTACAAATTTAGAGGACTCACATTTCTTGATTTCAAAACTTGATACAGAGCTACAGTAATCAAAGTGTGGGATTGGCAATGGTAGACATATAGACCAATGGAATAGGACTGAGAATGCAGAAATAAACTCATACATTTATAGTCAATTAATTTTTGATAAGTGTGCCAAGACCATTCAATGAGGGAAAGAATAATCTTTTCAAAATATGGTGCTGAAACAACTGAATAACCACAGGCAAAAGAATGATATTGGACCCTTACCTCATACCATATATAAAAATCAATTGAAAATGGATCAAAGACTTCAATGTAAGAGCTAAAACCATAACATTCTTAGAAGAAAACATTGGTGTAAATCTCAAGTATCTCTGATTTGGCAATGTATTCTTAGATAGGACGCCAAAAGCACAAATGACAGAAGAAAAAAACAAGTTGGATTTTGTCAAAATTCAAAGCTTGTGTATCAAAGGACACATCCAATAAAGTGAAAAGATAATCCACAGAATGACTGAAAGTATTTGCAAATATCCTGTCTGATAAGGTCTAGTATCCATAAGATAAAGAATTCTTACAACTCAACAACAAAAGACAAACAATTAAAAATGGACAAAGGGACTTGAATAGACACTTTTCTAAAGCAGATATATAAGTGACCAATCAGGACATGAAAAGATGTGTAACATCATTAGTCACTGGGGAAATACAAATCAAAATCACAGTGAAAGACAGCTTCACACCCACTAGGAAGGTAATAATAGTAAAAATAATAAAATGGAAAAGAACAAGTGTTGATGAGAATGAAGAGAAACTGGAATCCTCATACACTGCTGGTGGGAATGTAACCTGATCAGCCACTGTGGAAAACAGTTTGGCAATTCTTTTAAAAGTTCAACATAGAATTACCATATGACCCAGCAATTCCCCTTGGGTGGAATCCAAGAGAACTGAAAGTAAGAGTTCAAACAGAAACTCGTACGTGAATGTTCATAGCAGAATTTTCACAGTAGCCAAAAAGTGGAAACAACCTAAATATTAATCAACTGGCAAATGAAGAAACATAATGTGTTGTATCCATACAGTACAATATTATTCAGCTATAAGAAGGAATGAAGTGATGATACAAGATACAACATGGATGAAACTTAAATACATTATGCTAAGTGAAAGAAGTCCAACACAAAAGGCCGCTTATTGTTATGATTCCATTTATATGAAATGTCCAACATTAATCTGGATTAATGTTTTCCAGGGGTTGAAAAAAAGGAAGTTTGAGGGAGTGACTGCTTACTGGGCATAGGGTTTCTTTTTGGAAAAATGAAAATGTTCTGGAATTAGACAGTTGTGGTGCTTTTACAACATTGTGAATGTACAAAGAGCCACTGAAGTGTGCCCATTAAAATGGTTGAAACAATGGATTTTACCTCAGTAGGAAAAAAAGGTTTAAAAAAAAACTTAGTCTTTCCTAATACTTTGCCTCTCTATTTTCATCATCCTCTTGTCTCAGAAAAAAAAAAAAATGTATATATACGCACACAATCTTTCTTTGCATAGCTACTGTCTTTGCCAGCACCTTTGTATCATACCTGTCTGTTTAATCTGACCTCTTGTGCCATCAGTCATCGCTCATTTCCAAATTCTTTCTTCAACTACTTCCGCTGTACCTATAAACAAACCTGTCCAAATCTTCCTTATCTTAAAAATAAGAAAACCAAAACAATCCCCCTAGTATTTTTCTCTCAAGTCATTCTTCCATTTGTGTTCCTTCCCCGCACCTACCAAAATATTAAAAGCCAACTCTATACTCTCTCCTTCTAATTCACTGACTTTCCATTAGTCCTCAAAACCCATCTGGTCTCTGAACCTTTCGCTAATCTAATGAAACATTATGAATATATTGGCAAAAGCATCCTTCTTACTTTTCAATCTCTACTGGTATAACTGCAGTGTTTGAATCTATATCCCCCTCCTTTCAATTTTCCTTTCTTGGCCCTGGTGACACTCTGCTCAACTGTTTCTTTCTTGTGTCTCTAAACCATTCTTCTTGGTCTCTTCTGCTGACCTCTCTTTCTCAACCTTCCTTTAGATAAAACATTTAGCCAAGTTCTGTCTTTAGCCAGTTTCATGGCCACCAACTGCCTTATGTCAAGTTGATATTATTCTTTAAAAGATTAAATTTTACCTGCTCCTTGAGGCCTTTCCAAACCTCCTAAATTAAATTAATATATTTTTGTACTTCTATCATAATACTTTTTATGGTATCTTGTCTTATGATAATTGTGTCATACATTCCAGTGTATGGTTTTAGATAGTGGGATTGGGTTCTTTTTTATCTCCATATATCAGTTATCACCTAGCGTAGTGCCTAGAATCTAATAGTGTTGGATAAATTGTATTATTTTCCTCATTTCTAAGAAATGAACAACTACAATGTTAAAGCAATATCAGACTTAAGTCAATGAACAATATTAGGTATGTGTAAATGTAAGCGATTCCTAATCACTCTTCCATGAAGTGCCTCTATGGATTCCCTAAAAATATAATCCATGCAGATACATATGATTTGGTATCTGATTGATCAACTATGGATTCTATCCCAATACTGCTCTTTGAAGATAGGATTATAGACCTAACCATACATGTCAGAAGGTATTCACATTCTCTAAATATTTTAAAACCACTAGTACAGAAGACAAGGAAATATTTCTGAGAAATCTCATTCAGAGATCTTAACTTGCACACTGTGCCAGTCTTTTAAATAGTCTTCAGAATTATTTATGATTCATGACTTCAAGCAATATTACTGAGTACCTATTGAGGGAGTTGAAGAAAATAAATACATGAACAAGATCATTTCAGAAAACAATTATTGCTATGAAGAACCTAAAGTTGGGTGAAAGAATAGAAAGGGATAGAACAGAAGACGCATTATCTTTTGTGATGAGGGAATTTTGTGGATGTAACATTTAAACTGAGATCCAAAAGCCTAGAAAGCAAAGATCTTGCAATAGAGTTGTCTTAGCAGAGGGAGCAACAGCTGTAAAGCTTAAGGCAGAAAACCTTGGCTTGTCTTGTGCTAGGCCAGGAGACATTATAGCTGGGACATGGTGGGGTTAGGGCACTTGGCAAAGTATAACATCTGGATGGGACAGGACTGTATTAGATCTTGTAGTTCATACTGTCATGCTGGGCTTTTATTCTCTGAATAAGAAGCCACTGGGGGGATTTAAACGGGTGACAAATATGATTTGATCCATCTTTTTAAAATTGCATTTTGGCTGCTGTGTAAAGGTGGAAGGAATAGATGTAGGGAAGCAGTTAGAACACAATGGCAGACCAGAAAGAGATAAAGGTGCATGAGGCAATCATAGAAGTAAATGCAAGGACTTGGTTGTAAGAAATCTGCACTTATTTTCTGAATTCCCTTTCCCCTACTTCCTCCTTCATTTCTTTCTTGTGTTTGTCTTACACGTGGCTAAGAAAATAGAAGTTTCTTCTCCTAACAAATGCACTGGGACTGCTCCTTTAAACACAAAGACCTAAGAAATTTAAACAGAAAGGACATAATAAGGGAACAATGTGTGTATTAGATTTCCTTCAGATCTGGTGGTCTGATTTATTTAGACAGTGAGCATGTGGACCAGAGCTTATTTTCATGACTGGATTATAGCCTCATAAAACAAAGCACCCTACGTATAGGATCACTTTTTCAGTGATTACGTTTTGTTTATAGTGTACAATTAGAGGCTGTTCCTTACTTTTGTTAACTGGATATTTGTCATTTAGAGCAGAAAAATGAAACAAGAAGCATCTAATTTGTTTCAACAGCTTTGTTATTTGGCAGATTTCTAAAATCCACATATGCTAATGTTTGTGTTAATTGCTTAATACCAGAATACTTGTCAGAACCAAATACTTTTGTAATTAATTATTTAAAACCCATCTAACAGTACAGCACGAATGGAAGCATGAGTGGTTTGAAATTTTTCCTGTGATATTTTCATTTTCTCTAATCAATGCATTTTAGTAATAATTAATTTGGAGAGAAACTGTTTAATGAGACATTTAAATAGCCTACCATTGTGTAAAATGCTTATTCACTATAATGAAGACAATTTATTAGATAATTAACAAATATATATTAAACATTTACCATGTTCTAAGACATGTTTCTAGGACATTATAAGATAACTGGGAGAAGACACAACAAATACACGTAAGCTTGTTAGCTCTGCAGTATATGACATTTATTATTTTCAGCAATAATGTATTTTCTAATACCAACATTCACTGAAATTCCAGGTATGCTTATAGTTAGAAGGCTTGACTTCATTGCTCCCAGTCACATGAATGAGTTTTATTTTATTATTTTTTTTGAATTCTTGTATTAAATGCTAATAACCTCCTTTTATTTGCTAATCAGTTTAGTGCATTAAATATTAGCACAAAATACTAACTGGTTTCCAGGCACACCGCTTTATTTTTGCCCAGGACCCCAATGTTTGACGTTAGCAGGGCTCTTTAAAACTAGTGTGCTTCCAGCATTTCATTGATTCACACTGAATCAGTCCCTCGATCATCCAGTTAATTTTAACCTTGACCTCCCACAGCTGTACTGCTTTACTCAGTCCCAAAAAGTCCCTGCTTCTGCTTCTTATGAAGCAATAGTAGAGAGGAGAAACAAAGCCCATTCCTTTAAGAAAGATTCTGCCTCCTTTTTCTTTTTCTTTCTTTCTTTCTTTTTTTTTTTTTTTTTTTGTCATCTCTCTCTCTCTCTCTTTTTTTACATTCTTAGATTTTTACTAATATTTTCCTACGTGCTAGTTTTTCTTTTTTGGCATCTGTGAAATCTCTTAATCTAAGTTTGTCCCTCTTTTCTTATTTCAGAAAATATTTGTACAGCTCCATTTTTATTTCTTCCCTTCTGATCTCCTTTTACCCATGTATTGGTACTTCTGCTTCTGTCTACCATCTCTCTTAACTTTTCTTTTTAATTTACAGTTACTTCATTGTTCCCTGCTTTAATCTCAGAGTTTCCCAGGCTGATCTTCCAACTCACTAATATATTATTTAGTCACATATTATCCATTATTTATCTCAATTATTGTGTTCTTATTTATGTATTATATTTTCAGACCTAATATTTCCATTTGTTCTTTTTTATGATTTTTTTTAAATTTTTTGTTTCACATTTTTAGTATCTCCCCCTATGTCTTTTAGTATGGTTAGTATTTTTCTCTGCAATCTGTGGTCTTTCTGTTCTTTTGCTCCTGCTTTTTTGGTTATATTTTTAAGTTTGGCATTTTTCTTTGAAGTAGTTGTCCTCTTTGGATGTCCTATTATTTTGGCTTATAAGTTTATATTCTTACTGAGAATATAAATTCCTCTGATACTCCTGGGAATATCAGGCTCTTCTTATGGTGGAGCATTCCACAAGTAATGACTCATATTTGCTATCACCTCACCAAGTATCTCTTTAGGTCAGGGCTTAATTTTTAAACTTTCAATGAGAAATAGCATGGGAAGGAGAAAATACCACTAGATGAAGATTCATCTGCCCTGTGAACTTAAAAGGAGGGGAAACAGAGGAGGCAAAGGTCAATCAGTACTCACCAGTTTATCCAGCATTCAGCTCATCAAGGCTTCTGAGCTGCTCTTTGGATACTACAATTTAGACCATTGCCTCAGATTTTTGCAGAAAGGGGGGCAAATGATGACTGTCTCAAGGCAACAGCAGTGTAAAAAACAGAGAAGACTGTTAACCACTTCTCAGTAACACAGACCCTCTCACTTGAAACAGCTGCCTTTTACCCCACACCACAGCAGTCTCTGCCACATCATCCAAAATAGCCCTCATTCTCAAGACTGTCTCGCATTTTTAAACAACTTGAGTCCATGTTTCTCTTTATACTTTCTTCAGTGTTGATTTGGGAGTAAGTAATTATAAGCCTATGATAATTACTATATTGATAGGAAAAGGAAGTTCCTCCAAATAAAGGTAAAAATGAAACACTATAAATATCCATGAATAGGGCAATGGTTAACTTAATCCTGATATATTTATACTATGGAATGCTCATAATCTGTTAAAAAATCTGGTGGATTGAGATGTATTGATAGAAAGGATCATGATTTATAATATAGATGAAGCAGGAATATATTTATAATATGTCATTTAATAGAATCTTTGTGAATATGTGTGTGCTTATAATAATAGGAAAAGTCTGAATGGATATATACTTAATGAAAATTGTCAGAGTGGGGTAAAAAATCAGGAGAGACTTTCACTTTTTGCTTTACATATATTTCAGTTGTTTGAATGCTTTCTATTTATTATATAGCAATTGATGAATGTACAAACAGATGGAAAGTGTATAACCAGATGGGGCAGAAGACTTACAGGGTGCTACTTGATTCTTCCTCTGTGTCCTATATATTGTATATGTCTCCTTTTTGTCTCTTTTCCACAAAAGCAAACATTTCCCTTGTACTATATCCTGGGGAATTGTTAGGTTTTGATAATATGTTTGAGTAAATAATATATTACTAAATTATATACCAATAAAAGAATGAATGCCTGAAATAAAATTGGGGCTATAGTATGTAAGATTGTAGTTTCCTTCCTTGTTTTTCTATATAGTTATTCCAAACTGAAGCTCAGTCTCACACAATTTTTATCTCCCACATAAGGTAGGAACACTGTACTTATCTTATCCGTGCACTACTGTGCAAGAATCCCTCTTGATACAACCAGTTTCTTCTCCCTACTTACAACTGTCTTAGAACAAAGTTGAAAGTCCATAAAATTAGGCTGTTGCATTTTATCTAGGTATCTTAGATTTGTAAAAAGTTTGGTTCTCTGAATTCCAGAAGGCCTGTGTTCACAGCTATTCATAGAAATATAATTGCTTGCCAAAATAAAAGCAGAATAATGTTTTATAAAAACATAAATTTGGAAATGCAACAACCAGTTGTCCAAGTATCTGTTGAAGGGCAGTCTGTTATTTCTCCAGCAGTTTTAATACAGGTGGTGGTATCATTTGAAGTTAATAAAATTGTTAGAAGTGGTGCACTTATTTTTGGTTGGTAATTTGTTCATGATCATAAACCAATGACAACCAATCAAATTTACGAAATCTGAAAGCTTCTTTATACCAGAATGGTGTTTTTAACGATCCATAAAAAAGGTGCTGCTTGTTTGCCTAAGGAGAATGCCTAATAAAATCCATAGCCTATTGAATTTAGAACACTTGGCAGGATACTACCTTATCATAGCACCCCAAATAGAGGGATATCTTGTCGACGTAGTCCTGGATGCGGTATTACTCAAAGCACATATGACTGATTATTCTAGCTCATTTACTGTTATTTGACTGTTAAAACCTGCTTATTCGTTTAAATACAATTGGCAGTTGGCAATGTATTCAAACAAAAGGAAGCATAAATGAAAATGTATCATGTGGAATGACTAAGGCACGGACTTCAGACTTGGATAGAACTGTGTTTATATCCTAGCTGCACCACTAACTGAAGTAAAATTTACTTAACTTCTCTGAGCATCAGCTTCTCATATATAAACTGGAGATAGCACAGCTTACTCCCTGGAGTGGCAAAAGAATAAATGAAATTATGTTTATAAATGCCTGGCATATAGTAGGCACTCCGAACATGGTAGTAATTATTATTCTGTCTCTTGCCAACTTTGCCCTTCTTTATGCCTTGCCAACATGTACAAAGACTTAGCCAGCTTTTCCCATACACCCTCTTCTTTAAACCAACCCTCACTCTCCTAGGGGAGACACAGGATACGTAATTGGTGAAATCAACAAATTGTTTGACATTTATTAGGATTTGACACCTGCAATTCCTTGTGACAGTCCTGATGTTCTGAGAACACTGACCACCAGACGAAGAACAAGCCACTTCCGTCCAGCTTAACCTAAAAAGAAGGAAAGTGAGTTGAGGCTGTTCTGTTTTTCTAGCTGGCTAGTCACCAGCAATTTTAACCTGTTGTCGTGTTCAGTAGGGAAAAGGTAAAATCTTTAAAGTCAACAGGACTCAATTCCAAGGAAAAACAGAAAAGCTAGTTTCTTTCTTTCTTCCTTTCTTTTTCATAATTCTCGGAGGAAGCTTATAAAATAAGGCTTTGTTTCTGCTTCACTGAATGCAGGCTGTGTACTGCCTGGTTCCAGCTCTGGGATGTTATGGTTTGTTCTCAAGAGCCCTGAGGGAAACCTTCCTACTTAAGGCAAAAGCAACTAATAATTGTGAAATACAAATCTGAAAGATTAATTTAGGAAAGCAGTCTGTTTCTGTACTTAAATTCAGTCACTGCTTGTTTGAATGTGTGCACGTGTGTATTTGTGTGTGTGTGTGTATTTGACCACATTGTTTTAAACAAGTTAAACAAGAAAATGTAATTTTTCCATATTAATGCCTTTTTGGTATTTTCTACAGAAAGACCCAGACAACTATTTCATTGCATGAGAAATACTATCGAAGGCTTATTATAAGAGCTCTTTCTGCAAAAATAAGAGAATGTATTTACTAAATACATGGCAGAAAAAAATTAACTCTAAAAAAATGGTTAAAATAAATGCATATCCTAATTTTTTTTAATTCGTCTTCTACAAAGGGATTTGCAAGAGACAAAATTGTGAACAATTAATAACCAAAGGTCTACTTTCAGAGTTGAGTTGGCCCTAAATTCTGGTCTGCTTCACTCAGTAACCTCAGTTTGGGACCCAACTTCACTCTGGAAGGATGCAATGAAGAAGAAAAAAAGTGAATATGTAATTTACCACATTATAAGAAAAGAAAATCGGGGCGCCTGGGTGGCACAGCGGTTAAGCGCCTGCCTTCAGCTCAGGGCGTGATCCCGGCGTTCTGGGATCGAGTCCCACATCAGGCTCCTCTGTTATGAGCCTGCTTCTTCCTCTCCCACTTCCCCTGCTTGTGTTCCCTCTCTCGCTGGCTGTCTCTATCTCTGTCAAATAAATAAATAAAGTCTTTAAAAAAAAAAAAAAAAGAAAAAGAAAATCAGCAGCCTCAGAAAAATAAAATTCAGTATCCATGTATGATTAAAAAAAAAACCCCAACCTCTTAGCAAGCTATGTCCACACACACACATACACACACACAAAGTTAACTGACAAAGAGTATCTGCAAAAGCATCTTACCAACATCACAATTTGATGGTTAAAAGTATGGCCCTGAATATCAGGTACAAACCAAGAATTCCCATTATCACTGCTACTTTTAACATCATACGGAAGATCCTAACCAGCACAGCCAAATTAGAGGAGAAATAAAATATGTAAGGATTTGAAACAAATAAAATATCCTTCATTTGTAGATGTTGTGGCTGATTTCACAGAAAGCCTCCCAAAAAACCCATGAATAAATTGTTCAAATTAATAAAACAATTTTTAAAAATACAAGATAAAAAGATGTACAAAAGTCAAACATATTTCTATATACCACAACCAAGCAGCTGAAAAATATGTTTATAATTTTCATAAAGAAAATAACAATACCAAATGCTTACACACTATTTTATGTCAAGGACTGTTCTATGCACTCTATATATGTAAGAGGTTTAAGATATGTATAAATTCATTGGCACACCTCCTTTTGTGTCCACTTCCCTCAAATGCAGGCTGGACAGAATGATTCATTCTTCTGGGTAGAATAAGGAAGAAGTGATGTGATGATTCTGAAATTAGGTCGTAAAGAGGGTAGCCTCTGCCAAGCTCTTCTTCTCTATCATTTGCCCTGGAGAAAGCCAGCCACAGCCACGACATCATAAGGACCCTTCAGCATGTTTGGGAGAGGCCCACATCGAGAGGAACTGAGGTCTCCTGTCAATAGCCAGCGCTACTTGCCAGTGAGTGATGCAGTAGAGCCCTATCATCTTGGTTGCCACATCATCACAGACCTCGAGTCAGGGCTCCCCAGCCAAGCCCATGCATCTTCTTGTCCCACAGAAATTATAAGAGATAGTACATGCTTATCATTGTTTAAAGCCACTAAATTTTGCAGTAATTTGTAACAAAGCAATACACATTGTGTGGTCTTCACATGTCTGTAAGATAGATACTATTCCTATAGTCAATTTACAGATGAAGCAAGAGACAGAGATTAAGTGGCAAGCTTTAGATCATACAGTGGAGATGTGTAGCCAATAGAGAGGGGACTCAAGCACAGCCAGGTGGCTTCCAATGTTTGTTCTTATAATGATGATATTGCACTACATTATATTTTCCTTCTGAACCCTCAAATATACTTTATATTTTATTTAATCCCCTTTTGCATTAAATACCTCTCTCCTGCAGACTTCCAACCTCATGATTCACTAGGGCTTAGTTGGTACTTGTCTTTTCTCTTGCTTGGATCTACTTTCCTGAACCCCATACCATCGTCTTTTGAGAATAACATTTCCTCTTGTCCAAGATCAAGAAAATATTGATTGTTATTTTGCCACCAAATACTGACTTGTTATTATTGCCCCAAATCCAAATCATAAATAGGATACCTCAGAACAGGTTTTAAATGTATCCCTCTCAATCCGTGATAATGTCACTTACGTACTCAGGCCTCCCGTGGTTGGCTGATCAGTGGATGCTTCACTCCAGATGCTTCTGAAAGTCAGCCTAACTAACTAACCTAACTCCACCTTCCTCAGGGCTTACAAAAGGTCTACTCTTTGCTTTGTTCAGAGATTTCATTCTATACCCACAATTCTTATCTGTTTAGCAAGTAATAAATTTGACTTATTTGCCTCAGGTATACATAAAGAGTGGTCTTCTCACTTGATGCTTTTTTCAACCTCTTGATTTGCTGGAGAAAACCTTGAAATAAGTCTGTAAGTGAGAATATGTGGGAGATAAACTTTGAGTCATCACATGTCTGAAAATTCCTTCTTCCTGACTGATTTAATTGGTAGTTTGCCTGGGAATAGAATTTAAAGTCACGTATCACATTTTTCCTCAAATTTTGAAGGTCCTGCATCATTGTCTGCTGACATCCAGTTGTTGCTGATGACAGTTCTGATGCCAGTAGGATTCATAGTCCTTCAGAAGTGATTTTTTTCCTCTCTGGAAAGTGTTAGAATCTTCTCTATTTTGACGTTCTGAAATTTCAGAAGAATTTTTTAGATGCCAGTCATCTTTCATTTTTTAATAATTCTGCTATTTTGTGATCCCTTGCATTCTTAAGACACAACCATTTGCTTTCATATATGCCATGCTTTTCCTCTTCTGTTTACATTCTAGTAAATTTCCCAAACTTTATTTTCCAGTCCTTCTGCTGAAAGTTTTCATGTTTATAATGATTAATTTTATGTGTCAACTTGAATAAGCCACAGTACCTAGATATTTGGTTAGACACTAGTTTAGATATTGCTGTGAAGTTACTGTTTTTAGGTGAGATTCGCATTTAAATCAGTAGACTTGAATAAAGGAGATTTCCCTCCACGGTGTGGAGGCCTTAAGAGAAAAAGACTGCGATCCCCCGAGGCAAAGGAAATTCTATCTCTAGACTGTCTTTGGACTCAAGTTATAATAGCAGAAAACAGCAGAAAAAGTTTTTCTTTTAGGTTGCATTCTTCTAATATTTCTGATAGTTAATTGTCCATTTGTATTTATGAAGAGAAAATGAAATTAACTGGTATCTCGTTGATTTTGTATATAAAATACAAAACATTGATGTTCATAATATTTCTGTTGTATTCCCCGAGAGTGCTAAGCTCCAGGGTATAGGCAGTGGCTCCTTCTCCGAGACAACAGGTATTTAATACTGTAGTTCCCCTCTATTCCTCATTTTCTCCCACAGTCTAATCCCATATAATAGGTCCCTAAAGTGAAGAAGAAAACAGACCCTCCAACTGATCATAGTCCTGTGTCCTTGACGTCTTTTGCCCTCTTTCTCATGGATTTTGGCTCCTTGCAATGAAAAAGTTGAGAGTATGAATTTTAAATTCTCAGATGTGTTGTGACATTTCTTTGAGGCAATAGATACCTCATGGCCGATTTTGCATGTTAGGAGACACAAAGCCATAAATAAAAGTATTACTGGGACCAACAGCCACCAATATCCAGTTGGTTATTAAATCAAGATATCACCCATCCACAGCACTTACACACCAGGATAACATAGAGATAGTCCAGTCTTCCCTGCTTCACTTTTTTGCCTTCTAGTTTTCCCAGTGCTGCTCTTTACAAGATGCCTATTTTCAAAATTTGCCATTGCAATCTTACTGTTTCTCACCATCTGGTCGGCCTTATGGTGACAGAAACTATAATTCAAACTTTATATTTTCTTACTGAAAACACAAGAGCATCATCCAGTGGCAAATCTGTAACTGCAAAATTTTCAATTACATAAACTAAATACTATTTCAACATAGATAAATACATATATATTATATTATATTATATATACACATATAAATATATACATATATAAATTTATATATATGTGTGTGTGTGTGTGTGTATATATATTTCCCTGTTCTATTTTCCTGATGAGATTTCCAGGCAAAATTGTAGGGAAATTAGATGGCTGCTTATTTCTCAGCTTCCTTTGAAACTTCCAGGCTCAGTGCTTCTAATGTGCCCTACACTGCTTCCTAAAGGCTCATGTCTTCAAACTTGTTAGGAGATGAGAGAGTTGGTGTTTCTTGGTTCTGTTGCTCATAACTAAATTCTTAAAGCCAGGTCTCTAAGGGAACCAGGCCATGAAGACACTAACTCCTCTAAAGAATACTTCTTTCTCTTAAAAACAACTTCTTAGGGGCGCCTGGGTGGCTCAGTCGGTTAAGTGTCTACCTTCAGCTCAGGTCATGATCTCAGGGTCCTGGGATTGAGCCCCAAGTCAGGCTTCCTGCTCATCAGGGTGTCTGTTTCTCCCTCTCTCTCTGCTGCTCCCCTTGCTTCCTGTGCTCTCTCTCTCAAATAAATAAAATCTTTATGAAAAAAATCCAACTTCTTAGATGTTTCTCTCATTTCCCCAGCCATCAGTACACTCAAAGTCAAACACAAAGCCCTTTTTTAAACAAAATGGTTAGTTTTAAACAAAGTTAGTAGTCCCAAGCCCTTAAAGTGGTTAAGCATGTCTGCCAGTCTATTAAAAAGTTTAGTTTAGAAGGTGCATGTCTGTACACGTGCACATTTTTAAATTCTCTACTGTTGAGATAATTTGTATTTTATTTTATTTATTTTTTAAAACTTTATTCATTTATTTGACAGAGAGAGAGAGAACAAGCAGGGGGAGTGGGAGAGGGAGAAGCAGGCTCCAGGCTGAGCAGGGAAACCGATGCGGGGCTCAATCCCAGGACCCTGGGATCACGCCCTGAGCCAAAGGCAGACACTTAACGACTGAGCCCCCCAGATGCCCTGAGATCATTGGTATTTTAAAGATTTATCTTGGTATATTTAACACAATTATAAGCAATGTTTTGTAAGTGTTACACAGTAGATTCTTCTGGAAAACTTAACGGAGCCTGGAAATTATAACATGTTGAAAAATCACCAGACCTTGTAAAAATGTGTACTTCTTCCCAAAATGTTCACTAACCTAACTATAATCTAACAGTAGTTTTACCTAAATTCTTTGACTTAAAAGGAAAAAAAAAATATGCCAAACCATTTGAAACTCATACAGTTTTCTAAATCTCACCATCAGATTCCAGTATGCTGGGAATGTTTAAAGTCAATGTACACAGAGTCACCACTTTGGAAGAAGTTTAAAAACTGGGAGCAAGCTATTTTTGGCAGTCTGTCTTTCTGAGACTTGTCCTCTGGTTTTCCTTAGTAACTTGGGTGTGTAGCCTGAAAGAAATGTTCGAACTGTTGAGGATGAAGAGTACAACTGTCTATTCTAGCCAGCTACTTAGCTTAATACTTTTTGGAAACAAAAGTGGGGCACTGTTCGTAATTTTATGTTTGTAAAGGTTACTGCGCTTATCCAAAGGATTCTAGAACAATAGATTCTTCAGGAGATTTGGTGCTTGATCTTCTCCTTCAGTACCCCGATGCTCATCTCTTTATCCTCTGATATATGAGAATCCAAGAATCTAAGAAGCAACAATACCCATGTTTCAGTGAAAGTTTGTTTAAAAATATACCTGTGAACTTTGCACAAATCCTTTTCTACAGGCCCATTATATCGGAAAAATCCTGGGTAAATAAATCCATGAATGACATAGGAACCCCAACATCTTCATTTGGATCTTAAGTAATTCTAATCTTTCCTTGCCTTTCATTTTCATTCTTTTGAAAAGCATTTCAGACATTTATTTGCACATACACAAAAACAATACTTCAGAATTTAAGCGGCGTTCACGATTGTGACAGGCAATCTCCCATATGATTCCTGTTGGTAATGAAACCCTTGTATATCTTAAAAGTTACTGGCATGTCACTTTTTTGTTTTTTGTTTTTTCTGTTGGAGACTGAGAGGTTCAGGTCGGAATACATAACAGTGTGTATTGTGGGGAGAATAATATATTTTCTTCTTGCTAGTTTCCAAGTAAGGAAGAAAAAAAAACATTAAATACTTCTAACTTTGCAAAATCACCTGAAATAGGGTAGGATTAAAATAACCCCCATACTATCCCCTATGATACCATTTGGTGCCAAACAGACATATATGTTCAGTGGGATGAAGAAGAAGAGGGCTCGTGGAATTTCACATGACTCTGGTCCATATCACCACGGCAAGACTCCCCTCCCTCAGAGACATTACTTTTGTAGTTAACCTGACTTTGTCCCATTTTCATGGAGTCTCCTGTCTCAATTATTTTGTTATTTCCCCTCTGTAACAAGTATAACCAAGTATATACTTATTTAATACACTGTGAACTTTTCTCTGTGCTCTTTTCTAGAAAATTTTGTTCTTTACCACGCAGAAATTCAAGACACTATTTGGGTGCAGTAAAAAGAAGCTAACATATTACTAAGACTAATACAACCCTGTTATGAAGATTCATGGGTTATTTCTTTCACAGTAACAATCACCGCATGTGGCATTTAATATTTTGATTCTTTTCTTCACCATCATGGAAATTATTTTATTAGTGCTTATTTACTTATAATCAGAAACCTCTAGAGATTAGTTTAGGAAATGATTCTCTTTGGAAGAAGGTAATAAAACATACTTTAACATGGAAATATTTTATATTCTTGCATAGTTTCCTCCTGTATTTCAGGAAGCATACCTGCCAGTCACTTCATTAGTGTCCATAGACTTCTTATTTCTCAGTTATTTGCTGAGCACCTATTATGTGCTATGCACTACCTTAAGTGCTATGTAAAAGGTAAAACAGGTATTTTTCTCTATATCATGAAGTTATTAGTTGAGAAATTGAAAATTGTAGAATCATTCCTATACAAGAAAAAAAAAGGCACACATAATCAGTCCTGTATAAGACAAAAGAGATTTATAAAGAAGTTCTGAATAAAAAGCTGTATGATGAATGCCAATATAGTTAATGGAGCTTATTGAGATAAATTTTTATTCTGTAAACATTTTAATAAAGATATTGGTCTAAAAGAAAAAATTTTTTTCTAAAATTGTCCCAAGCCTGAAATGACTAAGACCACCTAACAAAAATTAGAATTCTCCCCCACCTTTTTAGAAATTAGATAAAGTGCAGGCTTTGATAAGATATTTCTGGCAGTGACAATGACATAGGCAGTTTTTCAAGTTGAAATGGAGATGAGTCAGATTAAAAATAAATATAACATTTGTGCCAAGATACCCGGGCCAAACTACCCATTTCCATGTGTGAATGATAGGCCATGCACGGTAGATTTCAGTTTTTAAAACATTGACTGAACTGACATTATAGAAGATCTCACTAGCTATGTTCCGTTAAGAAAAATACATTTTAAGGCAGTAAAAAAAGAAGACAATTGAGCAAGGGGAAAATGCCTAAATAAAGGCCCACATGCTCCCTATATACTACTGCATTCAGATATAGGAATATAAATATAAATGTTTATAACTGGATGATACCTAATTTTAGTGAATCTTAGATTGCTCATTTTTTGGTGAAATGTGCTGGCGATCTGCAACAGAACTTGTACTAAAAATTATAGCCAATGAGTACATACATAATAGCTTTCTAAGTTAGGGATTTTACTGACATTTCTCATTGTATTTTATACATTCTCTTTCAGTTATTTCCCTGATTATTTACATTAATGTCTCCTACACATTCATTGGAGGAAGAAAATTTAAGCTGAAACCTGAATAATGAGTGAAAGGTAGAAAATAGCCAAGCAAAATAGAAAATGATATCTAGCCAAGGGAATGGCATATATAGAAACCCAGGTGAAATAGACCATATTATACCAAGAACCTGAGATTAGTTCAATAATGCTGGACTATAGATTCACAAATATGAAAGAGTGTCCCTGGATACAGCTGAGCATTAAAGGCCAGAATGTAGAGAGATTTATAAGCCAAGTTTCAGAGTTTTGACTTTATCTTTATTATTATTGTTATTGTCATTAAAGTAGAGTTGACACACATTGTTACATTAGTTTCAGGTATACAGTATAGTGATTCAACAACTTTATATGTTATGCTATGCTCACCATGAGTGTAGCTGCCGTCCGTCACCATACAATGCTATTACAATACCACCGATTACATTCCCTGTGCTGTGCCTTTCATCTCTGCGATTTATCCATTCTATAACTGGAAGCCTGTACCTTCCATTCCCCTCCACCCATTTAGCCCATCTCCTCACCCACCTCCCTTATGGCAACCATCAGTTTGTTCTTTGTATTTGTGCGTCTGTTTCTGCTTTTTGTTTTTGTGTGTGTGTGTTGGTTTGTTTTGATTTTTGGATTCCACATATAAGTGAAATTAAATGATTCTTGTCTTTTCCTGACTCATTTCACTTAGCATAATATCCTCTAGGTCTATCCACATTGTCTCACATGACAAGATCTCATTCTTTTTTATGACTGAGTAATATTCCATTGCATACGTATACCACATCTTCTTTACCATTCATCTATGGATGGACACTTGGGTTGCTTCCATATCTTGGCTATTGTAAGTAATCCTTCCTGCAATAAACATAGAATCACATATATCTTTTTGAATTAGTGTTTCATGTTCTTTGGGTAAATACTCAGTAGTAGAATTACCGGATCATATGATATTTCTATTTTTAAATTTTTGAGGAATCATCATACTGTTTCCACAGTGACTGCACCAATTTATATTCCCCTCAGCAATGCATGAGAGTTCCCTTTTCTCCAAGTACTTGTCAACACTTGTTATTTCTCTCATCTCTGTGATTCTAGCCATTCTGACAGGTATAAGGCGATATTTCATTCTGGTTTTGATTTGCATTTCCCTGATGACTAGTGATAGTGAACATCTGTTGGCCATCTGTATGTCATCTTTGGAAAAATGTTCATATCTTCTGCCCATTTTAATCAGATTATTTGTGTGTGTGTGTGTGTGTGTGTGTGTGTGTGTTGAATTGTATAGTTTCTTTGTATATTTTGGATATTAACACCTTATCACATACATCATTTGCAAATATCTTCTCCCATTCAGTAGGTTGCCTCTTCATTTTGTTGATAGTTTCCTTCAGGTACATAAGCTTTTTATTTCAGTGTATTCCCAACAGTTTATTTTTGCTTTTGTTTTCCTTGCCCAAGGAGACATCTAGAAAAATGTTACTAAGGCTGATATTAAAGAGATGATTGCCTATGTTTTATTTTAGGATTTTTATGGTTTCAGGTCTTACATTTAGGTCTTTAATCCATTTCGAGTTTATTTTTGTGTATGATGTAAGAAAGTGATTCAGTTTCACTCATGTGCCTGCCGAATTTTCCCAGCACAATTTATTGAAGAAACTGTCTTTTTCCCATTGTATATTCTTGCCTTCTTTGTCATAGATTGACTATATAAGTATGGGTTTATTTCTGGGCTCTCTTCTGTTTCATTGATCTACGTGTCTGTTTTTGTGTCAGTATCATATTCTTTTGATGATTATAGCTTTCTAGTATATCTTGAAATTTGGGATTGTAATACCTCCAGCTTTGTTCTTCCTCCAGGTTCCTTTAACTATTTGGGGTCTTTTGTGGTTCCATACAAATTTTAGGATTATTTATTCTAGTTCTGTGAAAAATACCATTGGTATTTTGATAGGGATTACATTGAAACTGTAGATTGCTTTGGGTAGTATGGGCATTTTAACATTGTTCTTCTGATCCTTGAGCATGGAATATTTTTCTATTTATTTGTATCATCTTCAATTTCTTTCATCAGTGTTTTATAGTTTTCAGAATACAAGTCCTTCACCTCCTTGGTTAAGTTTATTCCTAGGTATTTTATTCTTTTTTGGTGCAATTAAAAATGGGATTGTTTTCTTAATTTTTCTTTCTGCTATTTCATTATTATTGTATAGAAGTACAATAGACTTCTGTATATTAATTTTGTATGACTTTATCTTTTTAACTATTGCTTTTAAATGACATGAGCAGATTTGTATTTTTATGTGTAGAAAATGGACCAAAGGTAGAAATGATAAATATAAATTCTCTTAATGGTAATTAAGAGAATAGAGATAGTAGCTTCCTGAACTAGAATGGAGGCAGCTGGAATGTCTTCTCTACGTTTTTTTCTTCTTCCCATTGTATGAATAGTTGGAACCTGGAACAACTCAGCTTTGGCCATGGAGACCACAGCAAATACCTATAGAATAGTGAAGCAGTGATTTGGAGAAAATCTGGACCCCTTGCACAAAGTGTCCCACCAGCCTAAAATGTTTACCATGGACTTTTATGTGACATTGAAAAAAAATCTTTTTTTGTTAAGTGATTGAATGATAGGGTCTCTTTATTACATTAGCTTAATTTTCACTTTTACAAGTATTGGAGTGAAAGTGATTCCTCAAGGAGAGTATATGGAAAGAAAGGAGAGACCCTAGAAAAATTAGCATTCAAGGAATGAGTAGAAGAAAAAGAACCTCAAAGAACATTGAGCTGATAGTAATGAAAGAAGGAAGGATTGAAGCTAAAAGAATACTATGTTTCAAGAATAGTGTCAAATGGGAAATGATAAGCCAAAATAGGAGCAAAAAAAAGGTCCTTTGGATTTGAAAATAAATAAGGTAATTGATGATTCTGTTGATGGGACAGAGGAGATGTGACAAGGGAGTGCAGTATATTATAAGAGAGGTTGGGAGAAACTATGGAACTCAAGCAAGAGAAAAAGGATGTATGACATAAAGATAGCTATGGATACATAAAAATGCAGGGTCATATAACCCAGAGAATTTCGGAGAATAATTGATTGATATAACCAAAAGGAAGGAAACTTGAGGTGAGAAAAGATATATCTGGATTTTATTTTCAGGGTCAAGTTCTATGGATTAGGACAAGTTCTATGAATGTGGTGTATTATTACATAACAGAATCAGTTATGGCACTTTTTGAAGTACATCTGGAAACTTCTACTTCTAGTCATGATTTGGTTTCAGACTTACCCTCCTACTATAAAACTGGATGAAGCAACATTTTGATTATTTTTGGTATGGACAACAGGTAGTGTATACTTTGAAACTTGACAAGAAAAAAAAGGAATATGAGATATGAGCTTTACATTTGTCCCACCTTTCTTACTAGAGGAACTTTCATGACTGCAGTAGAAGTTGGTGATGCCCAAGTGAAAACAGCACTTACTGAGATGAAGAGGAAGATATAGGAGTTTGGCCCTGCTAATACAGCAGAAATTTGCAGGATCGGTGTGCCAGACAGGTGAAGACTATAAGGGAGGAAGCAGTAGTCTAGATGGATATTACCTTCTGTTCATTGGCTCAAGGAAGGGTGCACTCTAAATGAGCAGGAAAAAACTCTTAGATGTTTAGTAGAGAGCAACTGCTATGGAGCTGAAATCTGAATAAAACCTCATTACATACTGTTTCTGGACAAATAGATTTATAGTGAAATTATTAAAATATGGGAAGCATATACACCAATGTTTGCCACTAATATAAAAGAAGGAGAAACGGATTTGACTTCAGCTTCAACTGCATCTGCAACATTTTTTTTCCTTTCAAATTAAAAGATCTGGACCATAACAGTGAAGTAGTTTCTAATCTGGTTAAAATGGATATCTCTTTCTATAATTTTCTGTATATGCGAAATACTGTCAAACTTGCAAATATAAAATCAGTTATGAGTGATGTTGGAATGATGAATCCTGAGCCTTACTTCACACTGTAAACAATTCAAAACTGACAAAATATATGAAACACCTGCTTTTAAACTTTGGGTATCAAGCAGCACAGGATTTTGATGACTCAGAGAAGAAAAACAAAGAAGATGTACCCTACAATTGCTCCAGTTTTCTGCCTAGAGGCAGTTTCTCCACCACAAATACATGACAGGGGAAGACAAAAAGAACACAGTGGCCTTGATGAACTGAGGAGATGAAGATCACAGTTCAGAGAGACTGAGATATTTGGAAATTGTAAAGCAGTGTTTCATAAAGAAGAGAGCTATACATAAAAAGGGCTCCAGAAATGTGCACAGTAGTTCCTTTGAGTCTTTTCTGAGTTTTAGGCTGGATATAATTATAGTAAAACTCCACAAAGAACAACTGGGAATTATAAACTGAACAATTCCCAGAGCTTACACAAGGAGAAATTGAACGCTGACATCGCAATGAAGAGCCCTTGGAGATATGCTAGGTGTTCAGCGAAGATGCCAGAAGTATGATTTCTTGGAAGTAGAGTTGAACTAGTCCTGGAGTCTGAAGTGAAGGCAACTCTAGACCTGCCCTAGAAAACTTTAAAAATAGACCTACAAATGGTTCAACTTCAACAAGTAATTTCACTGCCTATCAAAATGAAACTCAACACATTTCAAGGAAGACAACAAAAATCTAGATACTCAGGCACATGATATCCATGCTGTTCAACAACCAATAAAAAATTATTAGGGATGCCTGGGTGGATCAGTTGGTTAAGTTTCTGCCTTTGGCTCAAGTTATGATACCAGGGTCCTGGGATCAAGTCCCACATTGGGCTTCTTGCTCAGCGGGGAGCCTGCTTCTCCCTCTGCCTGCCACTTCCCAGGCCTGTGCTGTCTCTCTCTCTCTCTCTCTCTGACAAATAAATAAATAAAATATTTTTTTAAAATTTACTAGGCAGTCCAAGAACCAGTTAATTGTGACCCAGTATGAGGCAAAAAAATCTGAAAAAAAAATGGTGAAGCTTAAAAACTAAAAGAAGGGTTAAAAAGTTATTATATAATGTGTAAGTATTTAAAATAAAATATGAACATAATGAGGGAAAATAGATTTTAGAAAAAAGAACCATGGAACTAGAGATGAAAAATTAAGTATTAGAGATAAGAATTTCACTGACTGATATTAATGGGTTCAACGCTGAAGAATAAATGATCAATAAACTTGAAACCAATAAAATATCTCTCCAAAATGAAGAAAAAAAATATGGCTTGGAAAAAAAGGAATAGTGCATCAGTTACATGTGGGATAATATCAAACAGTGCCACATACATGCACATAAACATAATTACACAAAAGCAAATCATAAATTGCTGGAAGCCAGTGAAAAAGCAGACTGGAATAGACATTTCTTGAAGGAAGATAGACGGATGGCCAATAAGCATAACAAAAGATGTTCACCATCACTAATCATCTGAGAAATGCAAATCAAAATTACAAGAAGATGTTACCTTATATCCATTAGGATGGTACTATTAAAAAAATAGAAAATAATTGTTGTCAGAGAAGCAGAGAAGTGGAAACTTTTCTGTATTATTTGTAGCAGTACAAAATGGTGCAGCTGCTATGGAGAATGATATGGAAGATCCTCAAAGAATTAAAAATAGAATCATCTTGGAATCCAGCAATCTCACTTTGAGTTCATATCCAAAAGAAAGGAGTGTTTTGAAAAGATATTTGCACACTTCTGTCTATAACAGTATTATTCACAATAGCCAAGAGATCGAAGCAACCTAAATGTCCATTGATGGATGAATGG
This sequence comes from Ursus maritimus, assembly GCF_017311325.1. Classification (NCBI taxonomy): domain Eukaryota; kingdom Metazoa; phylum Chordata; class Mammalia; order Carnivora; family Ursidae; genus Ursus; species Ursus maritimus. The sequence continues at coordinate 45,076,740 of NW_024426552.1, read as the reverse complement.
ATAAACAAAATATGGTATAAACATATAATGGAATGCCATGAAGACTTAAAAGGAAGGAAATTCTTTCACATCTTACAAAATGAATGAAATTTAAGGACATTATGCTAAGTGGAATAAACCAGTCACAAAAGGAAAATTACTATTATATGACTCCACTTATATAAAGATTCCAAAGTAGTCATATTCATAGAAATAGAAAATGGAATGGTGGTTACCAGGCCAGGTGGAGGAGGAGAGGGGGTGAAGGAGATCAGGAGTTATTGTTTAGTGGATATAGAATGTCAGTTCTGCAAGATGAAAAAGTTGTAGGGATATATTTTACAACAATGTAAATATACTTACTACTACTAAACTATATACTTTAAAAGGGCTAAGATGATAAATTTTCTGTTTTTTATCACAAAAAAATTGAAAAATCCAACATCCATTCATGGTAGAACTCAGCAAACTAGAAATAAAAGGGATTTTTCGGACTAATAAAGAGCATATGTTAAAAAAAAAAGGAAAAAGAAGAAACTAGAGTTAACATCATACTTACATACTTAATGGTTGAAGACCAAATGCTTTCTCCCTGAGATTAGGAATGAGGCAAAAAATATCCCCCTCACACAATCACTCTTCAGATTTGTAATGGAGGTCCTACCAGTGCAATAAACCAAGAAAAATGAAGAAAGATTATGCAGATTAGAAAGGAAGAAATCAAAATGTTTATCCACAAAGGACATGATTGTTTACATATAAATAAAATCTCCTTAAAAATTGTAAAACAAGGGGCGCCTGGGTGGCACAGCGGTTAAGCGTCTGCCTTCGGCTCAGGGCGTGGTCCCAGCATTATGGGATCGAGCCCCACATCAGGCTCCTCTGCTCTGAGCCTGCTTCTTCCTCTCCCACTCCCCCTGCTTGTGTTCCCTCTCTCGCTGGCTGTCTCTATCTCTGTAGAATAAATAAATAAAAATCTTAAAAAAAAATTGTAAAACAAGAGTTGAGATTAGCAAGATCACAGGACATAGAGTCAATATGTCAAAATAGTTTCATTTCTACGTACTAGCAACAACAAAAAATAAAATTACAGTTAAAATACCATTTGGAGGGGCGCCTGGGTAGCGCAATCGTTAAGCATCTGCCTTTGGCTCAGGGCGTGATCCTGGCATTCTGGGATCAAGCCCCGCATTAGGCTCCTCTGCTGGGAACCTGCCTCTTCCTCTCCTACTCCCCCTGCTTGTGTTCCCTCTCTCACTGGCTGTCACTCTCTCTGTCAAATAAACAAATAAAATCTTTTAAAAAAAGTACCATTTGGAGGTTGCTGGGTGGCGCAGTCAGTTGAGCATCCGACTCTTGTTTTCAGCTTAGGTCGTGATCTCTCAGGGTCATGGGATTGAGCCTCGTGCTTAGGAGGGAGTCTGCTTGATTTCTCTACCTCCCTCTCCCTCCACCCCTCCCACTCATGCTCTCTCTGCCTCTCTCTAAAATAAATAAGTATTTTTTAAAAAATAAAATAAAATACCATTCACAGTAGCTTCAGAAATATAAACGATGTCGGGAAATTTTTAACAAAATATGTATGTCTTATACACTGGAAACTACAAAGTCTTATTGAAATTTAAAGACCTAAATAAATGAAGGAATATACCATGTTCGAGGATTGTAACATTCGATAATATTATTATTTGAGCAAGTAGTTCCTCCTCAAAAGCATTGGAACAATTCAACCACCATTTATGATCCAAAGTTCTCAGCAAACTATGATTTTTTTCTCAACCTGATAAAAAGCATTTATAAAAACTCATAGCTACCATCATACTTACATACTTAATGGTGAAAAACTGAATGCTTTCCCCATAAGATTGGGAATATGTACATATCAAAAGCCAGAGAAATAATAGACAGAATTTTATATAGGTACTTTACTAAAGATATACAAATTAACAATAAGCCCATGAAGATATGTTCAACATAATCATAGGAAAACACAAATTAAAAGCACGGTAGGATTCCACAGTACACCCATTTTATTATTTAAAAAAGATTGACTATAGCAAGTATTATCAAGGATGTGGAGCAATTGGAACTTTCCTACATTGTTGAGGGGAATATAAAATAGCACAAACAATTTGCAAAACTGTTTTTAAGTTTCTTAATACTATATATACATTTACTATACAACTCAGAGATTCTACTCATGGATGTTGACTCTCAAATTGAAAATGCATGTCCACACACACTCATACAAAAAACTTAGAGCAGTTTTATTAAACCTCAAAATGAGCACAACTCATATGTCTATCATATAAGAGCACTGATAGAGAAACCACGATACACACAGCAACATGGATGAATCTTTAAAAATTAGGCTGAAAAAGGAAGGTAGGCACAAAAGTGTTATACCATAGAATTACATTTATTTGTGAGAAAAATCTAATCCACGGACAGGAAGCAGATCAGTTGTTTCCAGAGGCAGGAAACTGGGGGATGTTTTTTTGGAAGGGACTCAAGAGAACTGGTCAGGATGATGGAAATATTCTATAGCCTATTGTCAGGGTAGCTACATGGGTGTATATGCTTGTCAAAGTTCATTGAAATGTATACTTTTAAATGGGTGCCTTTTATTATATGTAAATTATAATTCAATAAAGTTGATTAAACAAATCAGTGTGTCATGTTTCTAAACTCATAAAGTGTAAAGATAGAGTATTTCTACTACTAACTGTAATATCTCCATAGGAAACATTGGACAGATTTATATACAAATAAAGTGGAGTTAGATTTGCTATTTTGTCCTTGGTGTATTTTCTCCTTTTCTGTCATTGTGCTAGAATTTTATTGATGTGCTAGTACTGTCTTCCAATTTGCTTTGTCTGTGTCTCAAGCTAGCCCAGTGGAGCGAAGCACAATTTCAACTACATAAACTTCATTAACTCATAGCTATTTCAGCTTGTAACTGTCACTAAGAAAAATGTAAAAATTTGGGAACATTAGGAGGAGCAATTTTCCTCATTTTATTGAATGCCTTTGACTATGACCATGGGATCAAAGAATCATAGCTCGTGTGGCAGATCCCATCTTTAGCTTACTTTGAGAAAGACTTTAGAGATTTATTTTAATTTTATTTTTTTAAAGATTTTATTTATTTATTTGGCAGAGAGAAGGACAGCTAGAGAGGGAACACAAGCAGGGGGAGCAGGAGAGGGAGAGGGAGAAGCAGGCTCCTGGCCCAGCAGGGAGCCTGATGGGGGCCAGATCACAGGACCCCAGGATCACGACCCAAGCCGAAGGCAGACGCTTAATGACTAAGCTATCCAGGCGCCCCAAGACTTTAGTGATTTAAAAGAAAAATTAGAACTCTATCAGTCATTTTTCTTTTTGCTTTTTAGTGATATAAAAGATCATTACCTTGTAATTTGTGTAATCATGTCAATAGTTATTTCTCTTTAATCCCAATGAATGTCACAAGTGTTGCCAAGAATATTTTTGCAATCAGTATATTATGGGATTCATATGGCTGGCCAAGAGCTCCCTTACTATACATATTGCATATATTATAAATATTTATAATAGCCATTTATACTGTCTCTTCAGCTAGCCCTTAATATCTTTAAACTGAAGTTGGTAAATTCTTCATTTGATCTAGCCTGTATTTCTCTTGTTGCTACTTTATTTATTTATTTATTTATTTATTTATTTAAGATTTTGTTTATTTATTTGACAGAGAAAGAGCAAGAGCACAAGCAGGGGGAGGGGTAGAAGGAGAGGGAGAAGGAGACTCCCTGCGGAGCAGGAAGACACAGGGCTCCATTCTAGGACCCCGGGATCATGACATGAGCCCAAGGCAGACGCTTAACCAACTGAACCACCCAGACACCCCTCTTGCTGCTATTTTAAACAATTTTCTTATATGCAGGACCTGCTGAGGCTGGAGAACAGCTGGTCAACATCCTCCAAATAATAATGTCATGTTTAACGACTCATGGTCAGGCCATTTCTAATTATGCTTTCTCCAACCCAAATAATCCTAATTCTTTTAATCTTTAATCATGCTTCCAACTGCCTAGGCCTTTTTTAAGCCCCAACAACTAGATAGGAGATTGTTCCAACCATGTGTTTAGATCACAGACTTCAATTCTCCTTTAGCTTTGATTAGAGCAAGTTTCTCCAGGGCATACAAATATATTTTCCATGTCTCATGACATAAGATTAATTCTTCTGAAGTGTACAGAGGGATGCTGTGTCATGCACTCAGCTGTGTTTCCCTTTTTATTACCTTGAATCCAGCCAATTAATGAATTAAATGAAACACCACCTATTATGTGTTATCTATGGGAACATTCTTCAGTGAGAATGGATATAAACCAACTCCAATTCAAGCTTTCCCCTGAATAGCATTTCTAATATTAAATTACCAGGAGGAATCATTTTTGAAGCATATTGTTAAGGAATGTAATTTCCTTTAAGAATATATTTAACAAAAATATTTTTTTCATTCACATCCTTAATGGAGATGAACGTCATTTGAGATACACAAGATCTAATCAGTATTATTAGCTCTTTACTTCAGGTCAATCACTATTAACATGAGATGGTAAATACTAATATGCAAACATGATACTTGTACTATGTAATCTGTGTTCTCCTATAAGAAAATTCTCCAGGTTCTCTTGAATCAAATAGAGATCATATTCTCTCAAGCCTGGATAAATTCAACTGTGATGTTGGGCAATCGTTTCTTCAGAAATCCTTCCTCTCTTTCAAAAGAGATTCTCCTTTATGGAAATCTTTGGATTTTTTTTAGTATTTTTTTTTACATTCTCAGTACTAAGTACATGAGCACTAATTTGAATATATTTTGCTCCCCCACATGAAATTTATTCACTTGTTAGATAACTCTGGTTCTAAAAACAATAAGAGTTCATATTTCGATAACAATTGGAACAAAATGATTCTTAGTAATATAAATATACAGTGAAGTTTCGAAATGTAATTAGAACCAGTAATTACACAACTCACTTTGTCTAGACAATATGATGTTGAATAAGCACGAACAAGTAGGTATTGAAACAGCTCTACATCTAGAAAACAGTATCAAAAAATTTTCAGCTGAAGTGATTGCTTAGAATACTTAGTGACTAACATGAGATTATTACATAAGTGAATGCTTTATAAGTGCTATAGACTTGATAATTTTGTCATAATAACTTTAGAACAAAAGCAACGCTTTTATTATATGTAACTCCTAATAATTGAAATCAATCTCTAAATAACTAGGGTAATTTCTAGGACTTAAGACATCCCTTGGCATTGCAGAGGCAAATTATATAACTGAGCAAATGGGGTCCTTTTCCTCTCGTTCAAAAAAAGTCAGTGGTGTCAGTCTTTATAGTAAAAGTTAGTGTTAAGGGGCACCTGGGTGGCTCAGTCGTTAAGCGTCTGCCTTCGGCCCAGGGCCTGATCCCAGGGCCCTGGGATAGAACCCCACATCAGGCTCCCTGCTCTGCTGGAAGCCTGCTTCTTCCTCTCCCACTCCCCCGGTTTGTGTTCCCTCTCTCACTGGCTGTCTCTCTCTGTCAAATAAATAAATAAAATCTTTAAAACAGACAAACAAATAAATATATAAATAAAAATTGGTGTTAATAATCAATTACCATAACCTTCCATTTTTGGAGGATAATACTTTCCTCTTAGTTTTGTAACAGTATAGAATTTCACCTGTTTATAACTCAGGTGTGTGGAAGCCTTATGTATTATAAATGAAATGAATTAAAATGAAAATTCATCTCGCTATTGTCTACTAACATTCAGAGGAGACCATGTGATATAAAGATATCACTAAAATAAACACTCACAAATTCTTAAGCCAGAATTTTCATACTTTTTGTCCTTCAGATACTGTTTGTATGAAGAATAAAACTTGCTAATGAGATTTCCTTTGTTCCCTCTGCCAACTCCCTTCTCTCTCTCTGCTCAGAAGCAACCATTGTCATTACTTTTGTGACTATTCTTAGTTCTGCTTTTATATTTTTGCTATCTTCCATTTACAGAAATTTTCTAAAAACATTTTATTAGTTCATTGTTATTGGAATTGTGTTGAAAAAACTATTTTAATTTATGCATTTGCTTGGATAGAAATGACATCTTTATTAAATTTCCCAATTTATAAATAATAATTTCCCCTCTATGTATTCAGCTTTCCTTTTTATGTCTTTTAATAAATAATTTTCTCCATAAGATTTTGCAAATCTTTTGTTAGATTTATTCATAGCAGTTTTTAGATTTAGTAGGGTTTTTTTTATAGATTTTATGTCTATTAAATATAGCATTATGTTATTGCTACATTTTCTAGATATTTTTAAACTAATACATATGAACACTATTGTAGTATGAGATATCACAAAGTAAATAAATAATAAGTCTAATAAATAGGTCATTGTAATAAAGCTCAGATCTAAATAGATGGTTGGAACTATCATTATTGATTTTTGTATATGGACCTTGTATGAGCAGTCCTGCAAGTCTTTCCTTAATTTTTAGATTTTCTGAAATTATCATCTAAAGATGACAATTTTACTTTATTTACAATTCTTAAGCTTTTTACTTTGTCTTGTTCATTGGTCATAATATCTAGTACTATGTTGAATAGTAGTGAATTTAGTGAGGGCTTGGGGGGTTGAAGGTATTTATCATAAAGATTTTTATCATTAAATGTGATGTTTGATAAAGGTCTTTGGTAAATATCCTTTATGAATTTAAGAAAGTTCCCTTTAATTCCTAGTTTATAAGTCATTTTTTAAATTATGGGTTATTCAGTTTTTCTAATTTTACTGCTTTTATTAAAATTACGTAACTTTTCTTCAATCCATTAATGTGATAAATTGCATATTTTTTATTTTATTCTGGTTTCAAATTCCTGGCATGAGCCCAAATTAGTCAAAATGTATTTTTTATTTTTTATTTATCTATTTTTTTTACTAAGAAATCAATTTATTCACAAACATTTATTGGGCTCCTACTGTGAATTAGAGTTTGAGAAACTGACGAAGTATAATTTGAATAATGCATACAATGTTATAGTAATACAATAAAAAAATACTTTTCCAAGAAAATGAAAGGCTGGGTCTTGGAGGATAAGCAGAATGAATTCTGGACAGAAATAGAGAGAGGCATTTTAGAAAGGCAAGAGTAAACTCTGCAGTAATCAGGTGTGAAAAAGCGTTGGCAGGTCTCAAAGTGCATAGTTTAGGGACTAAAGCAAGGCTCCCACGAAGGGGAGAGGCAGGAGATTAGAGATTAACCTGGAGACACAGGTTGGACCCACTCAGCAGTGTCTTCGGTACTCTAGACCTTTATCCTGTAGCAATGAGGAACATTCAAAGATATTTAGGATTGCCGAGGTTTGCTGTAGAAATAATATGAGGAGCACCTGGGTGGCTTAGCCGGTTAAGTGTGGGACTCGATTTTGGCTCAGGGCATGATCTCGGGGTTTTGGGATGGAGCCTTGCATCGGGCTCCCACTCATTGTGGAGTCTGCTTGAGATTCTCTCTCTCTCCCAAAATGCATTTTTTAAACACAATAAAAATTTTTTGACATGGAATCATCTTTGACATCAGCTTTTTTTCTGTTTTCCCAATTTATCGTTTTTAAATACTCTACTTTTAAATCTTCATGTTCCTATGTAGCTTACCTGTGTCTCTTATAAATAACATAGTGAATATTATAGTTTTATCCAGTCTTATAATCTCTGTATTTTACAGAGGAACCATTTTTTTTTATTAGGAACCATGTTTTAAATCTCCTTTTCTGATTTCTTGTTGAATTGATAAGGTTTTCTGTTCATTTTTCTTCTGCTAATTTAGAAGTTACAGCTTTTATTTCTGTCACAACCTTCACCTTCAAATTTTAAAACATAATTAGCTTCATATTTTTATGAAAAAGTAAGAAATTAGTTAATATCTTTATTCTCCTCCTAAGTAATACGAAAACAATAACTTGCTGTTTAAGTACTTCTAAAAACTCTATCGGAATCTCTTATTCCACATTCCTAAATGCATTTTTAGGTTAATAAGATTTTTAAGCTTGCTTGCCACCTCCTCCTGCAACTCACTCTTTACTCTGGGTTAACTCATTTTTGCTGAAATCATTTTTTTTTTTTAGTAATTTTTTTAACAAAGAGATTGTACATGTAAAAACTTTTAAGCTAGTTAGTGGATTTTTTTTTAAAGATTTTATTTATCCATTTGACAGAGAGACAGACAGCCAGCGAGAGAGGGAACACAAGCAGGGGGAGTGGGAGAGGAAGAAGCAGGCTCATAGCAGAGGAGCCTGATGTGGGGCTCGATCCCACAATGCTGGGATCACGCCCTGAACTGAAGGCAGACGCTTAACAACTGCGCCACCCAGGCGCCCCTAGTGGATTTATTTTTAACTGCTGTATTATTACATATTAAATTTATACATTCTAAGTGTATAGTTAGATGAGTTTTGCCAGTTGTATAACAAACTCCCCAATCAAGGTACCACCACAGAAACTTCCATTACTACTTTCCATTTCAGTCCTCCCACTGCCTTGCAGAGACAGTCGCTAATCTATTTCAATCTCCACAGATTAGTTTTGCCCATTTTTCAATAGCTTTGCCTATTTTCTAAAGCCTATTCTTCATATAAATGAAATTATACTATGTATTTGTTTGTGTCTGGCTGCTTTCACAACACATAATGTCCTAAATATTTATCCGTGTTTTGTTGCAGGGGAATGAATATACTAAAATTTTTAATCTGTTCTATTAATGAATATTGGATTGTTTCCAAGTTTTTGCTATTATTAATAAAGCATTTTTGTTGATATATGTTTTCATTTCTTCTGGATAAATATCTCGTAGGATTGTTATATCATAAAATGTGTGTATGCTTAACTTTATCTTAAAAACTGCTATAAGTTTTCTAAGATGGTTATATCACTTTACAGTTATCACCAGTAAGATTTGAGAGTTGTTCCTCATCTCAAATATTTAGCATTACTATTTTTTTTTAATTTTACCATTCTAGTAGGTATTGTAGTGTTATTATGGTTTTAATTTTTACTTCCTGAATATAAAACCTCTTTTTATGTGCTTACTGGCCATTTATAAAACATATTTGTGACATATCTGTCCAAGTAATTTGTCCATATTTTAATTGGGTTGTCTTTTTAGTATCGGTTTTTGGGAATTCTTTACATGTTCCAGAGTGAAGTCTTTTTTTGGACACGTGTGTCAAGAATATTTTCTCTCACTCGTTGGTTTCATTTCTTATGAGGTATTTTCTGAAGAGCAAATGTTTGTGATTTTGATGTTTAGTTTCTTTCATTTTTTTCTTTCATCACTGTTGCTTTTTGCATTCTGTGTAAGAAATCTTTACCCTAGGGGCGCCTGGGTGGCTCAGTGGGTTAAACATCCCACTCTTGGTTTTGGCTCAGGTCATGATCTCAGGGTTCTGAGATCGAGCCCTGCAGCTGGCTCTGCACACAGCAGGGAGTGTGCTTGAGCTTCTCTCTTTCTCCCTCTGCCCCTACCCCTCTGTGTGCTCTCTCTCATAAATAAATAAAAATAATAAATAAATAAATAAATAAATAAATAAATAAATAAATGTAAGTAAATAAATCTTTAAAAAAAAACCTTTACCCTATATCACTTTCCTGTGGCTTCTGTAACAAATTTCCATAAATGTGATAGCTTAAAACAACAGAAATGTGTTGTCTCACAATTCTACATGCCAGAAGTTGGAAATCAAGATATTGGCAGGGCTACAATCTGTCAAAAGATTTAGGGAGCACTCTTTCTTGTCCCCTGCAGCTTCCACAAGTTCCTTTGTCCTATTGCTCTAATCTCTCTACTTTTGGGTCACATTGCTACCTCCTTTTCTGTCTCAAAATTCTCTCTACTTCTCTCATAAGAATAGAGGTAATTGCATTTCCTGCCCACCTGTCTAATCCAGGATAAGCTCCCCCTATTAAGATTCTTAATCATATAATTTTCCATACAAGGTCCTATACACAGGGTCCAGCAATTAGGATGTTGCCATAACTTTTGGGGGGCTACCATTCAGCCCACTGCCTATCCCAAGGTCACAAATATAAGCTTTTTTTTTTCTTTCTAGAAACTGTAGCTTTAGCAGTGACATTTAGGTCTGCAAACCATCTTGACTTATTTTTATGTATGGTAAGAAGTAGGGTCATGGCCCATTTTTTTCTGTATTAGTATATGATTGATCCAGAATTTGGTTGAAAGGGGCACCTGGGTGGCACAGTGGTTAAGCGTCTGCCTTCGGCTCAGGGCGTGATCCCGGCGTCATGAGATAGAGCCCCACATCAGGCTCCTCCGCTATGAGCCTGCTTCTTCCTCTCCCACTCCTCCTGCTTGTGTTCCCTCTCTCGCTGGCTGTCTCTGTCTCTGTCGAATAAATAAATAAAATCCTAAAAAAAAAAAAAAAGAATTTGGTTGAAAACACCTTCCTTTTCACATTGAATTGAATTAACATATTTGTAACAAATTTGTACAATTGTACAATTTGTACAAACAAATTGTAAAGATTTGTAACAAATCTTTTGACCAAAATGAGTGGCTCTATTTCTGGACTCTCTATTGCATTTCATTAATCTATTTATATCCATTCCACATTGTATTATTACTTACTGTAGATCTATGGAAGTCTTAAAGACAAGAGTATGAGTCCTCCAGCTTTGCTCTTTCTTTTAAAGATTACTTTAGCTGTTTTGGGTCCTTTATATATTTCCATATAGATTTTACTGTCAGATTGTCAATTTTTACCAAAAATAACAATAAGCGTGATGAACTTTAAACTGGCATTTAATCTATAGATCAATTTCAATCAATGAATTTATAGACAAATTTAGAGAAAATTAACATCTTTAAGTATTGAATCTTTCACTTAATAAACATGGTATATCTCTCTATTTATATCAATATTTAAAAATTTCTCTCAGCAATATGTTTACAGTTTTCAAATGCAAGATCTTTGATTTCTTTTTAAAAATTTATTTCCAGGTATCATATATTCTTGATGTCATTATAAATGGCATCATTTTTTAAATTTCACTTTCTAATTCTTTTTTGCTGGCATGTAGAAATATAATTATTTTTTTATATTCACCTGAGACCCTGCTGAATTTACTCACTAGATCTAGCAGAATTTTTTATAGAATCCTTTAGATTCCCTATATAGATAATCATGTTTTCTAAAAATAAAGTTTTACTTCTTTTCCCCTCAGTCTTTATACAATCTGTCACCTTTTCTTGCCTAATTACGTTGGCTAGGACCTTCAGTAAAATGTTGAATAGAAATGGTAAGAACAGATTATGTTCAGTATTTTAACATTAAGTCTAGATTTTTTTTAGATGCTTTTATCCTCAGCCTGAAAACTTCCTTTAATATTTCTTATGATACAGTTGTACTGACAGCAAATATTCTGTTTTTGTTTATCTGAAAATGCCTTTATTTTACTTTCAGTTTTGATGAATGATTTTTTGCTGAATATAGGATTCTGAATTTTTTCTCTTAGCACTTTAAAAATATCATTCCATTATGTTCTGTATCACATTGTTTCTATCAAAAAGTGAGTATTCGTAGTTATTGTGGTTATATTGATATCATACATTATTTTTTGCTTTTAGGATTTTCTCTACCTTTTTGGTTTATACAGTTTATGATATGCTTTGGTTTGATTGTCTATTAATTTATCCTTTTTGAGATTTTCTGAGTTTCTTGAATTTGAGTTTATATTTATTATATATTTAAAAATAATTGGCCTTTATTTCTTGAAATACTCGTGGGCTCCTTTCTCTCCTTTCTGTACTTATGGAATTTTGAATATACATATTTTAGTCTACTTGATACTGTCCCATAGGTCATCAATATTCACTTTTTGTCATTTATTTTCTTTCCTCTTGGCTTTATTTTGGACAATTTATTTTTGGATAATTAATTTTATTCATGGATACTAATTGAGTCTTACTACAATTCAGCTCTGTTCATCCCATTTCCACTTTGAAAAAATGACAATGATTTCCTTCTATCTGCAAAATTTATAAACTCTCTAGTTATATTTCAAATCACCACTTATTCAGGCCAAAAATCATCTATACCCATTTACCACTATTTTAGAGCATTATATGCCAAACAAACTGAATTTCTAACTGTTCCTTACTTTCTGTTTCAGATTTTAGGTATATTTGTTGTTCTAAAGGAAAGTATTTCTATCACCTTAAAGCTTAGCTTAAAGAGACTTCTGTGAAATTCTGTTCCCTCTGAAATTCCCTTAATATCTATGTCCAAGTACTTAATGCTATTTATCACTAATGTGTATTAGAGTAATTTCCATGCTTGTTTATCTCTCCTAGTAGATTACAACTCATAAGTAGATCTAAAGATCGCACTTTGTCTCCATATCCCCCAGCATATTGTTTTCGTAGGTTCTCAATAAATATATATTGAGTAGAATTACATTATCAAACAAAAATGCCAAAATATATTCTGTGTAGAATATGTAAAAAGAAGAAAAGTGTCATATATTTTTGGAAGCTTTTCACCCAAATAGTAATTAACAAACTTAAGGTTCTTAAAGGAAGAAACTCTCAGCCAATGAAAAACCTGGCTATCTAGAATTTGTGAAGTTTAGTGTAACCAGAGTTTTATCCCTGTTTTTAGTTAAATTCGAAATATGTTATTAGATAAAGAATCTCTGGCTCGCTAGCAAAGCTGTTGTAATCTTATAATACCCAAAACAAAACAAAACAAAAAACAAACAAAAACAAAGCTGTATCTCTGCAAGTTTCCTCTTTGCTTTGCCCTTGTGCCTGGAGTTTTCAAAGAAATACAGATCAAGAGACATAAAATGCTTTGACAACTAAACATAAATCCTGACATGCTTCTTAGCCGTTGGGGACTTACTGAAGCAAAACTGACTCACAAAAGACAATGGAAATGCTTTAGAGATGATCCAGAAGATAATTAAAGGACTGGAAATGAAAACTGGCATTTAGAGGTTAATAGAGCTAGAACCCTACAACTTGATGGGAAAGGTTCCAATAGTCATTTCATGCCAGTCTTTTTTTTTTTTCTTTTTAAGATTTTTTATTTATTCATTTGAGAGACACAGAGTGAGTGAGAGCATGAGCAGTGGGGAGGGGCAGAGGGAGAATGAGAAGCAGACTCCCTGCTGAGCAGGGTGCCTGACACAGGGCTCAATCCCAGGACCCCAGGATCATGAGCTGAGCCAAAGGTAGATGCTTAACCAACTGAGCCACCAAGGTGCCTCCCATGCCAGTCTTTAAATATACTTTATTAAGTGAGGATGGCTGGCTGTTTTTAAAATCTGACATGCATAGGACAAGATAAAATGGCTTTAAACTAAATTGCAAGGGACTTAATTTTGTTTGGAATAATTTCCTGTGATGAGTTTAAGTTATTGAATAACTCTCCTTCTGTAAAAGAGATGAGAATTTTTCCATATTTAGGGGGTCTATGTGCTGCTGCTGAAAGAAATACACTGATTATGTATCTTGAGGGTTCTCCTCATAATTTTATATTGTCGAAACTTTGATAGATGGTGGGGCACCTGGGTGGCACAACGGTTAAGCGTCTGCCTTCAGCTCAGGGCGTGATCCTGGCGTTATAGGATCGAGCCCCACATCAGGCTCCTCTGCTCTGAGCCTGCTTCTTCCTCTCCCACTCCCCCTGCTTGTGTTCTCTCTCTTGCTGGCTGTCTCTATCTCTGTCAAATAAATTAATTTTAAAAAAATCTTTAAAAAAAAACTTTGATAGATGGGACTGTCCTAGCAAATTCTTCTTCCCTTGGTAATTTCTTATTTACCCTGCCAAAAAAAAGCCATCTTTTTTTTTTCACCCCAAATTTCTTTCTTTTTTCCTTTTTTCTTACTTTCTTTTACTTCCTTTTTGTCTTTCTTTTTATTGAAGTATAATTAACATACAGTATTATATTAGTTTCAGGTGAACAGTAAAGTGATTTAACAATTCTGTACATTACTCAGTGCTCATCAAGATAGTGTACTCTTAATCCCCTTTTTCTATTACATCCATCTCCCTACCCACCTCCTCTCTGGTAACCACCAGTTTGTTGTCTGTATTTGTCTGGGTTCTTTGTTTATTCATTTGTTTCCTAAATTCTGTGTATGGATGAGATTATTGGTAATTGTCTTTCTCTGACTTATTTCACTTAGCATTATACACTAGGTCCATCCATATTGTTCCAAATGGCAAGATCTCATTCTTTTTTGTATGAGTAATATTCCATTGCATACATGCATACCACTTCTTTATCCATTCATCTATTGATGGATACTTGGGCTGCTTCCATACCTTAGCTATTGTAATTAATGTTGCAGTAAACATAACAGTGCATATATTTTTTCAAATTACTGTTTTCATTCTCTTTGGGTAGATACCCAGTAATGGAATTACTAGATCATACAGTAATTCTATTTTTAATTTTTTGAGGAACCTCCATATTGTTTTCCATAGTGGCTGCGCCAGCTTGCATTCCCACCAACCGTGCACGAGGGTTCTTTTTCCTCCACATCCTCACCAACACTTTTTATTTTTTGTCTTTTCAGTAACAGTCATTCTGACAGGTCTAGGGTGATATATCATTGTGGTTTGGGTTTGCATTTTCTTGATGATTAGTGATGTTAAGCATCTTTTCATGTGTCTGTTGGCCGTCTGTATGTGTTTTTTGGGACAATATCTATTCAGATCTTCTGCCCACTTTTTAGTAGAATTATTTGGGGGTTTTTTGGTGTTGAGTTGTAGAAATTCTTTATGTATTTTGGATATTTACCCCTTATCAGATATATCATTTGCAAATATCTCCTCCCATTCAGTACATTTCCATTTTGTTTTGTTGATAATTTCCTTCACTGTGCAAAAGGTTTTTATTTTGGTGTAGTCCAAATGGCTCATTTTTGCTTTTGTTTCTTTTGCCTAAGGTGACATATCTAGAAAAATATTTCTATGGCTGACATCAAAGAAATTACTACCTATGTTTTCTTCTAGGAGTTTTATGATTTCAGATCTCACATTTAGGTCTTTAATACATTTCAAGCTTATTTTTGTGTGTGGTGTAAGAAAGTGATTCTGTCTCCTTCTTTTGCCTGTAGCTGTCTAGTTTTCCCAGCACCATTTATTGAAGAGACTGTCTTTTCCCCCATTGTATGTTCCTGCCTCCTTTGTTGCATATTAATTGACTATACAAACATGGGTTTATTTCTGGGTTCTCTATTGTTTTCCATTGATTTATGTGTTCATTTTTGGGCCAGTACCATAGTGTTTTGATTACTACAGCTTTGTAGTGTATCTTGAAATCTGTGATTGTGACACCTCCAGCTTTGTTCTTTTTCAACATTGCTTTGGCTATTAGGGGTCTTTAGGAATTGCATATAAATTTTAGGATTTGTTCCAGTCTGTGAAAAATGTTTTTGGTATATTGATAGAGATTGCATTAAATCTGTAGATTGTTTTGGATAGTATGGACATTTTAACAATATTCTTTCTTCCAGTCCATTATCATGGAATATCTTTTCATTTGTTTTTGATATCTTCAATTTCTTTCATTAATGTCTTACAGTTTTTAGAGTATAGGTCTTCCACCTCTTTGGTTAAGTTTATTCCTTTGCACTTTATTATTTTTGATACAATTAGAAATAGGATCATTTTCTCAATTTCTCTCTGCTACTTGATTATTAGTGTATACCAATGCAACAGATTCATGAATATTAATTTTGTATCTTGTGACTTTACTGAATTCATTTATCAGTTCTAGCAGATTTTTGGTGGAGTCCTTGGGTTTTCTATATATAGTAGCATGTCATCTGCAAATAGTGAATATTACTTATTCCTTACCATTTTGGATGTCTTTTATTTATTTTTCTTGTCTGAGTGCTGTGGCTAGTACATTCTAATTTTCTCTGAGAAAACTTTAATATAGCAATGGGAGACTTGTGTAAACGAAGTTTGTCATTAAGGCAGATGAGATTCTAGTTTTTGAACAGCCATCAAAGAAAAAAGATTACCAGCACATAAAGAAATTGGTATAAACTATCATTACTGGCTTTTTTTTTTTCAAAATTTTTCCTTAAAAATTTATCTTCGATTACTTTTTTGTAAAGAGTTACATTTAAATGCATGAGCATTTGGTCCAGTCCTGTATAATTTTGAATTAAAGAGAAAAGTAGATTTATTAAGTGACTGATATGTTTTGGAAAATTTTTTCTAAGGTTCAAGGAAAGATGTATTGAATAGCTTTGTAAGTAGGTTTAAAATTTTTGAATTCCTATGTTGTCCCAGCTCTCCTCACAAAAATGACAGTAATAGACTAGATTTCTTAACTAAATTATGCAAAATTACCCACACCAAAACACACTTATTTTATCCATGACATAAAGAATCTTAGTCTGGCAATATTAGATAGGCTTATATTATAAACAGACATCTAGGTTAATTCCATTGCCTGGTGTTACTCACTGAATCAGTACAGTGGCGCCCTCATTAGATCCCAGGCCTTTGATTCCCAAGTTATTATAATATCTACCAAGGCAAGCTGCCTGTAACCTATCAGTATGTCTCCTATAACTAATTCGGCAACATTGAGTAAAATCACTTAAATGATTATGTAGCTTAAAAAAGCTCTGAAGGAAACTTCCCTAAGAAGGTTTCAGTTACTTGCCTTTTATCATGTATTGTTCATTCTGAATCAAAACCAGGCTTGTGGGGCACCTGGGTGGCTCAGTCAGCTAAGCGTCTGCCTTTGGCTCAGGTCATGATCTCCTGGTCCTGGGATCCAGCCTGGCATCTGCATAGGCTCCCTGCTGGTTCTCCCTTTCCCTGCCACTCCCCCTGCTCGTGCTCTCTCTTGCACTCTCTCTCTCTCTCAAATAAATAAATAAAAACTAAAAAAAAAAAAAAGGCTTGCTGTGAAAGTATTCTTCCTATAATTGTTAATCTTCAAACATGCCTATTTTGAAATCAGTATTTGTTGAGTAACATAAAAAATGTTCATAATAAATTGTGGGGAAAACATACAACAAAATGTAAATACATACACATACACACACACTTTCTGAAAAATGGAAGCAAACAAAAATGTTAACCGTGCCCATCTCCCATCTCTCAGTGGTCACATTTTGAATAAGTTTTTTCTTTTTCCATATCCCTGCTTATTTATAACTTTTTAAAAATTCCAACAATAAACATGCACTGCTTTTATGAGGAGAAAAAAAAGTCAAAAAGCTTTCAGGTCAATTTTCTTGTGATTTTGATTGGGTGCATAATTTGAAGCAAGTTCTTGAGAACTCCTTAACATTTTATAGATCAAATCTAGAGCAGCAATGAGCAGCCAGCATTTGATGGTACTCATGCAGCTTGCCTAATTGTGAGCATGATCCTAAATATAATTCTCCAATGAAATAATCTGGTTTTTCAAAATAATTCGGTTCTTAATAGTGATAAAAAATACTCTTGCATACCATTTAAGATCTGTGAAAGACCAACTTTTTTAGCCAATGATGTTTATCTGCCATTACCTCAGGGGGATGTATGCAGTTGGTGCTTTCTTTAATTCCCTTGTTTTGTTTTGTTTCTGTAAGATTTTCTGCTGGTATCATGGGAAGGACCTCTTCAACACCACATTGTGGGTGGCTACATCCAAAGTATAGGTAATTGGCCAGAGGTATGGAGAAGCCTTTCCTGGATTCATGCAAGGGAAGAGCTCTTGACCACAATAGAACATCTTATGTAAAAGACTGCCTGCAGAGGAAGAATTAATTTTACAAAAATCGAAGTTTGATATTATCATCTAGCCACAAACTGAACAGTAAAGGCTAATTTGATTATAAGTGAAGGTCCCACATAGTACGTCGTCTAGCACAGAACTTTCTCAGATTTGATACTTGCTCGTTGTGTATCTTCGCGACCTCCTCTCTGGTGCTGAATTGCAGTCTCAGATTTGATACTTGCTCGTTGTGTATCTTCGCGACCTCCTCTCTGGTGCTGAATTGCAGTCTCAGATTTGATACTTGCTCGTTGTGTATCTTCGCGACCTCCTCTCTGGTGCTGAATTGCAGTTGAATTCTCGGTAAGAGTCTTCAGTACCTCCTTGGGCTGGCCTGGGCCGGTAAACAGTTGCCTGAAGTGTTTATATATTATCATGGTCAATAGGTCAATGAAATTTGTACACTTTTGGTAACATTTGGCATACATGATGCCCCTCCAGGTCCTTTTCTGTTTGGTAGTTTGTGACTCTAAAATCCCTACTGGGGTGCCTGGGTGGCTCAGTCAGTTAAGCATCTGCCTTTGGCTCGGGTCATGATACCAGGGTCCTGGGATCAAGCTCCCTGTAGGGCTCCCTGCTCTTCCAGGAGCCTGCTTCTTCCTCTCCCTCTGCCTGCCACTCCCCCTGCTTGGGCTCTCTCTCTCAAATAAATAAATAAATAAATAAATAAATAAATAAATAAGATCTTTTAAAAATAAAATAAAAATCCCCACTGTTACGTTTGTTAATTTATGGAAATAGATTTTCCTTTTGAAAAAAATACTCTTGGGTGGCTAAATACATCTTAGTGGCTAAAAAGCTACTCAAATTTAACATTCAGTATATTAGGTAATCTAATTAAAACCACTACAGTCTGAAAGAAAGTTTAATTTATGCTGGGGCAAAAGCAGCCTACCAGAAAGTGTACAGTCTTGGTTTCCACTCTACTATTCTTATTATATACATGTCATTATTTTGCCTACAAGATTGTAACTACTCACTGTTCAAATGGTTCAGTCAACACTCACTCAGTAAAAAGGTAAAATGATGGAAAGAGACTAAACTATAAAAGGAACATAAAACATTTTTGTTTGTATTATGGTGCTGCTTGAACATATTTTAGGAATAGATGTCTTTCCAAACTCTTTTGCTCTCTCAGTGTATAATCACTCACCCTTAGAATCAAGGACATCTTCTGTAAATCTAACCAAACTTTCTAATCACTAGTGTAAGTCCACTTATTGGTATTTGGTTTTCAGTATAGACAATGTCCCAGCATCTTATTTAAAGCAACTTTTCATGGTCTTGAAGCAGAACATCAGCATAGCTCTACTTGAATGGCCCCTACTTTGCCTAAAATCATTGAGGCTGTAGAGAAAGAGTTTTTGTAACAATTTGTTTAAGAACTCCAAATCAAACTCTGCCAATTAGTAATAATCAATTAGTAGGACTTAATTTTCTCTGGCACCAGAAACGTTTCTTCTATAATCCTTATTTATCTGATCCAATTTTCATCTCATTAATCATTCTTGCTGTTATTTCCTGGATTGTTCTTTGTATCTTTTCCAATTGAGTTCTTCTGAAATTATTATTCTGTTACTCCACTGTAGCTCAGCTGTGGAGAGGGCTTCAAATAACTGCAATTCTTTGGTGCTCTGGGTATCGCTAAGGAAGGCCTAAAATCCCACTGCACCAAATTCAATTCCATTGTATTTGATTGTTTCTGAACTGTTCTCTTTGTAATTTGGAAGTGTTGGAGGCAGGGGAGGTAAGGGATATACATTTTCCCAATGGAGTAGCAATAATAAGAGCTGAATTTGAGGAATTCAGTCTCCCAGCATAATGCTGATTTGGGCTCTGGTGTCAAGATTATATCTAGGAATATGAACATCTGGACCTAACAAGATAGCAGCATGCATTTGGATCATGAATAAACAATGTTTTTCCAACATGGTTATTGCTGGCTCCATCAATAAAAGGCTTGTCAATGATTAGAAAAATCATGCTCTGACACTTATTGGCCAGCTGTCTGACGCAAAGATAGCAGATGTAATCACTTTGGAAAGCAATCCCGTTTAGGGGTTATAGTAAAAATGAGTAGAAAGCCAATTTCTAGTTGTTTTTCCCAAGATGGTGACTCAGGCGTGTGCACATGCACACATGTGTACACACACGTGCGTGCACACGCACGCACACACATACACACACACACACACACACACAGCTACATCTTTTGTGAAGAGAGGTAGCCTGCTTCTTGGCCTACCCATGAGCCTCATAGGAGAAGTCTTGAGGAAGGACTTGATACACATCTGACTGGGCTCCTCATTCTTAGTGCAAATCCCTTCAATTCAAGGTATTCATCCTTCTTCAGGCAGCTTTTAAAGGCAAATATTATTCAAGGTGAGAAAGATATCCTGCTCTTACAAGGCTATTTCTTCCTTAACTCTGGTTATTTCTGGCAGAGCTCAGAAGACACATATCTTTTATTTTTATTTAAATTCCATTAATTAACACATAGTGTATTATTAGTTTCAGAGGTAGCATTCAGTGATTCATCAGTCTTATATAACACCCAGTGCTCTTTACATCATGCGCCCTCCTTAATGTCCACCACCCAGTCTGTCACCAGTCCATACCCCATCTCTCCATTCCCCTACCCTCCAGTAACCCTCAGTTTGTTTCCTACACTTAAGAGTCTTTCACGCTTTGTCACCCTTTCTGATTTCGTCTTATTTTCCCACTCTTCCTCTATGATCCTCTGTTTTGTTTCTTAAATTCCACATATAAGTGAGATCATATGATAATTGTCTTTCTCTTATTGACTTATTTCATATATCATAAGTTCCTCTACTTCCATTCACATCATTGCAAACGTCAAGATTTCATTTTTTTGGTGGCTGAGCAGTATTCCATTGTGTATATATACCACATCTTCCTTATCCATTCCTCTGCCAATGGACATCTGGGCTCTTTCCATAGTTTGGCTATTGTGGATATTGCTGCTATAAACATTGGGTGCAGGTGCCCCTTCGGATCACTACATTTGTATCTTTGGGGTAGATACCTATGCAATGGTTGGGTCCTAGGGTAGCTCTATTTTCAATTTTTTGAGGAATATCCATACTGTTTTCCAGAGTGGCTGCATGAGCTTGCATTCCTACCGATAATGTTAAAAGGGTTCCCCTTTCTCCACATCCTCCTCAACATCTGTCCTTTCTTGACTTGTTAATTTTAGCCATTCTGACTGGTGCGAGGTGGTATCTCACTGTGGCTCTGATTTGTACTTCCCTGATGCCGAGTGATGTTGAGTATTTTTTTATGTGTCTGCTGGCCATCTGTACGTCTTCCTTGGAGAAATGTCTCTTCATGTCTTCTGTCCATATCTTGATTGGATTATTTGTTCCTTGGGTGTTGAGTTTGATAAGCTCTTTACAGATTTTGGATACTAGCCCTTTATCTGACAAGACATTTGCAAATATCTTCTTCCATTCTGTCAGTTGTCTTTTGGTTTTCTCCACTGTTTTCTTTCCTGTGCAGAAGCTTTTTATCTTGATGAAGTCCCAATAGTTGATTTTTGTTTTTGTCTCCCTTGCCTTTGGAGGCATGTCTAGCCAGAAGTTGCTGTGACGAGGTCACAGAGGTTGCTGCCTCTGTTCTCCTCTAGGATTTTGATGATTTCCTGTCTCACATTTAGGTCTTTCATCCATTTTGAGTCTATCTTTATGTATGGTGTAAGAAAATGGTCCAGTTTCGTTCTTCTGCATGTGGCTGTCCAATTTTCCCAACACCATTTGTTGAAGAGACTGTCTTTTCTTTCCATTGGATATTCTTTGATGCTTTGTTGAAGATTAGTTGACCATAGAGTTGTGGGTCCATTTCTGGGTTCTCTCTTCGGTTGCCTTGATCTATGTGTCTGTTTTGGGACCAGTACCATACTGTCTTGATGACTACAGCTTTGTAATAGAGCTTGAAGTCTGGAATCGTGATGCCACCAGCTTTGGTTTTCTTTTTCAACATTCCTTTGGCTATTTGGAGTCTTTTCTGGTTCCATACAAATTTTAGGATTATTTGTTCCAGCCCTGTGAAAAAAGTTGATGGTATTATGATAGGGATTGCACTGAATGTATAGATTGCTCTCATTAGCATAGACATTTTAGCAACAATTGTTCTTTCAATCCATGAGCATGGAACGTTTTTCCATTTCTTTGTGTCTTCCTCAATTTCTTTCATGAGTGTTCTATAGTATTCTGAGTACAGATCCTTTGCCTCTTTGGCTAGGTTTATTGCCAGGTATTTTATGGTTTTGGGTGCAATTGTAGATGGAATCAACTCCTTAATTTCTCTTCTTCTGTCTCTTTGTTAGTGTATAGAAATGCAACAGATTTCTGTGCATTGATTTTATATCCTGCCACTTTGCTGAATTCCTGAATGAGTTCCAGCAATTTTGGGGCGGAGTCTTTTAGGTTTTCCGCATAGAGTCTCATGTCATCTGCAAAGTGTGAGAGTTTGACTTCTTCTTTGCTGATTCAGATGCCTTTAATTTCATTTTGTTGTCTGATTGCTGAGGCTAGGATTTCTAGGACTGTGTTGAACAACAGTGGTAAGAATGGACATCCTTGTCATATTCCTGACCTTAGGAGAAAAGCTCTCAGTTTTTTCCCGTTGAGAATGGTATTCACTCTGGGCTTTCTTTAATCTGGCTTTTATGATATTGAGGTATGTTCCCTCTATCCCTACACTGTGAAGAGTTTTAATCAAGAAAAGATGTTGTACTTTGTCAAGTGCTTTTTCTGCATCTATTGAAAGGATCATATGGTTCTTGTCCTTTCTTATTATTAATGTAGTAATATAATTATAATGTAGTCCTTTCTTATTATTAATGTATTAATCACATTGATTGATTTGCTGATGTTGAACCACCCTTGCAGCCCAGGAATAAATCCCACTTAGTTGTGGTGAATAATCCTTTCAATGTACTGTTGGATCCTATTGGCTAGTATCTTGGTGAGGATTTTTGCATCCGTGTTCATCAGGGACATTGGTCTGTAATTCTCCTTTTTGGTGCAGTATTTTTGTCTGGTTTTGGGATCAAGGTAATGCTGGCCTCAAAGAAAACATTTGGAAGTTTTCCTTCCACTTCCATTTTTTGAAACAGCTTCACAGGAATAAGTATTAATTCCTCTTTAAATGTTTAGTAGAATTCCTGTGGGAAGCCATCCAGCCCTGGACTCTTGTTTTTTGGGAGATTTTTGATTACTGCTTCAATTTCCTTGCTGGTGATGGGTCCATTCACGTATTCTATTTCTTCCTGTTTTAGTCTGGGTAGTTTATACATCTCTAGGAGCACATCCATTTCTTCCAGATTGCCTAATTTGTTGGCATATAGTTGCTCAGAATATGTTCTTATAATTGTTTGTATTTCTTTGATGTTGGTTGTGATATCTCCTCTTTCATTCATGATTTTATTTATTTGGGTCCTTTCTCTTGTTTTTGATAAGTCTGGCCAGGAGTTTATTGATCTTATTAATTCTTTCAAAGAAACATCTCCTAGTTTCATTGATGTGTTCTACTATTTTGGTTTCTATTTCACTGATTTCTGCTCTAATCTTTATTAATTCTCTTCCCTTGCTGCGTTTAGACTTTATTTACTGTTCTTTCTCCAGCTCCTTAGGTGTAAAGTTAAGTTGTGTATTTGAGACCTTTCTTGTTTCTTTACAAAGGCTTGCATTTGCTATATACTTCCCTCTTAGGACCGTCTTTGCTGCATCCTAAAGGTTTTGAACAGTTGTGTTTACTTATTCCTTTGTTTCCATAAATTTTTTTTTAAATTCTTCTTTAATTTCTGGTTGACCCATTCATTTTTTAGTAGGATGCTCTTTAGCCTCCATGCATTTGAGTTCTTTCCAAATTTCCTCTTGTGATTGAGTTCAAGTTTCAAAGCACTGTGGCCTGAAAATATGCAGGGAATGACCCCAATCTTTTTGTACCTGTTGAGACCTGATTTATGACCCAGTATGTGATCTGTTCTGGACAATGCTCCATGTGCACTTGAGAAAAATGTGTATTCTGTTGCTTTAGGATGGAATGCTCTGAATATATCTGTGACGTCCATCTGGTCCAGTGTGTCATTCAAAGCCCTTGTTTCCTTGTTGATCTAGAAACTGAAAGAGTTTGTGATCACTAAACCAGTCCTGCAAGAAATCTTAAAGGGTATACTTTAAGCAAAGAGAGAGCCCAAAGGTAACATAGACCAGAAAGGAATAGAGACAGTATACAGAAACAGTGACCTTACAGGTAACACAATGGCACTAAATTCACATCTTTCAATAGTCACTCTGAATGTAAATGGGCTAAATGCCACAATCAAAAGACACAGGGTATCAGTTTGGATAAAAAAGCAAGAACCATCAATATGCTGTCTGCAAGAGACTCATTTTAGGCCCTAAAATACCTCCAGACTGAAAGTGAGGGGGTGGAATACCATTTTTCATGCTGATGGACATCAAAAGAAAGCTGGGATGGCAAACCTTGTATCAGACAAATTAGACTTTAAACCAAAGACTGTAATAATAGATGAGAACGGAGACCAAATGATAATTAAAGGGTCTATCCAACAAGAAGATCTAACAATTGCAAATGTTTATGCCCCTAACATGGGAGTAGCCAATTATATAAGCCAATTAATAACAGAATCAAAGTAACACATCGACAACAATACAATACTAGTAGGGGACTTTAACACCCCACTCACTGCAATGGACAGATCATCTAAGACACATATCTTTTAAAGACAAGGAGAGGGGAGGCTAGGTCAGACTTACAGGGCAGAGATGGGAGGCAACTCTAGGAGCTACGAAAGAGGTACAGGAGGGATTCCACCTTAAGTTTCTTCCCAGACCAAGTCCTATCAGATGTAAACATATCTGGTAGTACACTCATTGGATTTCTATGCTTTCTGCTAACAACTTTGTACATATGGAGTGTGAAAGTGAATTCTCCCATTCTTCCCTTTGTTCTTAGTAAATAACGAGAGAAAAAATACATCTAGCCTTTGTTTTAGATATTATTTTAGGAATATCAGGAAATTCATTTGAACAAGATATGCTAAAATATTTCCATATTTAAATGAAACAGGTATGAAAGTCAGAGGATAAGTAAAAGATTAAAAGAATTAAAAATTATTCTGGGGGCGCCTGGGTGGCTCAGTCGTTAAGCGTCTGCCTTCGGCTCAGGGCGTGATCCCAGCGTTCTGGGATTGAGCCCCATGTCAGGCTCCTCTGCTGGGACCCTGCTTCTTCCTCTCCCATTCCCCCTGCTTGTGTTCCCCCTCTCACTGGCTGTCTCTCTCTCTGTCAAATAAATAAATAAATAAATAAATAAATAAAATCTTTTAAAAAAATTATTCTGAATCAGGTAAAGTCTGGAAATAGGTGCTACAGTCTCTTCCAACTCTGAGATTTGAAAGCTTTATCACCTATATTTATATGACATATCAGATTTACAAAGTAGTTTCACATATATTCTCTGATTTTTACAACCTTAAGTCAAACACATGAGCCCCACAGATAAAGAAACTGAAGCTCCTTGTCATGGTTGGATCCTGATTAAGATCAAGGTTTTCTGACTCTCCATCCAAAGTTTTATAGCCTTTAATTCATACAGTACCCTATGCAAAAATATAAGTTATATCAACATATTGGAAAGCCTCTCTGCTAAGATAGAGTTCTAAATGAGCAAATTTGTGCAAATTCACAATAGCTCTTTTTATTCTGATGTCTTACTAGCATGCCAAAATGTGATAGACATATGGTCCCTGCCTTTAAGAATGTTCTGTTAAAGATAACAGAATTATAAATTAGTTCCCTCTCCACTTATATTAGTTAGGTTCTTTCAGTATGCAAGGAGCACTGTATGCTATGGTTTCAGGTGGAGTTTAATTTTGGGTTTCAAGGAGAAGTAAGAAAGAACAGAACATGTTTTCCTGAGGGCTTGAGGAAAATTCAGACATGCATGTTTACCAGAATCAACAAAAGCTGGAGAAGCTGGAGGGCATCTCTGAAAAGCTGCTATAGATGCTCATCTCCTGTGCCTAGGACACCGCCCTTACCACCCTGCTACTTTCTCCAGATGTTTCTTTTTATTCCATGTAAACTAATCTGTGTCTACACTCCTTTTCTCTGTCTCATTTTTTTTTTTCTGATTTGAGTTGCTTATTATGAACTTCTTGGGTAATATTATTACCTTCTTTGGAATGCCCGAGTGGCTCAGTCAGTTAAGTGTCTGCATTCAGCTCAGTTCATGATCCTAGGGTCCTGGGATCAAGTTCCACATGAGGCTTCTTGCTCAGAAGGGAGCCTGCTTCTCCCTCTGCCTACCGCTCTCCCTGCTTGTGCTCTCTCTCTCTTTCTCTCTGACAAATAAATAAATAAAATCTTCTTAAAAATATATATATTATTATCTTCTTTTATTTTTTTGAACTTTTCTACTCTTGACTTCATCTCTTCTCAGAGGATCAGTTGAGCTGCTAGTCACCAGAACGGGCTTTTGCTGGGGCTTCAACCACCTGTATAGGTCTACTGCATGTCTCTGGGTCATGTTTTCCAACCTCAGCCCTGACCTAATTAGCTTTCCCAAGAGTTGTGGGTCATGTGATACAAACAAAGGTGACCACAAGCAAAGACTATCCCAGGAGTAGAGGCAGGCTGGTTTGTAGTCCAGGTCCTCTCATGGCAACCTGAATGCACTGCACTATGCAACGTTCTTTATTTTATTTTTTATCTTAATCTGATAAATAATTTTTAAAATATTTTTACTTTGAGCAGACTTATTGATTCTTGTCTATTCTCTTGGACCAATTTTCAAATAAATATAAATATAAGCATTTTATTGATACTCAAGACAGCAAGAAAATTGGATTAGAATAATAATGAAATCAAATAAATTAGAAGTCCTATTATCATATGCACTTTGGACCAGTAATTGGTTAATCAAAAAGTCATTTAATGTGAGGAATATTTTTTATTTATTTATTTGTTTTTAAAGATTTTATTTATTTGGGAGAGAGAGCACAAGTAGAGGGGAGGGGCAGAGGAAGAGGGAGAAGCAGACTCCCCATCAAGCAGGGAGCCTGATGTGGGGCTCCATCCTAGGACTCCAAGATCATGACCTGAGTCAAAGACAGACACTTAACTGACTGAGCCACCCAGGGGCCCCAAAGAATATTTTTTAAATGATATATTGTTTAAAGATAATATTTTAACTTAATATACATAAATATCTTTTGGTTGGTGTGCTCCACAGTAGTTGTATAAAGACCATATTTCTCTAATTTCCAACTTTTGCTTCTTTAAAGTGAAAATTTAAACACATTTGCAAACTAATGTTGGTGCATAAGTCTTAAGATTTTGAGAATATTTTCCCAGTCATTTATAATTTTCTTATCTACACTTAATTTTAAAAGAAAATTTCAGGGGCGCCTGGCTGGTGCAGTCGTTAAGCGTCTGCATTCGGTTCAGGGCGTGATCCCAGTGTTCTGGGATCGAGCCCCACATCAGGCTTCTCCGCTAGGAACCTGCTTCTTCCTCTCCCACCCCCCCTGCTCGTGTTCCCTCTCTTGCTGGCTGTCTCTATCTGTCAAAATAAATAAATAAAATCTTTAAAAAAAAAAAAAAATTTCATTTAGAAACATAAAATTATCATTCCTTAATCAGAGAACTGAACTTGGTTTTGATAGAAAAACTTTATTTTTCACTCACATTTCTTTAAGTTATATATTTGAATAAATTAAATAATTAAAAATAAAATAAAATTATTGAAAATAACACTAAATAAAATAAATAACATAAAGCAACAAAAAACCTGACTCTTCCTATCTCTACAACACGACTGATAGGAACAAAAATACAGTGTGGCTTGGAGAAGAAAACAGTCTCTGGTCATGAGTGTTTGCTATGCCATGAGCCTCCGTCACGTGATTTACGGGGAAAACAAAGAATCCATTCATCTAGCAAGTGACCAAAGGGGTTTTACTGCACATATATTCAACACAGTTCAAAATTTCTCTTAGATTATAATAACATGTAAGCTTTAAAAAGATTTAAAATGGAGAGAAAATTTCATTGGTGAATTTTAAATAAAGGTAATTTCAGTTAGAAAAATATAAAAGAAGATAGAATTAAAACTGGTTAGTATAGGTAAATAAGCAACAAGAAACAGAAATAGGCACTTCCTCAGAATGTACACAAAAGTTAATTCCGAGCGAGTGAAGTAGAGGTAGGCTTCTGTTTGCTAAGAATACAAGGAGCAGAGAACATGAAAAGGTCTCTTATAACAGACATTCCTTAAATGAATCGGGAAACCAGAAATGACAGAGAACAAAAAAAAGAGAATCGAGTGGCAAGCACATGAGCTGAGGCATGTCTGCTCTTGGGGATGTGCTAATCTTGGGTTTTAACCCAGACTGAACCAGAAGCAGAAACTGTGGGATTCAGAAAATCAAGGAGTTGGAACTGAGGCCACGAGAATAAAGCTGGGACCTGGCTGGCCTGTACTCAAAAGGTTAAAAGGAAAAAAGAAAGGAAAACTGCACTGACACAGGAGAATATAAGGATGTTTACTCTAGCCTGAATTTTGAGTGGCTTAAAAAAAAAATTCTCAGTTGGGTCTGTACCAAACATTGTCTGGTTTGGGAAAGAAAGGGCCATAAAAATTGCTCTTGTAACAGTAATACTTCTGAGAGTCATGGAATAAGAAACACAAAAATTCCTTGATAGGACATGCTTTCAACCTAGACTGCACAGGATTCCTGTAAGAATGAAAATGAGTTAACAATACAATTGTAAAAGGAAACAATCCACCACGAATGAGATAGCAGAAAATAGAATAATGGCAGAAAATAGAATCTGATAGGGATTCTGAACTTAGTGTGTGTGTCTGTGTGTGTATGTGTATAATTGATTAAAGAGAAAAAAAACAATATTCAAAGATACAAGAAAAGGATACAAAAAAGCATAAAATAAAATAAAGAGGAAATCAGAGAGGGAGACAAACCGTAAGAGACTCTTAACCATAGGAAACAAATTGAGTGTTGCTGGAGGGGAAGGGAGGGGAGTGGGGGGATGGGGTGACAGTCATTACAGAGGGCATGTGATGTAATGTACACTGGGTGTTATATGCAACTGATGAATAACTGAGTCTACCTCTGAAACTAATGATACACTATATGTTAATTCAAATAAAATCTAAAAACTATGTTATTTAAAAAAGATCTACTGATAAAAAGAGATTGATAGATGGAAAAATGTATGTACATCAAGTATAGTAAAATGTTTATAGTAGAATATAGGTAGTGGGTATACAGGTGCTTAATGTCAAATTATTTCGATTCTTACATGTTTGTAAATTTTCATAATAAAATATTGGGAGGAATATACTATGAACAAAGGATAGCCACATATAAAAAGAATCAGCTAGAGAAAACTATAAAAGCTGGACAAATATTTATAAAACCATTTGCAGTCATTAGCTGTAAACAAATGACCTCAATACCAAAGGATCATAATAAAACTGGAATAAGCAAGTTTGGGAACAAATAAAAATCATCTCACCATCAGAATACATCTCAAATTTTAAGGACAGAGGTTTAAGTGTAACATAGAGTAGAGGCAGTGGTACTCAGTGTGGGTAACTAGAAGCATCAGCCTCACCTAGAAGCTTACTACTAAAGCAAATTTGGGGGCTCCTCCACAGAGTACTAGAGCAGAAACTTTAGGGTTAGGCTAGCATTCTCTTCTAAAAAGCTCTCCAAGATGCTTCTGTTGCTCTCTTGATCATCACAGAATCACTGGTTATAAGGAAATAGAATTTCTGATAAAAGATAGCTAAGAAAAAATTAGTGATAAAAATTAGCAATAACTTAATCATCAGAGAATTCCCTTTCAAGTCCAAAATGAAAAGTATTACGCTTCTGTTTAATAAAGTACTTGCAAACAATTTTACTACCTACATTTAAAAATTATGGTGATTTTTGTTGTCAAATCGTTAAAGCTGATAAGAAAGCTCAGCAAAGTCTTGTTGGATGTAGGACTAGTGTACAAAATTATAAAAAACGTAAATATATTTTTACGAAGCAGAAACACTTATGTGATTTTTAAAAGACTTACAATAAAAATAAGGTACCTATAATCATGACAATAAAAGATGTGCAAAAACCTTATAAGGAAAAATATAAAGTCTTACTGCGAATCCTAGAAATAGCTGTGAGAGAGATCTTGCTGGATGAGAAGATTCAATATCACAACAGTGCAGCGCTCCCAGAATGTGTATATGTGTACATTTCAAAAATTTTTTGAAGAAAAATATTTTTAAAAATTGGAGAATATCTTCATGTAGTGAAGGATTATGTAATCAAGACACATAAAAGCCACACATGAAGGAAAAGATGGATATATTTGACTACTGAGTTTAATTCTGTTATTTGACAAAAGACTACAAATGAAGTGAAATACAGGACTCCGGATTGGGATGAAATATTGATAATACCTAGAACCAACAATTAACCACTACCTAAAATATACAAACAGCTCTTATAAATCAGTTAAAGACAAACTTAAGAATGGGTGGAGGTTATGAGCAGGCAATTCACGGAAGCATAAACCTGAATGATCCAAAATATACGAAAAGGAGAAAAGGAGCCACTTTTTCATAAGCTTCCTGTCCTTGCAGTTAACTGTTGGTAGTGTACAGAGAGCAATAAATGGGTATTGTCAGTCTTCCATTTTTAACTCCTATTGCTTTGAATTAGTAATTTGCAAATATTTTTGCAAAGGATATTACCATGGTACTGTTTACTCATCCGATTTTGATTTGAAGGCTTAATTGGGGTGATTATGTACTCCAGCTGCTTTTGCTTTTCAGCTAGACCTAAGAAGCCCATTTATTTATTAATTTAGCGACTTAATTTCTGTAAAATTCTTTGAAATGAGAGTGTTTCTCTTACCAGCTAAGAGTGAGAAAAAGAAAGGTTTTGGTTTTTGTTTTGTTTTTTTAAATGTCTCCTTGTGTGCCTCACAATTAAGAGTCATTCCCTGAAGACATTAAAAACTTCAGGAACGGGGAAAATGTGTAAAAGTTTATACTTGGAGAAGCTGTGGAAACACTGGAGCTGGAAACATTCTAAATTAGGAGATTAGGTTATATGCATAAGAATTCAAAGGTGACCAGGATCAAATCTGAAAATTAAGTGGAGGTTGATAACAGCTAAGAATTAGGAGGGTAACTCGCTGAAAACTTGTTGTCACAAACTGGCTTTTTCAGACTAATTTACCTCTTATTAAGTATGGCAATTTAATTTTTAAAAATTCTATTTTAAAAACCGTCACTGAGCGGAAAGGTGTCCAAATTTCTATGTTAAAGAATGGTTAGTGAGTTGGCTTTGGAATCAGATTATGTGGATTGAAATGCTGGTTTGTTGTATGCCTTTGAGCAAATTTCATGATTCTCTGCCTCAGGTCCCTTATCTGCAAGATGGAATGGTTAATACCACCGACCTCATAAGATCAGTATAAGGATTGGAAGAGATAATACCAGTAAGTACACCGCATCTGAAAAACACTAAACACTAGATAAAATTTAGCTATAGGTTTTCATACCACATCTAAGGGAAGCCTGTCTGTTTGGATCTCAAAGCATATAACTAATATACTATAGCTCACCTACTGCCAATTTTTGTACCTGGAAAATGCTAATTGCTCTCTTTTTAACTGGTCTCTTTTTAAGGGCTGTAATTAAAAGCTAAATGTTAGGAGAAAAACAGGATACGTCAATGAAGATAATAATAGAATACGTCATGAAGATAATGTTTTTTACCACCTAATTTCATAGTTAATATAGCTGAACCCTGAGCATATGTGTATTTCTGAGGGAATACACAGTTTAGATCTGACCGCTGATACTACACACACACACACACACACACACTCACACCCCAAATATGTAGGTCAGCCAAAACCTGGATACACATAATTTGCATTCCTAAATACCATGGGAAAAAGTCATCGCTGTGCTGAAATGGACATTCCATATATTCTTTGCTGTTAACCAGAAGTGAAAATATTTTCCAACATAATTAAAACGTGATTAGAACTACAAAATGTGAAGTATGCATTTTAAAACCATTTTGAGCCCAAACCATTAAAACCAAACTTTTAAATTTGCAAACGGGGGAACCTAGTATCACAGGTATTACACAGGGCTAGAACACAGATCTGTTAACTCTCTGTCCAATATTTTTCCCAGCCTAAAGTTCAGTGATGACTTTTCCAGTTGTGTTTATAAGTTTATAATGGCTTAAATATGACTGCTTATAAGGAAAAGCATGTGCTGAACATAAGCTTTGTGCCCCACACTCAGCTAGACACCATGGGGAGATGTGTAGTGTTTACGTGTGGCAGTGTTAATAAAGAGAGCCGGAAATTGTTTTTGCAAAACATGACTGAATAAAAAGTAATGTATGATATTTTCACTTTCAAATATAGTGTTGTGGTTAATAGTGAAGGATCTTAACTTAAGCCGGTGTGGGTCCAATATAGGTTTTACTAACTCCTAGCTATGAAACTTTGGTCAAGTTATTTAACCTCCCCAAACCTGAATTTTCTCTTCTTGTAAAGCAGGATTTGTGGACCTTGGGGGCATTTTGCTAAGTAAAACAAGTCAAACAGGGAAAGACAAATACAGTATGATCTCAGCTATATGTGGAATCTAAAAAACAAAACAAATCTGAACTCATTGAAAGAGAGAACTGATTGGTGCGGTGGAGGAGGGTAATGGGCAAAATGGTTGAAAGGGCGGTCCAAAGGTACAAAATTCTAGTTAGAAAATAAATATGTCCTGGGATGTAACGTGCTGCCTGGCGACTATAGTTAATAATAATGCACTGCCTATTTGAAAGTTGCTGAGGGTAAATCTGAAAAAGTCTCATCAAAAGAAAATAACTTATAACTATGTGTGGTGATTGATGTTAACTACATTTATTGCGGTGATCACTTCGCAGTGTATACCAATATTGAATCGTGCTGCACACCTAAAACTAATAAATGTCGATCACGTCTCCATTAAAAATAAAACAGGGTTCACACCTTCCTCAAAGAATTGTTGTGAAGATAAAATGGCATAAATAGGCAAAAAGCTTCTGGGCCAGAACTTAGTGTACAGAGTAAGTAGTCCATAAATATGAAATCATCTTCATTATTATTATCATTCAAAATGTTATTAAAGTTCAACTGTCCTTGAAATGGAAAGAACTCCAGAGTTCCTTCCTTCTTGGCTATCAGTTCATAATCACCAAATTCTTTGGTTTGTCTTTGTTTTGTTCATAAACTTAGGCAGGAATACATTGGAGGGTTATTGTTAGATTCCAATAGGATCAGCTATGTAGAATGCCTAGCCAAGTGTCCAACGTTTGGTGAAACGTAGGCCCCTATATCTTGCCTTCCTCCATCACAAAGAGTAGCTGATAGATATTTCTGTTGATAGGCAAAGCTAGGATTATTTTACCCAAATAAAGTGCCAAAACAGATGCCTAACACTTCTCTTAGATATGGTAAAAATGAGACACAAGTCAAAGTAGCAAACGATAGTGACTACTGAAAAGTGGAATGTTGGAGATGAAGGGAAAGAAGACTTTAAGAGGCTCTGGTTCTTTTACTCAAACCAGAAAACAAAAAATAATGATCCGAGAAATGAAAATTTTGCTAAAATGGTAACTGTGCTGATATAGGTGAAGAATTCAGTTTAGATAAAGAATGCAAAGTGAGAAAAATAGAGGATTTAAAATCAAAATTCTTGTTATTCTATAAGCATGTCAGATGAAGCTGCCAGATAAGCTAAACAAGACTCCAAAATTCTGTAATGATTAACAAAGAGTGATCAGTAGATGTTCCCTAAAGCAACACATGCTATGGTACAAATTTAAGATTATGAATTATATGTACATTACGAAGGGCAAGAACATGAAAGGACTAAAACTGGAGGGCCCCCTAGGGGCAAAAAGACTCAGAAGAAGGTAACAGAAAGCAAACTCATCTTCTTCATAATTTAGCCAAGATCCTTCCTGAGGAATTCATTATTAGTGCAACTGAACCCTGGTACAAAATTCAAAACCAATGCTATTATGGGATTCTCCCTGTACTAAGAATATTGGAAGCCATATATTATAGGTTGAATTGTGTCTGCCCAAAATTCACATGTTAAAGTCTTACCCCCAGTACCACATAACATGGCCTTATTTAGAAATAGGATTGTTGGGGGCACCTGGGTGGCTCAGTTGTTTAAGCATCTGACTTGGTTTTGGTTCAGGTCATGCTATTCAGGTCATGAGATCCAGCTTCCTCCATCGGGCTCCATGCTTAGCTCAGAGTCTGCTGGAGATTCTTTCCCTCTTCCTTTCCCTCTGCCTCTGCTCCTCCCCCTATGTACTCTTTCTCTTTCTCTCTCTCTAAAATAAATAAATCTTTAAAAACCAAAAAAAGAAATAGTGTTGTTGCAGATGTAATTAGTAAGGTGATGTCATACTAGAGTGGGGGTAGTCCCTAATCCAATATGACTGGTGTCTTTATAAAAAGGGGAAATCTGGACACCGACACACACATATAGAGAATGTCCTATGGAGATGAAGATAGAGATCAGGGTGATAATTCTATAAGCCAAGAAATGTCAGATTTCTAGCAAATCTCTAGAAGCTAGGGTGGAGGCTTAGAACAGATTCTCCCTCATAGCCCTCAGAAGGAACCAGTCTTGCTGACACCTTGGTCTCAGATTCTAGCCTCTAGGATTGTGAGACAATAAATTTCTATTGTTTATGCCTCCCAGCTTGTGTTGCATTGTCACAACAGCCCTAGTAACCTAATGGATATTTCACCCTATCTGGCAGTATCCCAGTGCTGACCAGCATTGCTACTTGCTACAGAGAACTTTGTGTCTTCTTAAAAAGAATGAATTCTTTGATGTAACCAGAGGAATTCAAAGAGTACTTAAGAAGAGATATTTTTCTGTGTTTAAGGGAGCCCTAATAAATCTGGGACGCAAGTGAGGCAGGAATTGCTTATACTTAGTGAGCATGGCTTCAAAAAGAACAAGAGGGATCCAAAGATGTCACGCTGATTAATTCCATACAAGTGAAAACTACTGTCAGCTTGTTGTACATCATAATAAAAGTTAATACATTTAATTAGTCTTGCAAAGAGTATACAGTTAAGGAGGATTGACTATTTTGTTCTATCCTAGGGCCTAAATATTCTGTAAGTGATAGAATATCAGAACAGTATACACACATCACCTCATCTTATAAATGGGGAAGTGGGAACAAGAAAGACTAAGTGGGCTGTGCGGCCATGAAGCTGGCCCAGGCCAGAGGCCTTTTCTCACAGAGACTGAGAAGATGTTGAAGTCCTTGAATTGAATAAGAATCTCTGTCCCTAGACCTTGTCTGGTGTCAAAAGCTTGTTTATTCAAAGCATGGTCCCTGAAGTTAATCATGCCAAAATGCTTATGAAACTAGCTATTTCTGCAGCAACTTCGATCTGGCCTCATAAGCCACTGAATCATTACGACTCTAGAATCCAGCTAGTTTGTGCCCTTTTTTTGGATCCTGACCTAATTATGGGAATAATGAACTTGAATAAAGAGAGCTTCTAGAGCTGATGAAGAAAGCTTCATAGACATGGCACTTGGCAAAGAACAAAATCTGGGAAGTTGTCTCATTATTAATCATATTTGTACCCTTTCTGTTTTCTTCTCATTCCTTGAAGATCAAGAACTATCAAGTGGAAAAACAACAACAACAACAAAAAAAAGTGGAGTGCAATATATCTTAAAAGAGAGTCAACCCCCTTGATTTGCAAAACCAAGAAGAAGGAGACCCAGAATGATTGTGCCTTGACCATGGTTACATGGTGCGTTTGTAGAACTGGGGGAGACCAAGTTTAGCTCTCTTTAAATAATGCTACACTGCCGTCCCAGGGAAGGCCCTATTTTATATATATTTTTGTTCTATGTGAAGCGAAGCAAACTTCCTTGCATTGCTACTGATCAGTTTAGAAATGGATGATTGTCACATGTGAAGTATATAGATGGTAAACGATGCACGTTCTACAAGCTTGGCCAACCCCAGTCCCCTATATGCACTTCATAGCCTCAGCTTACAGAGCAAATGGATTCTCTTCCAGTCACTTCCACTCAAGGGTATTATGCTTCTGTATGAAAGCTTAGACATACTGATAGGCACCATGAAAATATACAAATGAATATAGTCAATAAACCTGTGCCAAATGCACACTTGGCCTTACGCTGTGACTCAGTGTTTTTTCAAAGTGCTCTAAGAGCAAGTTAAGTCTTTGGGGGCCAGCCAGAGCATATTTTTAAACCCTCTGAGCCAAGATCTCTGCAGTTTAGCTACTAACTGACAATGGTTGGCAGTCCTGAATTTGTTCAATCCAAGTGTACAAGGTCCCCACTTTCAATATAATGGCTGGCTCATTCCTATGGTGCAGAGCTAGCAAGCATTCCACTGAAATTAATAGGTTATACTCCTCTTATTGTGGAGGGGAGCAGGGAAAACCAACAGCCAGAGTCTACTGAACTCTTCAACCGTTCCTAATTTATTTTTCCGGTGACTCCAGTCTAAATTACTCAATGTGTAGATCATAAGTTTTGAGTCATAAGGAGCACTCCTAGAATTTTATTAACCTCTTTTATTCTAATTGCTCTTCTGCCACAAGTCTGCATTTCAATTACATTGTGGGGGGGTTAATTGATAGCCTCACCAGGTACAGACATCAAAAGGAGAAAAGGGAACTGCATCTAGGACGGCTGTTTAGGCTAGAATATAATCAGGTTAGCAGTTCTATCATTTGTAAAATTGAGTCCTGGTTTAAATGAAACAGACAAATTTTCAGGAATAACAACTCTTTGCCTATCGTCTTCTTTTCTCCCATGTGCCAATCAAGAGAAACATTAATTTTGGTTAGGACATTGCATTTGCCGCTCTTGCAGGAGTTTAGGCCTATTTCTGCTTCATTTTTAGATTTCTCTATCTACTTTCAGATGCCTCAAAATTCTTAGAAAGAAAAAACTTTTCACTTCATATCTAGGGATTAAAGACTTAAAATACATGTGAATGTACTAGGCTACTCAATAAATATTAAATCAATGAATGATGTCTCTAAGGGAAATAATTTTCACATAAATGACTCACAACTCATTTGCTAAAACTGATTTTACTGAATTTGACTTCAAATGTAACCATTTGAATATTTCTTCCTAAAAAACCTGAAAACATATATTGTCACCATTTTTTAAGGGATGGTCAGTGGTCCCTTACACCTGTTGGAACGGGGTATAACAGTGTGGCATCCTCCATACAGGGAAGCATCCAGCTATAACAGAAATCGAACACACGGAAATACAGTTCAGAAATTCACCTGACAGCTAGCAGAAGGACTGTAGAGCCATGGCGTCCAAAAAGAATAACTTCTATTTCCAGTATTAACAATATTTGAGCTGAATTACCCTCTACCACATTTAAATAAGACATTTCCTCATTTAATGGGTTTGATTGGAGGAGCAATAGTAAACCTAGAAGAAAGAATATATTTGAAAATTATTCTGGCCTCTATTTCTTATAAAAATATATCTTTCCCTTAAAACACCTTATATAACAATACTCAAAAATGTTCATGGCAGTTCTTTTTTGTTTTATTTTGCTACACACAATCTTTCTTAACTGACTTGGTCTTGCCTAAAACTCTAGAAGGCAGACCCTGTCTAAAATGAAGAGTTTAAATCTCAGCAGGATTCTCTTTCCTGAGAGAAAAAAAATATTCCTTGTCATTTTTGTCTCAGGTTGTGGGGAAGTAGCCAGGAATTTTCGGAGGTAGGCTCCTTTGGTCAGCTTGCTAAATTTCTGGAATCAAAATATGCCTTCACTGGATTGGTTGCAAAAGTGATATTTGTTCAATTCCCACATTTGGGGGTTAGTGGGTGCCCCCAAATAGGAAATGTGACTGTCTGTCCAAGAGGTGTGGGAACGTCTGCTACGATTTCCTTTCCAGGGTATTGCTCTCGCTGGGCTGGTGCATCTGGAATTCCTCAGCTTCCTTATGAAAATGTTGATGTTTATTCAGACTTTCTGAATCTTGACGTTGATGGTCAAATGCCTGTGGCCACCTACGCCCCTGGATGAGAGGCTGGCAGTCTTCAGGACCACTTATTCTACTGTCTGTCACGTATCACCAGAGACTTAAAAACACACCGGTCAAAGTCAAGTCCAGATAGACAATGTGTAAATGTTTAGTCTGAGGTGTTTTTTATCTGTGTCTCTTTCTTTTGACAACTTAAACTCAGCCTCCTGGTTTTGTTGATCTAGCTTCATCCTGACCAAAATGAGGCATAGACTGTTTTCTTATCTTGGCTCTACAAAAAGTATGACTCCTTTCTGATATGAATGAAGGAACTTTGTGAGAAACCTAGGATAGCTGAAATTGGTAGAATAATTTTACCTTTTAGTGAGATATGCAATTCATTCAAATTATATTGTCTAAGACATGACTATGATTAAATATGCATCACGTTTACACATTTTATTGTTGTATCCTAGTGCTCTCAAACTCCAGGCTTCTCCCCGTGATCCCTGAACAACATGAGACATCTATATAATAAAGGATAAATGGAGAAAGAAATATCTGCAGTCAATCTGAGGATTTCCATGGCTTATCCCACTGTACCCGGAATAAGTTTCTCCTTAAAATGTAGTTTATTCCATAATTAGACAAGGTTAATGTCTAAAAGCTAGCTAGTATTTGTCTTTCTAGCTCTGCTTTCACAGCTACATCGGAATCGGAAAATATAAAAATGTAGGCATTTTGATACAGTGGCTCAATATGACCCTCTAAGAGCATCAGACCAGCCAGCCAGATTAGTTCTTCAGTTTTGCAAGGCAAGGGTAAAGGACAATCCTAAGGAGGGAAACTCTCCCCTAGGGATGAGTTTGTAATTCAGGGGCTATCTGAGGAGCCAAATATTTAAATGAAGCACTTGAACTTACCCAACCTTTTGGCATTCCATGATTCCAGTCTAACTGTATAGATGTCTTAGATTTAAAAGACGAGGCATAAAATCTGTTTGCTGACAGACAGACATTTCTAACTTATTAATATCAGCACATCAAGGAAGAAAATGACTGGAACCTCTTAGAATTGCTTACATTGGCCAGCTGCCAAAACAAAATAATCATTTTTATGGGGTAAACCTTTGAGGATCTAAGCAGACTGATTTTCAGATAGGTTGCATGTATATACTCAGCATCTGGAAAACTTCTAATAATCTTCAAAATCTCAGTTCCATTTTTAACGGTGGACTAACCACAGCTATGGAAATGCTTGGACTGCACTTCCACACAGGATGTTTTGGGTGAAGTAAGGGCTAGCATCGTTGGGACTTGACTTCAGGCCTGGCAGTGCTTCTCTGAGCTAGCAGGTGTCAGAACTGACAGAATCAAGGGGGTAATGATCAGTAGAACATTGAAAAATGAAGTCAGCGAAGCTCCGCTATTCTCGTTGGTGTGCTCGGTGAAATGCACAGTCCCTGGACACATACATTTCTTCCCATGTTTCATTTCCCATTACATACTTGGTAAAAAAATAATTGGTATGTGATTTCATGTGTTTACATGTGTTTATTCATTCTCAAAATAATGCTAGGGGCCCCTGGGTGGCTCAGTCAGTTAAGCATCTGCCTTTGGCTCAGGTCATGATCCCAGGATCCTGAGGTTGAGCCCCCCATCAGGCTTCTTGCTCAGTGAGGAGTCTGTTTCATCCTCTCCCTCTGCCCCTCCCCCCAGCTCATGCTTTCTCCCCTCTCTCTCAAATAAATAAATAAAATCTTTTTAAAAAATGCCAACGTAACTTATTCAACTAATTTGAGAAGGAAAAAATCTATCAGTTGAGGTTTTTTCTGTTTATATTTCTTTTTTTTTTTTTAAGATTTTATTTATTTATTTGACAGAGATAGAGACAGCCAGCGAGAGAGGGAACACAAGCAGGGGGAGTGGAAGAGGAAGAAGCAGGCTCATAGCAGAGGAGCCTGATGTGGGGCCCGATCCCATAACACCGGGATCATGCCCTGAGCCGAAGGCAGACGCCCAACTGCTGTGTCACCCAGGCGCCCCTCTGTTTATATTTCTATATTTTTATATATTTATATATAAATTGTAATATATGTTATATATTAAATTATATATGCATATAAATTATATTGAGAGAGATTTTTAAGGAATTTGTTCACACTACTATGGACACTAGAAAGTCTAAAATCTGCAGGGCAGACTGGCCTTGAAAATTCCAGCAAAAGTTGATGTTGCAGTCTTAAGTGCAAAGGTAGTCTGGAAGCAGAATTTCTTCATCTTCCAGGGACCTCAGTCTTTTCTCTTAAGACCTTCAACTGATTGGATGAGGCCCACCCATGTAATGGAAGGTAATGTATTCAAAGTCTACTTACTGATTTAAATATTAATCACGTCTAAAATCTACCTTTGCAACATCTAAACTGACATTTGGCCAAACAACAGAGTACCGTGGCCTAGCCAAATTTATGCGTAAAATTAACCATCACACTATCTTACGTATATTCTAATTTTTATCACTTAAAAATGCTCAGAGGAGTGTGTGGCAAATTATGAACTTACAAATATATAAAGAATGAGCCATGGGTTTGTCATAAATTGCTTCAGTTTCACACTTCTAGTTGTCACTTAGCCCCTAATCTAGACTTTGCCTAGGAAAGATAGTATTTAAAAACTATCATACAGAGGCCTATAGATGTGCCAAAACAGCGTAAAGCTAACAGAAATCTAAATCAACACCATAAATAAATTTAGTAATAATACAGGAAGGAAATAGAGAAGTCGAATTTCCATTACAACTAAGCGCAGTGTGAATATGATGCTGGCAGCACAAACCCAGTCATAGGTTTGGGGGTTAGATTTGATTACATCTTTCTGAAAAGGCAGACATTGACTTAGGGAAATTTCTAGAGATAGTAATCATCTCTGCAGTAAAGTCTGACATCCCCTAGTTGGCAGAATCTGCTAGTTTAACTCTGAAACTTCGTGATAGGCAAATACTGCAAGCGGATGGCGATTTGGCAGTCCATTTCCAGAGAACGTCCTGAGTCACAGAGCCTGTAGGAGATTTCTGACCAGAAAGAAATTCTTGTTATGCGGTGGTTCACACAGACAGATTCTAAAAGATGATATAAATACAAAACTTCTTTTTAACCTTTCCCGATGTCTCATCCTTAATTCATTTATGATCTACTTGGGATGATCAACCGCAGTTTACCTAGGCTCTGGTCTTGCTTTGTGATTTCCACTTACTCTTTACTTTCATCCCCATCCTCTTGATCATTTCTCCCCAGCCCCCCCTTTCCTAGGATCTTGGCTTTACCTCCATCAAGGAGCATCTATAGGATGGACCTTCCCTTGTTAATAATTTACACTTCTTATACATGCCATCATGCCAAAAATAGCTCTGTCTCCTTGCCTTTTTATTAAATAGTTCTACTCTCACACTATTTGGAAAACAAAAGACAGAACTCTGCCCTTTCATATGCACTGTAAATTCTGTTTTCTTGGGGTCTAAAGATGTACACGTATGAAAATGAATCTGTTGCTATTGAATTGATCGATTTTTACATCTTAATTGTTATAACCTGTAGTGAGACCAAGGGTTTTTCAATGTTTGAAATAAGATTTTTTTTTTTTTTTTTGGTCTCCTCTGTTATTTTCCTACCTCAGATATGAAGGGAAAAAAGACCAATTGCCTTAGCTTTAGCAATCTGAAAGCCAGTCTTTATTTTTTCCATGACTGGTTAACAATAAGCCATTGGGACATCTGAAAACCACTCAGTTTACAAAAAAAAAAAAAAAAAAAAA
>NW_024426552.1:44963475-45034937 GCF_017311325.1 Ursus maritimus | reverse complement strand
AAAAAAAAAAAAAAAAAAAAAGCGAAGTAGATTCTTTTGGCTCTTGCTTTATAGACATGTTTCATTTTATACCTGATATCTTTTGGTATGTTGAGACCAGTCAATGATGACTAAGAATCTTTGGTCTGGAAAAGTAATGAAATAAAAATACTTGAGTTTTATTCTATTCCCAATTTCATAAAGCTCACCTCATTAAGAAAGAAGTAAGGATTTCAAGAAAGCACAAGGCCAAAAGGATAAATATGTAAAATTTCTCTAGAATTAGGATGAACCTGTTTCTACTATCTTTTTTAAAGATTTTATTTATTTATTTTGGGGGGAGGGGCAGAGAGAGAAGCAGAGAAAAATTCCAGGCAGACTCTGGCCAGAGTTGGCCATGGGGCTCCATCTCACAACCCTGAGACCATGACCTGAGCTGAAATCAAGAGTCAGGTGCTTAACTGACTGAGCCACCCAGGCCCCCATACTGTTTTATTTTTACTTTGCTAAAGCATTTGCCTTCCTGTCACTACCCCTATGATGTCTATTACAAATTGGCTTTTAGGAGGCTAGACATCCCGCTTCTTTGATACTTTAGTGCTATGGCCTCAAACTTTTTTGACCATGTAACCCTATCAATAAAATAATTGTCTATATACCCACAATGTATATATATTTATATATAAGTTAACAACTTTAGCATTTTATAACATATTATGTACATTATAAAACTATACACAAATAATTTAAAGTGTGAAAAAATATTTAAAAGTTCTAAAATTTCTTTCTGTACCCTAGTTAATGATTTTGCACTTTTGTACACAGCATCCCATACCCTCTACTTTGCAGACCATTGCTTTAGCAAAGACTCTTTTACCGGCCCTTTGCTCCCAGGAAATTTCTCTTTAAAAGTCTGTCCCTTTCTTTTCCCCTGAAGAGCCAGGTTGCCTCCATTTCATTCTCCCAACTACCACAATACTTAGAATGTACCCTTAGCAAAGCTAATCCCTTATTTCTTCACTGAATGGATGGATAAATTTCAGACTGCATCCTTAACCTTGCTGTCCTTACACTAGTAACCAAAATCTCCTCATAATGCTTTCCTCCCTTAATTTCTGCCTCCTTCTGGGATCAATGGCTGTCAGGAACTCAAACCACTCAAGGTAGCCTAAGGACCAGAATGCACAAGGGGATACCCCTTTGGACCTCTGAGCAACTGGAACCAGAAAGTGACAACATGTAACCTAAGTTTCTTGATGATAGACATAAAGCAGGTATGAGGTGATATCTCATTGTAGTTTTAATTTTCATCTCCCTAATGATCAGTGCTGCTGAACATCTTTTCATGTACATGTTTGCCATTTGTATGCCTTCTTTGTTTTTTTTTTAATTTTTATTTAAATTTTAGTTACCGTACAGTGCAATATTGGTTTTAGAAGTAGAATTCAGTGATTAATCATTTACATACAATACCCAGTGCTCAT
The DNA here is from genome assembly GCF_017311325.1 of Ursus maritimus. Taxonomy (NCBI): domain Eukaryota; kingdom Metazoa; phylum Chordata; class Mammalia; order Carnivora; family Ursidae; genus Ursus; species Ursus maritimus. The sequence continues at coordinate 45,033,474 of NW_024426552.1, read as the reverse complement.
CTTAAGTGCCCTCTTTATTTTTTTAATAATAATATTTTTTATTATGTTAGTCATCATACTAAGTGCCCTCTTTAATACCCATTACCCATCTAGCCCATGCCCCATCCTGCTCCCTCCAACAACCCTGAGTTTGTCTCTATTGTTCAGAGTTTCTTGTGATTAATTTCCCTCTCTCCTTTTTTTCCCCTTCCCATATGTTCATCTGTTTTGTTTCTTAAGTTCCACATATGAATGAAATTATATGGTATTTGTCTTTGACTAACTTATTTTGCTTAGCATAATACATTCTAGCTCTATCCACGTCATTGCAAATGGCAAGATTTCATTCTTTTTGATGGCTGAGTAATATTCCATTGTATATATATCACATCTTCTTTATCTATTCATCAGTTGATGGACATTTGGGCTCTCTCCATAGTTTGGCTATTGATGATAATGCTGCTATAAACATAAGGGTGCATGTGCCCTTTCAAATCCCTATTTTTGTATCCTTTGGGTAAATACCTAACAATGCAAATGCTCGAGCATAGGCTAGCTCTTTTTAGTTTTTCCAGGAACCTCCATACTGTTCTCCAGAGTTGCTGCACTAGTTTGCATTCCCACAGAGCAAGAGGGTTCCTCTTCCTCCAAATCCTCACCAACACCTATTGTTTCTTGTGTCGTTAATTTTAGCTATTCTGATAGGTGCAAGGTGGTAACTTATCATGGTTTTGATATGTATTTCCCTGGTGATGAGAGATGTTGAGCATCTTTTCACGTGTCTATTAGCCATCTGGATGTCTTCTTTGGAAAAATGTCTATTCGTGTCTTCTGTCCATTTCTTAACTGGGTTATTGGTTTTTTGGTGTTGAGTTTGATATGTTCTTTATTGATTTTGGATACTAACTCTTTATCAGTTAGGTCATTTGCAAATATCTTCTCCTGTATGTCTACTTTGGGAAAATGTCTTTTTAATTCCTCTGCCCATTTTTAAATTGGATTGCTTATTTTTCTGTTACCTAGTTGTATGAGATTTTATGTAATTTGGATATTAACCCCTTGTAGGATATATGGTTTGCAAATATTTTCTCCCATTCTCTAGGTTGCCTTTTGCTGATATTTTTTTTTTCTGTGAACATGAATTTAAGTTTGTAGTCCCGCTTGTTGATTTTTGTTTTTGTTGTTGTGTTTTGGTGTCATACCCAAAAAATCATTGCCAAGACCAATTTTAAGGGACTTCCTCCCTATATTTTCTTCCAGGAATTTTATGGTTTTAGGTCTTCTGTTTAAACCTTTGATCCACTTTCTGAGTGGTGTAAGAAAAGGGTCCAAGTTCATTTTTCTGCATGTGGTTCTTCAGTATTACCATCACCATTTGTTGAAGAGACTGTCCTTTCCCAATTGCGTTCTTGTTGAATACTAGTTGGCCATAAATATAGGGGTTTAATTCTGGGCACTCTGTTTTGTTCTATTGGTCTATGTGTTTATTTTTGTACCAGTACCATATTGTTTTAATCAGTATAACTTGGTAGTGAAGTTTGGAATCAATAAGTATGATGCCTCTGACTTTGTTCCTATTTCTCAGGATTGCTTGTCTATGTGGGTTGATTTTTTTGTTGTTGTTTTGTTTTGTTTGTAATTCCATACAAACTTCAAGATTGGTTTTTTTTTTTTTCTATTTCTGTTGGGGGTGGGGGAAAGCCATGGAATATTGATAGGGGTTGCCTTGAATCTGTATATGGCTTTGAACAGTATGGACATTTTAACAACATTAATTCATCTGACCAAGAACATGGGATATCTTTCATTTCTGGGTGTGTCTTCATTGATTTCTTTCAACAAAGTATTATAGTTTTTAGTGTAGAAATCTTTCACTTCCTTAAATTCATTCCAAGGCATTTTATTGTTTTTGCTACTATTGTGAATAAGATAGTTTCCTTTATTTCTTTCTCAGATGTTTCTTTGTTACTGTATAGAAAGGCAACTGCTTTCTGTACATTGATTTCATATCCTGCAACTTTACTGAATTCGTCTTTTTGTTATGTCTTGGGGATTTATTACGTATAAGAGCATATCATCTGCAATTTTACTTCTTTCCAATTTGGATACCTTTCATTTTTTTCTTGCCTCATTGCTGTAGCTAGGACTTCCAGGACTATATTGAATAAGAGTGGTGAGAGTACAGAGAATTCCCATCAATATAAATAAAAATAGGTCAACAACTCGACATATAATAGTGAAGCTTGCAAATTTCAGAGACAGAAAATATCCTGAATCAACTAAGGACAAGAGGTCCCTACCCAACAAGGGTAAAAACATTAGACTGGCAGCAGACCTAGCCACAGACCCCTGGCAAACCAGAAAGGAATGGCATGATATATTCAGAGTGCTATATGAGAAAAATAGGCAGCCAAGAATACTTTATCCAAAAGACTGTTATTCAAAATAGAAGAAGAGATAAAAAGCTTCCAGGACAAACAGAAACTAAAAGAATTTGTGATAACTAAACAAGCCTTGCAAGAAATTTTAAAGGGGAAACATTAAACGAAGAGAGAGCCCAAAAGTAACATAGACCAGAAAGGAACAGACAATATAAAGAAACAGTGACCTTACAAGTAATGCAATGGCACTAAATTTGTATCTTTTGATAGTTACTCTGAATGTAAATGGACTAAATGTCCCAATTGAAAGACACAGGGTATCAGACTGGTTAAGAAAGCAAGAACCATTGATATGCTGTCTGCAGGAAATTCATTTTAGACCTCAAAATACCTCCAGATTGAAAGTGAGGGAATGGAAAACGATTTATCATTCTCATGGACATCAAAAGAGAGCTGGAGTAGCGATCCTTATATCAGAAAAATTAGATTTTAAAACAAAGAGTGTAATAATAGATGAGGAAGGATACTATATGATAATGAAAGGGTCTATCCAACAAGAAGATCTAACAATTGTAAATATTTATGCCCTTAACATGGGAGCAGCCAATTAGATAAACCATTAATAACAAAATTAAATAAACACATTGATAATAATTCAATAATAGTAGAGGACTATTTAACACCCCACTTGCTGCAATGGACAGATAATCTAAGCAGAATTTCAACAAAGAAACAAGGGCTTTGAATGACACACTGGATCAGATGGACTTCACAGATATATTCAGAACATTCCATCCTAAAGCAACAGAATACACATTTTTCTCACGTGCACATGGAACATTATCCAGACTAGATCACATACTGGGTCATAAATCAGGTCTCGAGTAGTACCAAAAGATTGGGATCATTCCCTGCATATTTGCAAGCCACAGTGCTTTGAAATTTGAACTCAATTACAAGAGAAAATTTGGAAAGAACTCAAATGCATGGAGGCTAAAGAGCATCCTACTAAAAAATGAGTGGGTCAACCAGAAATTAAAGAAGAATTATTTTAAAAAATGGAAACAAAGGAATAGGTAAATACAACTGTTCAAAACCTTTAGGATGCAGCAAAGATGGTCCTAAGAAGGAGGTATATAGCAATACAAGCCTTTGTCAAGAAACAAGAAAGGTATCCATTACACAACCTAACCTTACACCTACAAGGGCTGGAGAAAGAACAGCAAGTAAAGTCTAAACCCAGCAAGGGAAGAGAATTAATAAAGATTAGAGCAGAAATCAGTGAAATAGAAACCAAAAGAATAGTAGAACAGATGAATGAAAGTAGGAGATGTTTCTTTGAAAGAATTAATAAGATCGATATACATCTGGCCAGACTTATCAAAAACAAAAGAGAAAGGACCCAAATAAATAAAACATGAATGAAAGAGGACAGATCACAACCAACACCAAAAGAAATACAAACAATTATAAGAACATATTCTGAGCAACTATATGCCAACAAATTAGGCAATCTGGAAGAAATGGATGTGCTCCTAGAGATGTATAAACTACCCAGACTAAAACAGGAAGAAATAGAATACCTGAATGGACCCATCACCAGCAAGGAAATTGAAGCGGTAATCAAAAATCTCCCAAAAAACAAGAGTCCAGGGCTGGATACCTTCCCACAGGAATTTTACCAAACATTTAAAGAGGAATTAATACCTATTCTTGTGAAGCTGGTTTCAAAAAAATGGAAGTGTAAGGAAAACTTCCAAACTCTTTCTAGGAGGCCAGCATTACCTTGATCCCAAAACCAGACAAAAATACTGCACCAAAAAGGAGAATTACAGACCAATGTCCCTGATGAACACGGATGCAAAAATCCTCACCAAGATACTAGCCAATAGGCTTCAACAGTACATTAAAGAATATTCACCACAACTAAGTGGGATTTATTCCTGGCTGCAAGGGTGACTCAGTATCAGCAAATCAATCAATTACATTATAAAAAGAAATTAATTATAGAATTAATAAAAGAAAGAACAAAAACCATATGATGGTGTCAATAGGTACAGAAAAACCACTTGACAAAGTACAGCATCCTTTCTTGATTAAAACTCTTTACAGTGCAGAGATAGAGGGAACATATCTCAATATCATAAAAGCCATATTACAAAAAGCCCAGAGTGAATACTATTCTCAATGGGGAAAAAACTGAGAGCTTTTCTCCTAAGGTCAGGAACATGACAAAGATGTCCCCTCTTACCACTGTTGTTCAACACAGTCCTAGAAATCCTAGCCTCAGCAATCAGACAACAAAACGAAATAAAAGGCATCTGAACCAGCCAAGAAGAATCAAACTCTCAAAATTCGCAGATGACATGAGACTCTGTGGAAATCCTAAAAGACTCCAACCCCAAATTGCTGGAACTCATACAGGAATTCAGCAAAGTGGCAGGATATAAAATCAATGCACAGAAATCTGTTGCATTTCTATACACTAACAAAGAGACAGAAGAAGAGAAATTAAGGAGTTGATTCCATCTACAATTGCACCCAAAACCATAAAATACCTGGCAATAAACCTAGCCAAAGAGGCAAAGGATCTGTACTCAGAATACTATAGAACACTCATGAAAGAAATTGAGGAAGACACAAAGAAATGGAAAAACGTTCCATGCTCATGGATTGAAAGAACAAATGTTGTTAAAATGTCTATGCTAATGAGAGCAATTTATACATTCAGTGCAATCCCTACCAAAATACCATCAACTTTTTTCACAGGGCTGGAACAAATAATCCTAAAATTTGTATGGAACCAGAAAAGACTCCAAATAGCCAAAGGAATGTTGAAAAAGAAAACCAAAGCTGATGGCATCACAAGACCATTTTCTTACACCATACATAAAGATAGACTCAAAATGGATGAAAGACCTAAATGTGAGACAGGAAATCATCAAAATCCTAGAGGAGAACAGAGGCAGCAACCTCTGTGACCTCGTCACAGCAACTTCTGGCTAGACATGTCTCCAAAGGCAAGGGAGACAAAAACAAAAATCAACTATTGGGACTTCATCAAGATAAAAAGTTCTGCACAGGAAAGAAAACAGTGGAGAAAACCAAAAGACAACTAACAGAATGGAAGAAGATATTTGCAAATGTCTTGTCAGATAAAGGGCTAGTATCCAAAATCTGTAAAGAGCTTATCAAACTCAACACCCAAGGAACAAATAATCCAATCAAGATATGGACAGAAGACATGAAGAGACATTTCTCCACGGAAGACATACAGATGGCCAGCAGGCACATAAAAAAATACTCAACATCACTCGGCATCAGGGAAGTACAAATCAGAGCCACAGTGAGATACCACCTCGCACCAGTCAGAATGGCTAAAATTAACAAGTCAGGGAAAGACAGATGTTGAGGAGGATGTGGAGAAAGGGGGACCCTTCAAACACTGTTGGTGGGAATGCAAGTTTGTGTAGCCACTCTGGAAAACAGTATGGATATTCCTTCAAAAATTGAAAATAGAGCTACCCTAGGACCCAGCCATTGCACTACTAGGTATCTACCCCAAAGATACAAATGTAGTGATCTGAAAGGGCACCTGCACCCTAATGTTTATAGGAGCAATGTCCACAATAGCCAAACTATGGAAAGAGCCCAGATGTCCATCAGTAGATGTATGGATAAGGAAGATGTGGTTTGTATATACAATGGACATACAATGGACAATGATCCAGCCATTGAAAAAATGGAATCTTGCCATTTGCAATGACATGGATGGAACTAGAAGGTATTATGCTAAGTGAAATAAGTCAATAAGGGAAAGACAATTATCATATGATCTCACTTATATGTGGAATTTAAGAACAGAGGATCATAGAGGGAGAGTGGGAAAATAAAACAAAATGAAATCAGAGAGGAAAACAAACCATAAGAGACTCTTCACCATAGGAAGCAAACTGATGATTGCTGGATGGGATGGTGGGTGAGGAGATGGGGTAACTGGGTGATGGACATTTACGAGTGCAGGTGATGTAATGAGCACTGGGTATTGAGAATGATGAATCACTGAACGCTACCCCTGAAACTAATAATACACTACATGTTAATTAATTGAATTTAAATTAAAGGTGTGGTGAGAGTGGGTGTCATTGTTTTGCAGTTGATCTTAGAGCAAAACCTATAAGTTTTTCTCTGTTGAGTATAATATTAGCTGTGGGTTTGTCATATATGGTCTTTATTATCTTGAGATATGTTTTTTTTTTTAAAGATTTTATTTATTTATTTGACAGAGATAGAGACAGCCAGCGAGAGAGGGAACACAAGCAGGGGGAGTGGGAGAGGAAGAAGCAGGCTCCCAGCAGAGGAGCCTGATGTGGGGCCCGATCCCACAACACCGGGATCACGCCCTGAGCCGAAGGCAGGCGCTTAACCGCTGTGCCACCCAGGCGCCCCTTGAGTTATGTTTTTTGAGAAACAATCTGTTGAGTGTTTTGTATTTTGTCAAATGTTTTCTTCTGCATCTACTGATATCAAATGATTTGATAAATCCTACGTGATCGTGGTATATTGTGCTTTTAATGTGTTCAATTTGGTTTGCTAATATTCTGCTGATAATTTTTTTTTCTATATTCATCAGGGATTGAGCTCTACTTTTGTTTTCTTGTAGTGTCTTTATCTGGCTTTGGTATCAGGGTAATGCTGGAAATATTTTGTCCTCTTCAATTCTTTAGAAGTGGTTGAAAAGGATTGGCATTTCTTTGTTAAAATTGGTAGAATTTGCCAGTAAAACTCTCTTGTCCTGGAATTTTCTGTATTGGAAGATTTTTTATTACTGTTATGGGTTTTTTTACTTGTTATTCATCTATTTAGACTTTTTATTTCTTTCTGATTCAGTTGGTACACCATATTTCTAGAAATTTGTCTATTTCTTCTAGGTTATATAATTTCTTGGCATATAATTGTTAATAGTGATCTCTTATAATCCTATGTATTTCTGTAGTAGCAGTTTCCTCTTTCATTTCTGATTCTAGTTTATTTGAGTCTTCTCTCTTTTCTTCTTAGTCTAACTAAGAGTTTGTCAATTTTGTTTATCTCTTTAAAAAACCAGCTCTTATTGTCATTAATCTTTTTAATTATTTTTCTGCTCTCTATTTCATTTATTTCTGCCCTGATCTTATTATTTCCTTTCTTCTATGGGCTTTGGTAGATTAAATCTGATGAGTATAGTATAATCAAACTTTCTGAAGTAATATGTCCAAGATGGATTTTCATATTTGAATATCTACTTGAGATTCTCCTTGCTGGGAGAAAAAGAAAATATCCTATCAAAACCTCTTCTAAGAATATAGTGAAATATTGTGCTTCCCAATCCTTTCATCAAATGTATTTAAAATTTTTATTGTCTATGCCCTTGGCTCTGGTACCTAAATGACAGCTCATTTTATAAATTTAGTGCAACCAAGGTGACCACCCCATTCAACCAGGACACAAACTCTCTTTCCAAAAGCCAAAACTGTCAAGATAGACCATGTGGCAGGGACTGCTTAGTAGCAACCTAATACCCATTTTTCTCATCTTCCTCACAAACAGAACCATGATTTTACTCAAAGGAGCAATGTGCTCCACTTAAAAATTATTTTTCCAGCCTCCCTTGAAGCCAAGGATGTCAGAGTTACCTAAGTGGATGTTTAGGAAATTTAAAGGAGCACTGACTTAGGTAGGAGAGAAAATTTCTTGCCTTTTTTCCTTTTCCCGTCTTTTTCCTTCCCATTATCTAGAACTCACCAGACATAATCACCAGTTCTCCAGCAGCCATCTTAAACCAGAAGCAAATCCAGAGGGTTGGTGTCTTAGTTAAATAGACCTGCCATAACAAATACCAATACCATAGACTGGTTAGTTTAAACAACAGATATTTATTTTCTCACAGTTCTGGAGCTTAGAAAGTCCAAAATCACGGTATCAGCATGGTCAGTTTCTCTTGAGACCTCTCTTTTAGGTTTGTAGGCAGCAGCCATCTTGGTGTGTTCTCACATGATCTCTTCTTTGTGTACATGGAACCCTGGGAATGGAGAGAGTGGAAAGAGGCAGGAGTGCTCTGGTATTTCTTCTTATGAAGATATTAATCCTCTCCTATGAGGACCCTACTTTTATGACCTCAGTTAACCTTAACTACCTCTTTATAGGCCCTATATCTAAATACAGACACATCAATGTGTAGAGCTTTAACATTAATTTGAAATGCAGGGGGACACAATTGGGTCCATTGCAGATGGGTAGCAGAATTTTAGTAGACTCTTGTAACATGGATGCCAGCATGAAGCCACCATACAGCCCTGGACTACCTGTCTCTGAATTTTCTTTACATGAGAAAAAAAATCACTATCTCATATGAGTCATATATTTTGAATTTTCTATTGCATTGAATCAAATCTAATCCCAAACAATGTATATTCATTTATTAATTCAACAAAAGCAATGTAAGGATATACTGTGTACTGGGCATCATGCTAAGAGCTGAGAACTGCGGATAACAATCAAATCAGAGATTCCCTGCTTCTGATGAGCTCACATATTTATGGAGGACACAGACATGAATATGCAATTCAAATTTGCAGGTTATATAGAAAGGTCAAAAAGAGAAGGTGACCAAACTATTCAAAGAAAGCTTAGCTTGGAAGTTCGCACAAAACTACCCAGAGATAAACCTGTCCTTGATGGATGTGTGGAATTTCAGTAGTCTAGAGGTTGGAGTATTCCAGACACAGAAAACAGTAAGAGCCAAGGAATGGAGGCTGAAACAGTGTGGAATGGAGAGTGGGCAGTGGGCAGTTTTCTGTGATTAGAAAAAGGGAGGGTGAGGAAAGTAGCCAGAGAAGAAGCTAGAAAAGAAATAGAGGCAGTACCTTATACACAATACTAAGATTTTTTTGGATTAACCTCATGGTAATGGGATACACTGAAGGTTTTTTAAACAGTGATATTAAGAAGTGATGCTATTAGATTTCTATTTTAGGAAGATTATTGTGGAGGTGGAGTGGAGGCAGGGTAACTAGGTAGAGGACCATATGATAATACTAATAAGAGATGAAGAGAATATGAACAAGGTTAAGAGACAACATGTTAATTCCCATCCAGTTTAGTTTCAATCCAGCTTGACAGATGAGCTGCTGACCATCCGCAGATTAGCCTGCATGGACTAACTCTAACAGAGCACTATAGCAAAACTTCTTAACCCATTAAATAGTATCTTCTGAAAAATGGTCTTGACTACTGTCATTAGGCATATGTGGAGGAAATTTGGTGAAGTTATCAGATGGCAGGCCTTCTGAACATCCTGTGTTGAGGGCATACCTCCTACTTGCTACCTGCTGTCCTTGAGGCCTTGAGTTTTTTCCATTTGGGATCTCCCTACCTAGACCAGAGACCCCCAGAAGTGCTGCTCTATATCCTGGTCTGTTAACTTGAATCTACTCTCCTAATTCCTGTCTGCTCATCACATTTTCTTATTTTCAATGATCTTCTTGGACATGATACCATTCAAAATAATGTTATTGCCATGTCAGTGTCAAACTTCTGAAGCTATGTATGAATTATCCTGTGTTCGTAGAACAGAGTTCTAATTAGATATTGATATCTCATTGATTCTGAACTGTGAAAAACTTACTGTTACAGATGGCACTCTCTGGGAGTACTGTTTCTGTTCTTACTTTTCCCCTCAATATAATGTCCCTTTCTTGTCCACATGGACTTTTCTAGCATTGGATGGGGGCATACATTAGTCTCTTCCTGGGAAATGAAGCTGATTAATGGGGCATAGCAAAGGCAGAATGAAGATGAATTGGTGTCTAGCCTGTTAGAAAGTCAAATTTCAGTAAAAACACAAAAATATTAGCTTTTCCTTGACACCAATGAGGGTATATTTTATGATATTGCTTTGAAAATCACAAAGGACAGAGTGCAAATACAATGCATTTATAGTTCTTTCCCTTTCTTCATCCATTAAATAAGCAAGCAATTTTTTTCCTTAAATTTAAAATTTACTAATCACTTTTAAATTATTTTTAAATTATAGATTTATTTTATCTGAACATCTCTATAATGTCTAAATCCACACATCATTTTTACACACAAATGCACCACATATGATTTTGTTCAAAGTAGACCATATAAAAAAAAAAGTGGGAGACTCCAAAGAAAATGTGATTTCTTTCCAAGAAGTCCACTGTGTTCTGATTTCAAATATTGACTTTTTTCTGGAAGTATCCGGTTTAAATTGTCTACACACCAAGCTGGATTCTCAGATGGAACACTCAAAATCATGGACATATTTCTATACATATTTTTAAAGTTCATTCACATTTTGTTTGAAAGTTGCAATAAATCATCTTAATTTGAATCACTCCACAAGCTTATGTGCCTTTCTAAACCTTCCCTTTGAATATAAACCATAAGAATATACTTTTGCTTTAATCATTTCTTTTCTGTTTTGATACTGTTTCAAAAGTTCAGTGTGTGCTTGTTTTCATTGTTGATTTTATTTGTTTTTTCTCCCATTGAGCAAATATTTTGGACATCTACTACCTGACAGATTCTACACTGGGAAGTGTAGAGATGCAAAGATTAATAAGATTCATGTAAAGATTAATATTAATAAAGATTAACAATTCTTTACATACAAAGGGCTCTCAGTCACACAGGAGAGCTAATATTATCATGCATTTTTAGAGGACTTTGTAGCTTACAAAACATTTTCAAATACATTATTACATTCAAATGTCTTTATAACTACCTCTACAGATGGACAAACTCCATCACTTCTCAGGAAGTCTTGCTTCACAGTTGATTACTGTGACAGTGGGTTTCAATTGGAATGCAACAAAAATCACCTGAGAAGGTTAAAAAATGACCATTGCCTGGCTCCCTTTCCAGAAATGCAGATTTTCTTGGTCTGAGGTAAGGTCTGGGCATGGGCTATTTTTCAACGTTCATGAGACGATTCTACTATGCAACCATAGTTGAAAAGCACTGCTCTGCTTTTCTTAGACTGTTCTCATTCTCCTTGGACATCATACTGTTTCCCATCTCTATGTCTTTGCTCCTTTGTCCCTGCACTTTCTACTTCATACTGAAGTCCCACACATGTCTTATTCTATGTCTTATTCATAAGGACTGTATCTTGCTCATCTTTTAAGGGCCAGTTCCTAGCATAGTACTTTGTGCACAGTAGGAGATGAGTAAGTGTTTCTGGAACTAAATTTGACTTGATCACCAAATATGCTAGTTTGTGTTATTGCTTCTACCTCTGCATCATCCCTCATTGTGGTCTCCCTCACCAAGGGATAAAAATCTTTCATCTGATTAGATCAACTAATTCATTTTTGTCTCCTTCTCACCCAAGTCCTGGGTTAATTTTCCTGGGGCAAGGCAGGAAAACAAATTAAGTGGTACTGTGATGTTCTATACTCAAAATCATTCCTCACTAATTCTTATCATTTCAAACCCCAACTCTCTCTTCCCATGCTTCATTTCCCAGGAGAGGAAGGAATGTGGCCCTTGACTTCCACTACCCAGCTAATCTAACCAAGTTTTGTATCAGAAACTTTACAAGATGTTTATTAAAACACAATTTGTTCCACTGACCCTTACGGATACACCCAGCTGGGTCAGAATTCAAAATGCACACCTAGTTTAGGCCTTAACTCTGGAATCTACAGCATTCAGTCAACACTCAGGAAATTTATGTCTGAACAATAGGTCATTAGAATGTATTTTTCTGATAGGATTAATGTTCTTTCTCAGAAATACAAAATCAAATAATTGTATTCTGCAAATAAACTATCAGTATCTCTAAAATAATTTCTAAAAATTAATACCATAATAGAAATAATTTATACCAGTTCAACATTATGATGTTCAACAACTTTATCCTATTGATGTTTGCAAAACTGACATATACTACATATATAAGTAGTATATCTCAATGTGTGTGTATCTGTGTGTGTATACATGTATGTATGTGTGTATGTGTCTATGTATACATGCACATATAAAATATGTTATATACACTGACAGTAAATACAAGATCTCTGGATTATAGACGAGATTACTAACACATAGCATTTCAGCTCCAGTTCCCCACAGGCGCCAGGATGAGGACCATTACTCACCTGGTCATGCAGTGAGATTTGCATCAGAGGAGTGGAACCCTGAAATTATGACCCAGAGTTTATATAGAGCAGCTGTCACATCTGTACCTCTCTCCTGCTCTCCAAAGAGAACTTCACTCTGGAATGTAGCCAGATTTTTCCTGGGGAATAGAGGGAAGGCTCTACCCTGGATGTGAGCAAATGGCTCTGGGGAGATAATTCTCTAAATCTCTCTGGAGCATTGCACAATCTCTATTTTTCAGCAAGTTTGCTATGAAATCACAAATCCCAAACTATGCAAAAATAGGAAAATATTCATGGAGACTTGTCTCCCCGAAAAAAGTACAGATATTTTCTGCATATAATTTAGAACAATAAGCTAGCATCCTTACTCCTTGATGGAAAATATTTCCATCCTAGTATTTCATGAGTTTCCGCAAATCCTAGATGCTAGATAAAGTAGTCATATTACCCACTCAATAATGACATATATCATCATCTGCAACAAGTTCACTTTCCCCACACTTGAGATTCTGGACAAAGTCATTAGAATAACCTGACATATGTCTGCCAGATTGTTAAACATTCTAGATTTATTGGGACACAAAAGTGAAATGGCTTCCTATCATGCTAATGCTGCTTTCACTGTGCCAGAAAGAATCTCCATTTCTGATCTCTTGTGAAATCTCAGTTGCCATAATCACTTTCAGTTTTCCAGTTATTTTCAGTCAAAAAGTCTAGTCAAATTTAATTATTTCAAACTTTAACCTCATATCCTCCTATCCCCTGGGTCAAGTTTAGCTTTGACTTGAAGAATACAGAATGAGCAAGGGGCACAGTTTGCTCCTTATAACATCATCTTGTCCCCTTTCTGGATCCCTTTCTCTTTTGGCATGTTGGGAGGAGAAGTGGAAGATCATAAGCAAATGCTTCTGACCTGTCTCTTGCTACAGTAGCCTTCCCTGTGAAATGATCTTGATCTGATGGTTCCCTAATAGCCATGTAATTGGGTTCTTTAAAGGACCTTTATGGGGACTTCTAACCGCACAGTTTCTGCATGGGAGATGTGTTCCAGCTTGAAGTTTTGAATCTATCAGTTTCTTTCCATAGTGATCTTGCCTCTGGGTTGCCCTTGCTGGAAGACCTTTGATCCACAGGTGTTGCACCCATGACAAATAGTGGGAGTGAGTTGTACCCATCCTGCACTGTTGTCCCTTCCCTCAGTCCTTTCCCCATCTCTCTAATCTATGTCCCTCCAGTTCCCTTTCCTCTGCTCCATTCAACACTTAGGGCTTTCAGCAAATCTTCTGCCTTGGCATACATCCCACCAAATAATGAGATGCCAGACTCCCATTATGACTTACTCTTCTAGTCTCCAAAGTGAGTCTTTTGGATCCCTTGATTTGGGGACCAAAAAGAGCAGCATTCTATCTCCTCCATGAAAGGGAAGGAGAAATTCCAGCTCTCTTGTCTTAGACTCCAGTCATTCTCAAATTTCTCTAGTCTTCTCATAAAGACCAATGGGCAGGGTATACTGATGTTTGAAGTAAAGGAGCCAATCTGGTCACCTTTCAATAGGACCTGAAGAGGTCTGGCCTTAATAAGACTCATTAAATAACCTTATTAGAAAATTAAGCTGACTAACCTGTTGTTTTCTTCTTGTTCACCTAATTATTCTATATATTGAAATTTCTAGTCCTATAATTTGCTTCCGATACATATAAATGCTCTCTTTTTACTTAGGTCACTGAGTATTCTGCCTTCTGCCATTCAGAACTTTCTCAAAACACATTGCTCTTTCTAGACTAATTATTTTTCACTCTCTAATACTAAAAGCGATTGGCACTAAAGATGTTCCAACTGGCAAAGACCATCATGAACTCAGTCCAAATTTTCTCCATTAACCTGTAAGAACAGTTGATTTCAAAAGGTGAAGTGGTTTATCTAAGGTTATTGAGTTAATCAGTGGCAAAGATGGAACCAGCATTCTGGCCTCCTGACTTCTGAGGGGGAGATTTCCCGATACATCATGTTGCTTGTGCTCAAATCAGCATGACCTAAAAACAAAATTCACATGAACTGAAAACATGCAGCTAATTACACTTATTAGATGATATATCCACTTAAAGGAGTGTGAAAAATCATGTCATGCCGCAAAGGATCAAATAATCACTTTCTATATTTTATCATCTATCATATACCATGTGTTCCTGTTGATTCAGGCAAGTTAAATATTAATGCTGAGTCATACTTAAAAGTTGGCATAATGTATTTGGGAGGCAGTTGGGAAAGACATCATTGCACAGAAGTGTATATTCAGAAGAGATAGCAAGTTTGGCATAAGACCATTTAAAACAAGTTTCCAGGCAAAGTATGTCATTTTGCAGCTGTTTCCTGCATCTGTAACAACCCCACTACAGTTAACCAGTTTAAGCTGGAGGTATCAGGATGTAACCTGGGAGTATGCCTGTTGATGACTCCCCTGGGTGCTGGGGAATTTTAGTATAAGCAATTACTAAAATATCTATAATATGTAAGACATACTTAAGATCAATAAATAAACAGAACTATAACCCTGAACCAGCTTTTCTACAAGCTTCAAGTTGAACTAACTTTGCCAAAACATTTGTGGGGAATATACATTTTTAAAAGAAAATCGAGGTGTGCATATCTTTCAGGAATGTCTTTGGAAATATTTATGGGAGGATAATCCTGACACCAGGGATAAGGAGTAGAGCCCAAGAAAACTAATTTAGTTCCATAAAGTGGACATTCCAAAGTCCAAAACAGGAAAACAGAAGAGCAAGGGAACTGTATATATGGACTGAGAGATTTATAGAGTGTTTATATATGTAGTGATATGGCTCCTCAGCCCAGCTTCCCTATTTGGGCTTATTCGTATAACTAATCTTTATTGAGTTCCTAACTTCTGCCAGTAGTGGGAATCTAAGAATATTATACAAGACATGGTCTCTACTATTTAGGAATTTATTACTTCTTTGGGAAATGAAGGAGAATACCAAACACCACACTACAGATGACATTAATAATAATGCCTCCTCATCTTGCTGGGCATCTCCCTTGCTCCTTGGGGATGCTCATATCTTTCCTACTAGAGGTTAAGCTCTCAGGGAATATTGATTGTGTCTTATTGATCTTTGAGGCCCTTGTACTGCCTGGAAAAAAGCAAATATTTCATAAATAAAAGGGATAACTTTGTGAATGAAGCTTTGCAGTTCATATAGAGCTTTTAAGTTCATGAAGCCACTTGGCTAATAGTCTCCATAACCCTATGAGATGAACAGAGCCTATTTGATTACTTCTGTTTCACAATGAAAATGGGGTTCAGAGGGCTTAAATTGGTTTCCAACTTAACAAGTGACAGAAGTGGGGCTAAAGCCTATCTTCCCATTCCCTCTGTTTCTACAGCACTATGCTACCTCCTTCGTATGTGATAAGAGATCTGTAAGTGTAGTGGATGTTTGGAAAAGGGAAAGATCACGTGAGTAAGCAAAAAAGACTTCACGAAAAAGATGACATTGAGTTTAAAGTTTTACTTCAGGACTTCTCTATTATTAACTTTATTTCATCTAACATTTTTTACTTGCTATTTTATTTTTACTCTGCATCATATTGAAGATACTATTTTAAGTTGAAAGTTTCTAGAGAAGAAAGTAGGGTACTTTGTATATGGAGAATATTATTCTGAATGTCTTTTGGTAATAAGTACTTGATTTTCAACAACTGGGTAATTGCCCATCTTAAAATTTTAAGACTTAGATGCATACAATTATAGAGCTGGAAGTGGACTGTAGAAATAATGTAGTAAAGTGGTCTCTAACATTTTTGCCACCCAGGGGCCTTTTATAAGCACTCCCCACCTCCAATAATTCTCCTGATTTCTAAATATTTTCCCATTTTATTTAGTCCAAAGTCAAAGACATGGCACCAGCCTTCAAGAAAATCACAAACTAATGAGAGATATAAATCTCTAAATAAATAAGTGAATAATAAGCATGTTCTCCCTTCCCTGCCCTTTTAATCTTCATTGCAATAAATGGTGCCACTGTTCATCTAAATGCCCATGTCCCAAATCTAGATTTTATGTTAGCCCATACCCAATTCATTAGAAGTTTACCGGCATGATTTCAGCACCTAATGCAGGTCTCTACTCAATTATCACTTCCTTAGAAAGAACTTCTTTAATATAGCCACTTTCCCCAACCTCTGTCACCTTCTAGCCTCTCAAACTGTTTTATTTCTATTCCTGGCAACTGTTTCATATTAGTTCCATCTTTATTTATATATTATTTATTTCATACTAGACTGTATGAAAAAGTCATAAGGTAAGGATTTGGCATTATTCTCTGCTATATCATCCGCTACTAGAGTACATAGAAGACAATAAATATTTGTATAGATTAATAGATGAATTAATATAAAAACAAATGGATAATGAAATGGATGAGTACATGAAGAAAATGATACAGTGGGGATGCAATGAAAAGGAATGACTAATTATACCTGAAAGATACACTAAAGATTGGTGGCAATGAGCTGGGCTTTAAAGAAATTAGTAGAAGCTAACAAGACAGATTAGGTAGGGAGGAGCAGTGTTGGCTAAGGAAATGGACAAAGAATAAAAGTGGGCATGGATGTTTCAGTGAATGATTATGTGCATGAGAAATAGTAGGTGATGAGGCAGTTTGTTAGACTGAAGCCATATATTAAAAGGTCTTGTATGCTTGCTAAGGACTTTTGACTTGTTCTCTGTGTAATACAGATAGATTTTAAAAACAGAAATACCATGAGCAGATCTGTGGTGGCCATGGGTTGGGTGCACTTCACAAAGGAGAAGAGAGTCAAAGACATGATTTAGGACATTTTTACAACACTACCGACTGTGGGTCAAGTACCTAGACCAAGGGTGTACCCATGGACAGGGAGAGGGAAAGACATAAGCAATATTTCAGAAGTAAAACGAAATAACAGAATTAAACGGCTACTTTTGAAGAGAGATGAAGAAGCTGAAGAGAGATCTGAGCTGAAGAGAGAAGCTGAAGAGAAATTTTACAATGCCTTACTTAGGAAATGTGCAGAGGGTGATGGCTTAATAAAAATAGAAAGCCAGAAGAAGAGTCAGAGAAAATAAGGAGAGATATGAGTTCAGTTTAAAGCAACAGTAGAACATGTGGTAGTTGATATTTGTCAGGTAGTTGGATAGTTAACATTCAAGTCTTATTGAGAAATTGAGTTGAGAGAGATTGACTTGAAAAAATACAGTCACAAGATTATAGGTGGTCGTTGATTCCATGGAATGAACTTCATGTATTAGTAAGTACTTTTGCACCTTTAGCATATAAAACAAAACTTCTAGTCAGAGCTACTAATTAGGAACCCATACTAACACAACTGTTGATAACATAAAACAAAGGAACTTGAATTTTCAGTGAGCCTTTGATGAATACATTATTTCTGAAAATTTTTTAAAGATTTTATGCATTTATTTGAGAGAGAGAGAATGGGAGTGAGTGGGAGTGAGAGGGAGAGACAATCTGAGGCAGACACCACACTGAGTGCAGAGCCCAACACAGGGCTCAATCCCACAACTGCAAGATCATGACCTGAGCCAAAACCAAGAGTGGGACTTTGAACCAACTGAGCCATCCAGGTGCCACTCTGAATTTTTTAATACACTGTCAATAACATGCACTCCTTATTCTTCATGAATATTTGTGAGGGAAGGAGTGAAGGGCCTTTAAATGAGGAGCCAATGACCTAGTCTAATTTTTTAGGGAAAACAAAGAAGCTAAAACCTTAAACCCTGGGTGATATATCAGTCTAACATTAATTCTTACTTTGAAAATATGTATGTAGGATCCATGGTCACAGAAACTGCTTAGATCACTTTTAGGACTTCCCCTTAGTTCATTTGATATACCAGTAAAATACAGACTGATCAATGTTTTGTCCTACAGACCAAATTCTGGTACAGCTGCCATCCTATCTTTACCTAAATCCCTTATTCAGAGGATGAAGGAGATGTGCAGAGGTCAACAAGAAGGACCATGAGAGAAAGGAACAAGATAGAAAAAATTTTGCAAGGTCTAGTCCATAAAGAAACAAAAGCAATATTAGGAAGTATTGTCCCTAGTTTCTAAATAATATAGCTAGATTGTCAATTTCTTTGAAGTAAATTAGAAGAATATCAGATCATGTGAAAATGGACCTGCTTAAAAACAGAAATTATTCAGTTTAACTGAGGAGGAAATGCTAGTCTTTCTTAAAGATTTTTTTCTTTCAAGTTTTTATTTAAATTCTGGTTAGTTAACATACAGTGCGATATTAGTTTCAGGCATAGATAGAATTTAGTGATTCATCACTTACATACAACACCCAGTGCTCGTCACAACAAGCGCCCTCCTTAATACCCATCATCTATTTAACCCATCCCCCCACTCACCTCCCTCCAGCAGCCCTCGGTTTGTTCTCTATAGTTAAGACTCTTTTATGGTTTGCCTCTCTTTTTCCCCTCTATGTTCATCTGCTTAACTTCTTAAATTCCACATATGAGTGAAATCATATGGTATTTGTCTTTCTCTGACTGACTTATTTCACTGAGCATAAAACACTCTAGCTCCATCCACGTCATTGTTGATGGCAAGATTGCACTCTCTGTTGACTGAGTAGTATTCCATTGTGTGTGTGTGTGTGTGTGTGTATACCACATCTTCTTTATCCATTCATCAGTCAATGGACACTTGGGCTCTCTCCATGATTTGGCTATTGTTGATAATGCTGCTATAAACATCAGGATGCATGTATCTCCTTGAATCATTATTTTTGTATCCTTTCTCTGTTAATTCCTAGTAGAGTATTTGCTGCACATAGGGTAGTTTTTTTTTTTTAATTGTTTAAGGAACCTCCATGCTATTTTACAGAGTGGCTGTACTAGTTTGCATTCTCACCAGCAATGTAAGTGGATTCCACATTCTCCCCAACATCTGTTGTTTCCTGTGTTAATTTTAGTCGTTCTGACAGGTATGAGGTGATAGCTCATTGTAGTTTTGATTTGCAGTTCCCTGACGAGGAGAAATGTTGAGCATCTTTCCTTGTGTCTCAGCCAGCTGGAGGGTTTCCTTGGAAAAATGTCGTTCATGTCTTCTGCCCATTTCTTAACTGAATTATTTGGGTTTCACATGCTGAGTTTTATAAATTCTTTATAGATTTTTGATACTAACCCTTTATCAGAGATCAGATATCAGATATGTTGTTTCCAGATATCTTCTGCCATCCCATAGGCTGCTTTTTAGTTTTGTTGATTGTTTCCTCTGCTGTGCAGAAGCTTTTTATCTTGATGAAATCCCAATAATTCATTTGTGCTTTTGTTTCCTTCACTTCTGGAGACATATCTAATAAGAAGATGCTATGACTAATGTCAAAGAGGTTGCTGCCTGTGTTCTCCTCTGGGATTTTGATGGTTTCCTGTCTCATATTTAGGTCTTTCATTATTTTGAATTTATTTTTATCTATGGTATAAGAAAGTGATCCAGTTTCATTCTCCTGCCTGTTGCTGTCCAGTTTTCCCAACACTATTTGTTGGAGAGACTGTCCTCTTTCCATTGGATATTTTTTCCTGCTTTGTTGAAGATTAGTTGACCATACAGTTGTGGGTCCATTTCTGGGTTTTCTATTCTGTTCCATTGTTCTATGTGTCTGTTTTTGTGCTAGTACTGTACTGTCTTGATGACTACAGCTTTGTAATATAGCTTGAAGTCTGGAATTGTGTTGCCTCCAGTTTTGTTTTTCTTTTCCATGATTGCTTTGGCTATTTGTGGTCTTTTGTAGTTTAATACAAATTTTAGGGTTGTACTAGTTCTGTAAAAATTGCTGGTGGTATTTTGATAGTGACTGCATTGAATATGTAGATTGTTTTAGGTCATATAGACATTTTAACAATGTTTGTTCTTCCAGTCCATGAGAATGCTTTTCCATTTCTTTGTGTCCTCTTCAATTTCTTTCATGAGTGCTCTATGGTTTTCAGAGTACAGATCCTTTACATCTTTGATTAGGTTTATTCCTAGGTATCTTATGGTTTTTGGTGCAGTTGTAAATGGTACCAGTTCCTTGATTTCTCTTTCTGCCACTTCTTTATTGGTGTATAGGAATGCAGCAGATTTCTGCACATTGATTTTATATCCTGCAACTTTGCTGAATTCATTTATTTGTTCTATTTTTTAAAGAAGTCTTTTGGATTTTCTACCTAGAGTATCATGTTGTCTACAAATAGTGAAAGTTTGCCTTCTTCCTTACCAATTTCGGATGCCTATTATTTCTTTTTTGTTATCTGATTGCTGAGGCTAAGACTTCCAGTTAAATAGTAATGGTGAGAGTGGACATCCCTGTCTTGTTTCTGACCAAAGAGGAAAACCTCTCAGTTTTTCCCCATTGAGGATGATATTAGCTGTGGGTTTTTCATATGTGGCCTCTATGATGTTGAGTTATATTCTCCCTGTCCCTCCTTTGTTGAGGGTTTTTATCAAGAATGGATGCTGTACTTTGTCAAATGCTTTTTCTGCATCTATTAAGAGGATCATATGGCTCTTTTCCTTTCTTTTATTAATGTGGTGTATCATGTTGATTGATTTGTGAATATTGAACCACCCTTGCAGCCCAGGAATAAATCCCACTTGGTCGTGGTGAATAATCCTTTTAATGTACTGTTGGATTTGATTCACTAGTATTTTTTTGAGAATTTTTGCATCCATGTTCACCAGGGATATTAGTCTATAATTCTCTTTTTTTAATGGAATCTTTGTCTGGTTTTGGAATCAGGGTAATGCTGGCCTCATAGAATGAGTTTGGAAGTTTTCCTTCCATTTCTATTTTTTGGAGAAGTTTGAGAAGAATAAGTATTAACTCTCCTATAAATGTTTGGTAGAATTCCCCTGCGAAGCCATCTGACCTTGGGCTTTTGTTTGTTGGGAGATTTTTTATTACTGATTCAATTTCTTTGATGGTCATGTGTCTGTTCAGGTTTTCTATTTCTTCCTGCTTCAGTTTTGGCAATTTATATGTTTTTAGGAATTAACCCATTTCTTCCAGATTGCCCAATATGTTGGCATATAATTTTTCATAATATTCTCTTATAATTATTTGTATTTCTGTGGTGTATGTTGTGATCTCTCCTTTCTCATTCATGATTTTATTTATTTGGGTCATTTCACTTTTCTTTTTGATAAGTCTGGCTAGGGGGTTATCAATTTTATTAATTTCTTCAAAGAACAAGCTCCTGGTTTCATTGATCAATTCTAGTGGTTTTTGTTTTTATTGTTGTTTCTATATCATTTATTTCTGTTCTAATCTTTATTATTTCCTTTCTTCTGATGGCTTTAGGCTTCATTTGTTTTTCTTTTTCTACTTCCTTTAGAAGTAAGGTTAGATTCCATATTTGAGATATTTCTTGCTTCTTGAGGCAAGCCTGTATTGCTCTATCCTTCCCTCTTATGACTGCTTTTGCTGCATCCCAAAGGTTTTGAACCATTATGTTTTCATTAGTGTTTGTTTCCATGTATTTTTTAAATTTCTTCATTAATTTCCTGGTTGACCCATTCATTGTTTAGTAGGATGTTCTTTAACCTGCATGTATTTGGGATCTTTCCAAATTTTTTCTTGTAGTTGACTTCAAGTTTCATAGCATTGTGGTCAGAAAATATGCATGGTATGATCTCAATCTTTTTGTACTTGTTGAGGGCCAATTTGTGACCTAGTATGTGATCTATTCGGGAGAATGTCCCATGTGCCCTCAAAAAGAATGTGTGTTCTGTTTTAGGATGGAATGTTCTGAATATATCTGTTAAGTCCATCTGGTCCAGTGTGTCATTTAAAGTCATTGTTTCCCTGTTCGTTTTCTGCTTAGATGATCTGTGCATTGCTGTAAGTGGGGTGTTAAAGTCCCCTACTATTATCCTGTTATTATCAATATTATGTTTGCTATTAATTGCTTTTTATATTGGGGTGCTCCCAAGTTGGGGGCATAAATATTTACAATTGTTAGATCTTCCTGTTGGATAGATCCCTTTTTTTTATGATGTAGTGCCCTTCTTCATCTCTTGTTATAGTCTTTGGTTTAAAATCTAGTTTATCTGATACAAGTATTGCTACTCCAGCATTTTTTTTTATCTTCATTTGCATGATAAATTGTTCTCCATCTGCTCACTTTCAGTCTACTGCTGTTAGGTCTAAAATTAGTCTCTTGTAGGCAGCATTTGGATGGGTCTTGTTTTTTTTAGTCATTTTGACACCCTATGTCTTTTGATTGAAGTATTTAGTCCATTACATCAGAGTGATTATTGATAGATATGAATTTAGTGCCATTGTATTACTTGTTAAGTCATTTTTTTCTGTAGATTTTCTCTGTTCCTTTCCATTCTTTATTGCTTTTGACTTTTTTTCTCCCACTTAGAGTCCCCTTTAATATTTCTTTCAGGGCTTGTTTAGTGGTCACAAACTCCATTAGTTTTTGTTTTTCTGGGAAACTCTTTATCTCTCCTTTATTCTGAATGATAGCCTTGCTGGATAGAGGATTCTTGGCTGCATATTTTTCCCATTCAGCACATTGATATATCATGCCACAGCCTTCTGGCCTGCCAAGTTTCTGTGGCAAGATCTGCTGATAACCTTATTTGTCTTCTCTTGTAAGTTAGGAACTTCTTTTGTCTTGCTGCTTTTAGGATTTTTTCTTTATCTCTACACTTTGCAAATTTAAATATGACATGTCTTAGTGTTGGCCTGCTTTTGTTGACTTTGATGAGAGTTCTCTGTGCCTCCTGGATTTGGATCTCTACTTCCATCCCAAGACTAGGGAGGTTTTCAGCTATCGTTTCCTCAAATAAACCTCCTGCCTCCTTTTCTCTCTTTTTCTGAGACTCCTATGATAAGAATCTTATTATATTTTATGGAGTTGCTGAGTTCCCTAAGTCTACATTTATGATCCAGTATTTTTCTTTCCCTCTTCTTTTCAGCTTCATTATTATCCATAATTTTATCTTCTATATCACTTATTCATTCCTCTGTTTCTTCCATCCTTGTGGTCATTACAACCAGTTTGTTTCACATCTCAGTTATAGCAATTTTTATTTCAGCCTGACTAGTTTTTAGGTCTTTTGTCTCTGTGGTAAGGGATTCCCTGGTGTCTTCTATGCTTTTCTCAAGCCCAGCTAGTATCCTTATGATTGTTGCTTTAAATTCTGGATCACACATATTACTTATATCTGTTTCAATTAGAGCCCTGGTTATGAACTTTTCTTATTCTTTCTTTTCGGATGAATTTCTTCATCTTGGCATTTTGTCTAGGTTGCTGTCTTGTCTGCATTAAGAAAGCTTGTTATTTTTCTTACTCCTCAGAGTAATGGCTTTATAAAGAAAAGGTCATATATTTTTCTGGGCCTGGCACTTCAGGAAGTGTCTCTGGTGTATGCTGTGTGCTCTGCTGCTGTGTTTTGACTATTCTTTCCCTCAGGTCAGTTCTCTTCAGAGTTTCTCCTTACCTGCTATGGAGAGTGTTTGGATCTTGGCCAGAGCATTATGAGTTTTAACTAGGTGTTCTCTGGTCTGCTTGTTAAAAGAGACAGAAGATAGTTGATGCTATTTCCACTAAAGGTGAAGCATTGCAGAACTCTGTGGTCAGTAGATGTGGTGCAGGGGGTGGGGGTTCTGGTCTTCTGGGTGAGGGGTCCACTGCACTGGTTCTCAGGCACACTAGCCTGAGAAAAGCAGCACCACAGAGTGCAGAGTAGCAGGGCTTGGTGTAAGTGATTTAGACCACCAGCTTTGGTGCTGTGCTGCTCACTGCAGTTAGTTTATGCTGAGGGGCAGGAGAGGGAAATGGTGCCCACCAAGCTCTTTTGTCCTTGGAATGGCAATGCCACCTCTCCCATATATACTCCAAGAAGAGGGAACAATTTCTCCCAGTGCGTCCCAGGGGATCCTGAGATCACACTGTCTGTTCCTGGACTCTCTGTCCTCCTTCTCCATAGGAGCACTGAAGCACTCACAGGGCTCCACATTGGCTATGCCACAGACCTCTTAAATTCCAGCCTTTGAGCCCCACTGGTTGTAAAAACTCATGCATTTTAGCTCCTCTCATTTCCCAAGCCAATGGCTTTAGGAAGTGTTTTCCTTGTGCAATCCCCTATGCACTTCTCTCTCTCTCTCTCTCTCTCTCTCTCTCTCTTCTCTCTCCATGACCAGGGTTTCCTCTTTGCCATAGCACTTGTGATCTATTCCTCCCCCAGATCATATTTCCACACCTCCTACCTTCCATGATGTAGCCTTTTCTCTCCCTCTACTTGTATAGTTCGTTCTGTTAGTCCTTGGATTGATTTCCTGGGTATTCAGAATGATTTGATATTTATCTAGCTGAGTTCAAGGGACCAGGCAAGCCTAGGGTCCTCCTACTACTCTGCCATCTTAGCTCTGATCTAGTCTGTTTTAAGATTAAAACCTATTTAAGGATTATTAGAAAAACTAAAATTTACCTTTCTATAATGTATATCTACAATATTTTTAAATTTCCTGTTAAATTATTATTATTATTCTTTATCATTTGACATCATTAGTCCTTTTAAACTGGCCAATAACATTAAACATGACCCCACACCATGGAGGCTTACCATGGGAAAGATGACTTTGGTGCCATGCAACATGTAGGTAACATTAGTTACCAGTCACAACTGCAATGTGGACATTTTGTTCTTGGCATTTTCAGCACCCATTTCTCAACTCTTAGAAATCCAAGGTATTCATAATTTCATTTTTACAGGATTTCTGACTTTCAATTCTACCTTCTTTCTTACACCCCAGTAAAAATTATTTTTCCTCTCATCTAACTGCCACAGGCTAAGTTTTTGAGAAGAGATGTAGCCCAGACTGGTTAGAAATCCATTCTGGCACTCCCTAGCTATGTTAATGATGTTGGACAAGGTAGGGAACCTCTGTAAGACTCGTTTTCATCATCTGCACACTAAAGACAATTTAACCATACTGTAAGCTTGTTTTGAGGTTTGGATGAGATACTATAAGGAAGGTCCTTATCTTCATAGATGGCATATAGTCTTTCAAAATTTAAGTACATTGTTTAAAATAATTCAACTGACTGGTCAGCTTCAAACCTTCAGGGTATACTTGCACTTTAAAATTGGAATGTATAGGCTTATTTGTTTCTTATAGATGCAATAAATAACAACAAACATTTATATGTGATTATTATGATTTACCTGTAATGTCTTACTTAATCTTCAAACAATTCAAAATAAGTCAAGCAGAGAAAGACAATTATCATATGGTTTCACTCATTTATGGAACATAAGAAGTAGGAAGATCAGTAGGGGAAGAAAGGGAAGAAGAAAGGGGGGGTAAACAGAAGGGGGAATGAACCATGAGAGACTCTGGACTCTGGGAAACAAACTGAGGGCTTCAGAGGGGAGGGGGGTGGGGGAATGGGATAGGCTGGTGATGGGTATTAAGGAGGCCACGGATTGCATGGTGCACTGGGTGTTATATGCAAGTAATGAATCATGGAACATTACATCAAAAACTAGGAATGTACTGTATGGTGACTAACATAATATAATAAAAAATATTATTATAAAAAAATCTTCAAACAATTCTATGAGGAAAGTTACAATAATAGGCCAGTCTTACAGATAAGGAAACTGAGGCACAGACTGGTTAAGTAACTGGCCCAAGACTATACATCTGACAAGTACCAGAGTTTGTATTCAAAGGCAAGCCATCTGGCTCCAATTCAAATTGAGAATTTTTCCCATTTTTAAATTTTTTTCTCTATTCCCAAAAGTTTAGGGGGGGGAAGAGGTGGAGCAGCAATTTTGAGTCAAAAGAAAAAATGCTTCAGGGGAAGAACAAAGGTGAAATTGAGAAAATATTGACATAAAAGGAAACAAACAAGGGAGAGGCAATGAAGAAAGATAAGAGCTCCCAGTATGCACCAAAATTCTCAGTTTGGAGAGTTCTTTATTGCAATCAAGAAAATACGAAAACTGAAGACAGAAGAAAGTCACTTTAAAATTGAAAACAAACATATAACAACAAATTGGATTTAAACTTTCAAAAATAGGTTTTTTCAGCTAGATAAATCAATACCAGAGTAATATTCCCAACTTGCCTGTGAAGCTTCATCATTGGATTAGGAATAAGGACACCAGATCCTTGTTCCTGCTCAGTAGCTTATCACACAGGTGCAATCAATTATTCCAAGAAGCAGCGTGGAGGAAACTAAGGGAAGATCATGCCCAGGCGGAAAGAAACAGTAGTGCAAAGAATATCAAGGCCTAGAGAATGGGAGCGCTAACACGCAAATGGGCTCAGAACAGTGCTTACTAGATATACCAGTCTCCAACATGGTTTTCATCCTGGATGGGTTGCTAAGGACAGTCACCTGAGAGATATCCTTTTTTTTTTTTTTTTTAAGATTTTGTATTTATTTATTTGACAGAGAGACAGCCAGCGAGAGAGGGAACACAAGCAGGGGGAGTGGGAGAGGAAGAGGCAGGCTCCCAGCGGAGGAGCCCGATGTGGGGCTCCATCGTGGAACGCTGGGATCACGCCCTGAGCCGAAGGCAGATGCCTAACGACTGTGCTACCTAGGCGCCCCGAGAGATATCCTTTTTATAACTGCAGGGAATACCTAACTCCCCGCCTCTGCTTCCTTTATGGCACAGATATAATCATCTTAAAGAGAAACCAAGCAAGAAAAGAAAGAAAAATATGTTCTTAAAATTTTTATTGCATTCTGCCATTTACATATTTCATTTATAAAGTGAGCAGATAGCTGAGATAATTTCCGAGGTTCTTTAAAGTTCTATTGCTCAATGAAAACTTGAAGAATGAGTGAGATTCTGGCTATCTCTCACATAAGGGAAAAAAAGAAATTTTCAGGAAATATATTTATACAACAAAGATGTTTTTGTAATCTGTACCATTGAGAATTTGAAAACAAAGTATCAATAAATAAATGTTGAATAATCTATAATATATCTAAATTACGAAGTGTTATATAGCCATTATTTAAAATTCAACTATGATTATGAAGAGGTTATATAACAAACAAATGCTTGAATTAAAATAAATGGCACAATAAAAATGTATATCAAATGATCACATACAGTGTAAATTTATACAATGTTTTATGTCAATTACATCTCAATAACGTTAGGGGAAAAAGTAATGAGAAACGATTTAAAATTTTATGTACACTATCATCACAATCATGATTGAAAATGCTGAAAATGCATAGGAAAAAAGACTAGCTAGAAATACACAAACTGTTACTATTGGTTTTCAATGGGTGATAGAAGTATGCAGGCTTTTTTCCCCCTGCTCTTCTGATCTCGTGTGAATACGTTATTTTTATAGAAGTTAAAAATAAAATAAATTTTATAGAAGTTAAAAATAAAATAAAATTTATTGATATATATTTGGGGATTTTTTTTCTTCCAAATGTTTTACTTATTTTATATTGCAGCCAGCACTGGGTAACAGAGAACAAGCAGACTTTGGCCCTGGTGACTACAAGTGATACATACTAGAAGCCTTAACTAGGAAACGATTATATGGACAGTCATGTCACCTGGTGGAACATAGACCAACTTATTTGTAATATAGACCCCAGAGATCACCTCCAATCTGATTCTCTCACCCTGTGAAAACTTATTCATTTGTTAATGGCAGGATTCCTGCTGATGCAATATGAAATCATTTTACCAGACATCACACATCCTTCATGACAGTAAAGTGTTCTGAGGACATTTTTTCTTTCACTATAATCTAGGCTGTATCCTGATTTTTAGCCAGTAACACTATATAAATTCATTAGTTCCACACCTTGCCTTTATGGAAGCAAATCTACAAAGTAATGTTTGTTTATCTTCCCATAAACTTGTTTTCATTTAGCTACTTCTGGCCTCATGAGAGAAAAGCACAAAGAAAAACCTACATTTTGTCACAATTCAGACCTTTGAAGAACTTTCAAACCATCAACTTGCAGATGGTTTGAGAAATGCTAATGAATTTCAATAGAGGGAAAATACCATCAATCACTAATTTGCTTAGTTTTGTTAGCCAACTCCTTTTGCCCTCTAGAGAGCAAGAGAAGTGACTCCAAGAGGAATAGGGAGATGTGAATACATAACTTCCAGTCTCAAAACCACATTCCCTGGCAGCCCTTGTGGGGTTTGTTCTAAACCCCATGCACCAGCAATCTCTATCTTGGAAAATCCTGCCTGGCATCAATCAAGCAACAGGAGATGGTCTCTGTTTGCCTAAGCAGACCTTTGAGAGGGATCAAGCATCCTCACAGTGCACTGCTTCTGCCCATATTCAGGGGCCTTCTCAGACTTAGTGAAGGCTGAGATCAATTGCCAAGAAAAGCCTTCAGGGTTCAATTAAGAGCAATGTTGGAAAGTACTTAACAAAAACCAATCTCCCAAACCAGCAGAGAATGTGAAAATTCTGGACACCATGGGCAATATATTCTGCCAGATCCTTGTGATTATGTTTGGTGTATAATTGGAACTTCTTCACCAAAAAAGTTTGGCCCTGTGTTGAGTTAGGAAGGTGTACAAGACTCTCAGGTCCACCCCAAATAACCCAGGTTACAAAAGAACAGGGATTTTATTTTTAAAAAGAAATAAATTTCTACTGAACCAATATTCCCAAACCCATGGCTTCCAGACACAAATTCAGGATTATTTACCTTTGGGATAATCACCTTTTTTTTTTTTAGAACAGACTTGAATTAACTAAAAAGCAAGGATCTTGAAATCATAAAATATTAGAACCAGAAGTAGTCTTAAATATTATTTAATCCTACCTCTTTATTTTCTTACGAAGCCACCAAGACCTTACGAGTTTTAATGACTGACCTAACATAATACAGCTTATCAGGGTCCGAGCCATGGAAATAATATCTCATATACAAATACAACTTTAGAATTCTCAGGTACTTTTTTAGCCAATGGCTCATTTGATCCTTAGCTATCTCAAAGGCAAGGTGGTCATGACTAATCAACGTTTCAGTTCCTGTATTTCTGACACTCTTTCAAGAAAAATGACACGTCACTTGGGAGGAGAAAAGAGTTCAAAAACTGAAAAACACTCCTCTCAATTCAATTTATTGCTGCATTTATAATGCCAGGGGATCTATGTTTTTATTTGTGTTCTGTCGCAGAATCGTACCAGGTTGGATAACCACCTAACAGTGAACTCTGCTAAAGTAGGGGGGATTCAGATTTTGAAAGGGAAAACACTTATAATTTTTATTTATTGAAGAAAATAGAATTCTTTCCTTTAGAAGGAGGAGTTTTTTTAGGGTTAGGCAGACACTCACCTTTTGGTAAGAATTGAAGCATAGTCTTTTCTGGAATTGGGGATAAGGCCTGTCTCGAACTTGAACATCCCTCAGTTCCTGGAAGTAGGATTCATTGGCTGTATTTTCTTTGGTTCAATGGGACAGTCTTTGTTTTTGGCCTTAATACTTCTCAGAAATATTTTGATTCGGAAATTCATTAAAGTCTCAATCCACCTGAAAGTTGACTAGAGTAGCCATGATATTATCTATCAAGTACAGAAATTAAATTAGGCCTAGCCTGAGACTCATTCTAAGTATGATTAATGTAACTTCCACTCCTTTCCCATTTCCTCTCTAAGGACCACTGTGGAAAGCAAGACTACATTAAAGCCTAAATAAACAGACACTTTCTTCTTTCATTCCACTTTTAAACATCATAGTTTTAGAATGTATTGATTAAAAACATATTTTAATCATACTCAGAGTGATGTCTTTAACTCTTTCCCAAATAAAATAATAACATTCTCCAATTCCTGGTTAAACTCTTTCTTCCAAAAGCTACTACCCAAACAGCCAGATGGGAGTAAACCAACAATTCTGTGCTTTACATAGAAGGAGAACTAGAATGTACACAGAGTCAAATCTGAATAACCAGAGAAGTTTAATGAAATTTGGTACAGATGTAGGATTGGAAACACTCATGTTATCCAAATCTGGCATGATATAGTATGTGGCATTCAGCTTCCCTAACCTGGGAAGTTTTGTTACCACCAATCCTTGTTAAATTATGTGAGCTATAATTGGCCCATGACTCACAGTACTGTCAGTTGTCTCTTTTGGCCTATGTGTCTTCAAATATCCTTCATAAAAGATAATGATAAAGGGTATATAGGCTAAGGGTCACTAAACAAAAGCTCCACTTTTTACACCAAGATCACCAAGCATGAGAAGCTTTTCAATATGATTTTAATGTCCAGTAGATAAACTGAGAGAATTTTTTGTTTGTTTGTTTTAAGAAAAAAATGGGCCTTTATCACACTTCTAAGTTGCAATGTCTGTGCTTCCATGTAGGCTAGATAAGTCTATCCACTGCCAAAATAATAATAATAATAATAATAATAATAATAATAATAATAATAATCCACAGAAAATACCAAAGTCATCTGTTTTCCTCCTCTCAAATTTATACCTGGACCAAACTATAAATATTGAATCCTGAGTCAATTTACCTAGAAAGTAATCTTTAAAAGCATATCAACTGCATTCTCATTTCATTCTTCCAGTCAAGCTTTACTTGACATTTTGAACAGTCTAGCTGATTATCATTTCCACATGACAGATGTGATAGCATTCTCTCCTCTGCATTTCTTCCTTCCACATTTCATAGTTTCTGACTATTTTTAAAATATTTCCAATCTATAGTCTTGTCGAGGAAAAAAAAAAAGAGTACACGGAGTCTCATGGTTGTGTTTTTACGCTCTTACCCAATCTTCATTTTTGCATCTACACAGTCCCCTGGACTTCAGTTACGGTGAGCATTACATGTCCCGACCCCTCTATTAATAATATACTGCCTAAAGTTAAAAATATTTCCAATTAGGGGCGCCTGGGTGGCACAGTGGTTGAGCGTCTGCCTTCGGCTCAGGGCGTGATCCCGGTGTTGTGGGATCGGGCCCCACATCAGGCTCCTCCGCTGGGAGCCTGCTTCTTCCTCTCCCACTCCCCCTGCTTGTGTTCCCTCTTTCGCTGGCTGTCTCTCCCTGTCAAATAAATAAATAAATAAATCTTTAAAAAATATATTTCTAATTACAAAATCTAATATTGGATAAAAACTAATGAAAAGAGATAAATTTCCTGTTGCATTGACTTGGACTAGAGAGATTTCCAAATTCAAAATCTAATATTGAAGAAAAATTAATGAAAGGAGAGGTTTAAAACTCTTCCTGAATATAAAGATAGAATATTAGGTGAACTGTGCAACTAGCTCGAGAACGAGTCCAAACTACTATCACTTTTAATCTATATAAGTGCTTGAGCACTCCATTTTTAAAGGAATCTATCTTTTAAAATAAGGTTGGAGGGCACTTAAAAGCAATTTAAATGTTTACTTGTTTCTCAAAGTGTTTCCAAAGAGAATTCCACTCATAAAATACAGCAAAAATGTCTCTAAAAGTTTTCTTCATCCCCTTTCTCCCAGTGTCCCACATTGAAAAAATTCCTGCCCCAATTTTCTTTATTCCTTCTACAAAATATTCACAAACTCAGCTTCAAAATGTGACAGCCCACACTTTTTCTTTTTGGCCTTTACACATCTATTCTTTTCTCTGATAAACAGGATGCTATGCACAGTAGAGGAAGGGTTGGTACAAGTTTAACTTTTAACATCTTGTAAGACAATGCCTGAGTCCCTTACCAAAGTCTGCCTAAAGAAGATATTCTACTGGCTGCTGAGACAAACTCCCATTCAACTTTTCTATTTGGGTTCCCACAATTCTATGGAAATTCAAATCATGCAATTTTAACCCACACTACTGGCACTGCCTGTCTAAGGCTTGGATTTCAGGGTTTCAAAAACAAGGCTTTGGTGCCAGCTTGTCCCATGGCCGGAAGAAAAGCAAATGAAGCCACAGAGAGGTGCCAGTTTTAATTCAATTTCCGGCTCGGCAACCCAACCCTGGTATGAAAATAAAACCCAAAACCCAAATCTCTCCTGTAGTAACCAACAAAAAAATGCCCTCTCCCTCATACCCCTGCCCCAAAAAAAGAAGCCTTCAGAATTCTTCCAAACCCAACTGGTCAATGTAATCAACTTCTCAGAAGGAGGACTGTGAATCACCGTGTCTTTTCAGGGCTAGACAGCATGGCAGGGACACATGGCCTCAGTGGCAAAATGTGTGTGTGTGTATAGGGGAGAACAAAGGTAACTGAGCTTTGGCTTGGAATATAAAACTCTAATCCCGAAGACAGAATTTGTACCTAATTGAATCTAACAGCTTTAGCAGGGCCTTTTGGGTAAAAATGCTTTCACTGCTACCCTCTGCCTCCATAATTGATTTAACATGCGTTGGGATGGGCGCTAAAAGGCCTGAATCCCGGACTTAGTCTGGTTAACCAAAGCAGAAACACCAACACAGGATGCAACGCAATGCTGTCAAGTCCAAAATATACAGGACATAGGAAAAATTAAGGAAACACAATAAAGGATTTATCATGCCTTTGGGGCAGGATAAAAGATGTGTGCTAATTTCCAAATAACAGGGTCTTTTCATTTTATGTGCAAATATTTTTTAACAAAAATTCCAAGAACTAAACTAACTTTGCATTACAGTGACTTCTTATGTGAAGTGTGTTTACAGGGGGAAACAAGGAAATAGCACATAATCGAAAAAGAATGGTTATTTAAGATGAGCTCTGATAAATACATTTGACCTATTTATTAATCATAGATGTTGATGTGGTAAATATTCACCTGTCCCAGGACTCCATCCTGCTGAGAATGTTGCCATATCCTTTCAGTTTGAGGTGCATGTTTCCGAATATTCCTTACTTAACTCCCATTAATTCCTGTTCATACTCATTTTTACCCCTAGGACACAGCTTTCAGGTGTCCCTCATGGTTACAGTTCTCATTCGGAGGGAACAGGTGGTCAATACAGAGTTGGGGGCATGACTTAAGAATGCTTAAAGAACTATCCAGCCAACTAATAGGGATTATACAGGCAAAGAGCTAGAATTTCCCAGGAACCTAACTTGTAACTACTGTTATTCCATGCTTGTCAAAAATGAGCCAGCTGAATTTTTGGAATGATATAAGCAAAACAATGAAAACTTTCAGAAACTCAGAATCAGTGAAAAGGAATATATGCCAGTTAGTCTCCTTACTTAATCTATCACTCTCTTTTGTGTTCATCAAAGTGTCCTTGTCCCAAAAGCTTTAAGATAATGTATTATCCTTCATTTAAAAAAATATGTATGTATGCACAAACCTATCATCTATATGTAACATGTAAGAAGATCGTGCCACACTTGTTCTATTTATCCTAACCCTTTTATTTTCTTATTAATGCTTAAGTATTTTAAAGAATCCCAGATATATCATTTCATCCCAATATATTTCAGTCTGTATCTCTATAAGTTAAGAAAGATGATGACAATACTCCCACTCTTAAAATTTTTTTAAACAAAATATTTTAAACAAATAGAAAAAAATAAGAATAGACACCTATGTAGCCAACAGCAAGGCAATATAAATGTCAATATTTGGGCTTGCTAGCTTCAGTTAGTTTTTTCCTCCCTTTTCCCAAAGAGTAAACTATTACTAATACAGTCAAGTTCCTCATTTTTCACTAGTTTTTCAAGTGAATATGAGTCTTAACCAAAAATATTAAAATGTTTTATAATCCAATCCACACCAAATTTTCACATAATTCTGCAGTAGTTTTTACTTAAATTAGACCTTCAAAAACTCTCCTAGTTATGATCTTTGCCATCGGGTCAATTCTAGAAATATTTTATGAAAGAGCTAGACTGTTCCATCAGGCTTAGTTTTAATTTATTACACTTTGTGTAAATGTTTTAGGTTGAGGTTTGTGGTTTATCCCAAGATTGAACACCATAATCTTTCTACTAGATATAAAAATAGAGATGAAATTAATTTATCATAGCATTAATCTACAGAGACTATCACCATGTCTTTTTTTCATAAAAATTTAGATAAATGTGGGGCACCAGGTGTCTCAGTCAGATGAGCTTCTGGACCCTTGGTTTCAGCTCAGGTCATGATCTTGGGGTTGTGGGATCCAATCCTCAGTGAAGCTCCACGCTCAGCAGGGAGTCTTCTTGAGCTTCTCTCTCTCCCTTTGCCCCTCCCCCTGCTCATACCTTTTTTCTCTCTCTCCCTTGAATAAGTAACTCTTTTTTAAAAATTAGGTAAATGTAATTGATCTTGCCAGGAACTTAATGTAAACTGAGACAAACCAAATACATCTAATTTATTTAATAAGGGGGTATACACCAAATATGAAAGACCCAGAATGTAGAGATGGATTTATATAAACCTACTTCAAGCTAATAAATGGAATAGGATTGTTTTCTCGTCTATATGTTCTTCTACCTGGTGCACCTCATTTGTATATTTTTTAATCTATAGGATTTCATTTATTGTATAAGGAATAGTTAGAGGGAGATGCGATGAGAAAAGAGGAAAAAGGGAAGACATCTTGAGATGCAAATTACCTTGGAATTTAAGTTTTTTCAACTTAAATACCAACTTTTCTCTATGACATGGCAAGATATTTGCATTTAACTTTCTCAAAGTTGAGTAAAAAGCAACCAAGTATGAATCTATAATCTCTGAAAATGATGAGCAGGTGGTTGGCCAAAAAAGTCTTTTGACAGCAAAGAATACAGCCAAATGATAAAATCATAAATAATTTAGAATTTTGCTTTCGTTTCGTTTTCCTTTTTTCCTTTTCATTTCACCAGGCTATTTGTCTAATTAAGTATAATTTGTTTGTTTGTTTTTTTTAGTGCTGTAGAATCTGTATATTCTCTCATTGTTGTTGAAGTATAGTTGACATCCAATATTAGTTTCAGGTATACAACATAGTAATTCAACAATCAGATACATTACAAAACGATCATCACAAATCTAGTTACCATCTGTCACAATAAAAAACTGACTGTATTCCCCATGCTGTACTTTACATCCCTGTGACTTATTTATTTTATAACTGGAAGTTTGTACATCTTAATCCCCTTCACCTATTTCTCTCATCCACCTCTTCCCTGTGGCAACCACCAATTTTTCTCTGTATTTATGAGTCTGTTTCTGTTTTGATTTGTTTATTTGGTTTTCTTTTAGATTCTCCATATAACAGAAATCGTGTGGTATTTGTCTTTCTCTGATTTATTTCATCTAGTCTAATACCCTCTAGGTTCATCTATATTGTTACAAATGGCAAGATTTCATTCTTTTTCATGGCTGAGTAACATTCCATTGCATATGTAGCACATCTTCTTTATCCATTCATCTATTTAGGTGGTTTCCGTATTTTGGCTGTTGTAAATAATGTTGCAGTAAACATAGGGGTGCATGCATTTTTTTTCAAATCAGTGTTTTTATTTCTTTGAATAAATATGCAAAATTGGAATTGCTGGATCATATGGTATTCATACTTTTAATTTTTTTAGGAACCTCCATACTGTTTTCCATAGTGGCTGCACCAATTTGTATTCCCACTAACAGTGCAAAAGTTTTCCCTTTTCTCCACATTCTTGCCAACACTTGTTAATTTTGTCTTTTTAATAATAGCCATTCTGACAGGTGTCAGGTGATATCTCTTAGTAGTTTTGATTTGCATTTCCCTGATGATTAGTGATGTTCAGCATCATTTCATGTGTCTGTTGGCCATCTTTATATCTTGGGGGAAATGTCTATTCAGATTTTCTGCCCACTTTTTTTTTAAAGATTTTATTTATTTATTTATTTGACAGAGATAGAGACAGCCAGCGAGAGAGGGAACACAAGCAGGGGGAGTGGGAGAGGAAGAAGCAGGCTCATAGCGGAGGAGCCTGATGTGGGGCTCAATCCCAGAACGCCGGGATCACACCCTGAGCCGAAGGCAGACACTTAACTGCTGTGCCACCCAGGCGCCCCTCTGCCCACTTTTTAATCAGGTTGTTTGTTTCTTTGGTGTTGAGTTATATTAATACCTTATCAGGTATATCATTTGCAAATGTGTTCTCCCATTTAGTAGATTATCTTTTCATTTTGTAGTTTCCTTTACTCTGTAAAAGCTTTTTAGCTTGATATAGTGCCAATTGCTTATTTTGTTTTTGTTGCCCTTTCCTGAGGAGACAGTGCCAAAAAAATATTGCTAAGACCAGTGTCCAAGAGTTTACTGCCTATGTTTTCTTTTAAGAGTTTTATGGTTTCAGGTTTTACATTTAGGTATTTAAGCCCTTTTATTCTTGCATATGGTGTAAGAAAGTGATTCCGTTTCGTCCTTTTGCATGTAACTGTCCAGTTTTCCCAATACCATTTATTGAAGAGACTATCTTTTCCCCATTGTATATTCTTGCTTCCTTTGTTATAGATCAATTTGCCATATACCTGTGGGTTTATTTCTGGGCTCTTTATTCTGTTCTATTGATGTTCTATTGATCTTTGTCTGTTTTTGTGCCAGTACTATAGTGTTTTTATAACTATAGCTTTGCAGTATAGTTTGAAGTCTGGAAGTGTGATACCTCCCATTTTGTTTGCTTTGGCTATTCAGTCTTTTTTGGTTCCATACAAATTTTAAGATTATTTTTCCTAGTTCTGTAAAAATGTTGTAGATATTTTTTAAAGATTTTATTTATTTATTTATTTGACAGAGAGAGAGAGAGAGCACAAGTAGGGGGAACAGCAGGCAAAGAGAGAGGGATAGGCTCCTGACTGAGCAAGGTGCCTGAGGAGGGGTTCGATCCCAGGACCCGATAATGACCCGAGCCGAACGCAGATGCTTAACCCGCTGAGCCACCCAGGCACCTCTGTTATAAATATTTTGATAGGGATTACATTGAATCTTGGATTTCTTTGGGTAGTTTGGACATTTTAACAATATTAATTCTTCCAATCCCTGAGCATGGTATATATATCTTTCTATTTGTTTATGTCATGTTTAATTTCTTTCATCGGGGTTTTATATTTTTCAGAGTATAGGTCTTTCATCTTTTTGGTTAAATTTACTCCTAGGTATTTTATTGTTTTTGGTATAGTTGTAAATAGGATTGTTTTCTGAATTTTTCTTTCTGATACTTTGTTGTGAGTCTATAGAAATGTAACAGATTTCAGTATATTAATTTTGTAAACTGCACCTTTACTGAATTATATCCTGAGTTAAATGAAGAGATTAGTTCAGTTAAATCAGGCACTTATAGAAAAGCAGGTTATTGGGGTAGAGCGGGCAGACATTGGTAGATTAAGAAAACAATATGACCACTAACATGAAAAGTGTATGCTCTGAAAATTTCAGATGATATTACCAGCCAGTGGAGGTAGACGGCTGTATTTGAAGAGTGAGGAAAATCTACCAACCCACTTCTACTTAGCCAGTTAGCCCAGGAAGGATCTAGCCTCACTTCTATTATGCTGTGAAGCACTCACTGTGTCTACTATCACCACATCAACTACTTCCCCGCCTACCAGTGGTTGATTCCTGTGGTTTAACTCCAGTTACCAGAAGGAAGGAGAATCCAAAGACAGCCACAGTCCGGGTAAGAGAGGCAACTCTTTCTAATCGCCTAAGCTTTCTCTCTACCTCATCATATATTCTGCCGATTTAGACACTACTTTGCAAAAAAAAGACTAAAGATCTGCGTGTGTAGCCCACTAAACGTTCTTTTCTTGGTATTCAGAAGTTAAGCTTAGGGTGTACTGTGCTATTCTGAGTCATCCAGATATTCCTAGGTCTGGTCTTCCTTCTCCCTCCACACAAAAAAACAAAAACAAACAACAACAACAAAAAAACACATTTTTTTTTTAATCTTCAACAAGTCGTCTTGATGAAACAGTATTCAGGATAAACAGATTTCATCAGATTTTACCTGATACTACAATGAACTTTATTTTTAGAATTTTAAAATGTACCCAACTAAAAATAGGTAAATGCTCCATAATTTTATTCTTACAATTCACAATATTCTACATGAG
The DNA here is from genome assembly GCF_017311325.1 of Ursus maritimus. Classification (NCBI taxonomy): domain Eukaryota; kingdom Metazoa; phylum Chordata; class Mammalia; order Carnivora; family Ursidae; genus Ursus; species Ursus maritimus. Next base: position 44,994,906 of record NW_024426552.1, on the reverse strand, counting down.
AAAAAGTACCAAAGAGGAAATCAGAAGAGGTATTTTGAAATAAGTCCCCCACTAACTAGTCTTTGCATCTCGGGGTTTCAGACTTATCTGTAAAATGAAAGGACTGAACTACATGACCTACAAATTACTTTTATTATCTTTTGATATGCAAGAGTTGCATTTGTATTTCATGATACAATCTTCAAGTCCTTTTTCATACTATAGTCTTTTTACCTAACAAGTATCTATCCAATTCTATTTATCTCCACTTCCAACTTCCTACTCTGACATCATCTCTGATCTGCTTTCTAGCAGTTCTTTATCCCTTAATTCTTGTCTCCATCCAATCCAACCCATACAAGCACATGATATTAAAGCAGAGGTTTGATTATGTTAAACTCCAGTTTAAAAGCCCTCAATGACTTCCCATTGCATTTAGAGGGGAAAATGCCCTACAAGACAACCTGCAAGGCCTTACATGACAACCCCAGGCCACCGCTCCAGTCTCAACTCTCACTGCCATTCTTTCCCCCTACCATAATACTCCAAGTACATGGTCCTCATTTGATTTCAAGAATTCACTGAACTCTTTCCTATTTTGTCTTTTGCATATGCTCTTTCCTCTGCCTGACACTTTTTCCAGTCTTCAGGTAATCATCTTCTTCTCATCCCTGGAGTTTCAGCTAAAACATTTTCTCAAATATCACTTACATAGACAAACCTCTCCAAATGTTTCTACAAAAATCATTACTCCTTTCTACCATTGATTTCTGTCTCAGCATCTTGTTTATTTCCTTCATTGACCTAATAAAAATTTGTAATTATTTATCTGTTTATTGGATTTTACTTTGGCCTCACACCCCCAGATTATCTTTTTATGTATGTCTGTCCTGTTCAGCATGACATCCCTCAATGCCTAATATGGTGTCTAGTACATAGGAGACATTCAGTAAATATTTGCTGAATGAATGACTGAATCCAGGATGGAGTTGGAGCTTCTTCTCTGTTTTACTCTATGTATCATCTTTGCAATGTGTATCATGGGCTAGATTCCTTAATACACAGAAAGAGGATAGTGACCTAAGCTGAGTTAGTGGAAGAAGTAAAGGAAGGTTGATCCTAACATGGTTGAGGAGCATTGCTTTCCCTGTACAGGTGTGGGGTAACTCTGCACTATGTGTGAGAGCCAGGTGCCCATTTGAGCCCTTTTCTATATCTACCACGATGTATCCTGATTTTAAGCTCCTGAAAGTGCCTCAGTGTTGAGCTGAAAAGCATGAAAGAAGCAATTACTTCCAAGCCTTCTCTAGAGTCTGTCTTTATCTTCTTCAGAAGGGAAAAAATATAGGGATGGGGTAGGTGACTCCCCTCGTTCACGCAGTGCTTTGTAAATGCCTATTACCTAACACAGAAAATTAAGTGAAACAGATTTGACATAAAACAATGATGACATGAATCCCACCTTCTGTACCCCATGAAGTTTCCTAGAAACAAGAAGACAGCAGCTCCCTCCATATTCCTTCATAAAAACAAATCTCAAGCATCTGGCAATCACTTCTCTGGGACAATGTCTCCCCACAAGTCCCAAACCCAACACTTTCAATTCTGTCTCAGGGAATAGCTTTTCTTTTTATCATCAAAGTCATTTCTTTTTCATCATCAGGGTCTATTAGAGAGTTAAAATGATTAACTACTTTAAAAATTAAAATGTAAATATTTTCTTTTATTAACTATTATTGACAGACAACTGCCATCTCATGGCCACTGTAAATTTCTCAACCCTGTGTCCCTGAAACATTTTTTCAAGTGTTTAATTATGAATTGTGTCAAATTTTGTTTGTTTGAAATGGATTTATTATTTCTTGTGGCAACTTCTTACAGTTTAAACTCATAATTCCATTTCACTTTGTTCAGATGTGACATCAACAGTAATCTTTCATTCACATTGTTGAAAGAGAAAATTCCTAATTATCCCAGTGACCAGAATGCAATCTTCCCACTGTCTTCAGTAGCCAAGTTCTGTTACATTTCAACAGAAAACAGGGAGTTTTGGTGTAATTATGGTCTTTTCTACTAGCACTCATTTACTAACATCTTTTAAAGCTTAATACTAGGCTATAAGCTTATTGATATCATAGACCCATTTAATTTATTCACTTCATCTCCAGAGCCTTGTAAAGCGATAGAAGGTGCTCATATAATGGAAGTTGCTCATTAAATATTTGATGAATGAATTAATTAATCACATAATATGAACTATCACATTGATTATAAAGACATTCCTATAGAGGAAATGGAATTAAAATTATAAAATATTTTTATTAAAAATTCTAGGGTCATATAGATCACCTATTTCAAATCCACTATTATTTTACAGGAAAAAAAAAACAAGGACAAGAAAAGTTAAAGAATTTGACTATTTGATTACATTTTACTAGCTAGAATTAGAATCCCGGTTTCTAAGGCCCTTTTAGTCATACTATACTTTGGGCCTGAGCAGCAATGGTTCATGCTAGGTGCTTATTATTAATGCAAAAACATGGTTCTAATGCAAAGAAGAAAATATAAAAGGAGTCACATCAAATAGAACAAACCTAAAGAAATCAATGACTCTTTTGAACATTAGCTTAGAACGTTAATTAGTAAAATATTCAAAATCCTTAACTATCAATATTTTTTAAGGCTTTCAGACATTTACTAATAGTTAAGGAACAGTAGTGTGCGTTGGTCACGGAGTAGAACTGTAGAGATAAAGAATTGAATTTCTCTCAATAACTGTAAGAGATAAAGCATTTAATCTGTTTATGTGGTTTTCTCCAATAAGCAAAAGCATAGTAATACATGTGTATTGGGGTATCCTATGTATAAGGAACAAAAACCATCTAACAGAGTCAATCAAACTGTCAGTTGTTCAATTTTAACTTAATTGACTTTTATACTGTTAAACAATATTCTTAGGGTTCCCACCATCACAAAAAGTTCATTTATTTTATTTTGTTTTTATTTAGGTTCAAGTTAGTTAACATATATGGTAAAATTGGTTTCAGGTGTAGAATTTAGTGTTTTTCGCTTACATACAACACCCACTGTTCATCACAAGTTTGTTTTGTGTGCTGTTGTTGTTTTAATTAATTTGACAACAGTCTGTGGCATACATTGCTATTCTTTACTGATCATCAGTTCCCCTTTTCTTTGCGGTACCTGGAAGGATTTCTTAATGAGCAGAGGAGATGAATGTCACTTCCCCACTGAAGAATTCCATTGATAGAGTTCAATTGCCAACCCACAGTCTTCACCTGCTACAGCAGTTATGGACTCCTTGGTCAAAACAGTTTGACAAATGCCCCCTTCTTAGAGATGGACGTTACATATTAGCATATTAAACATATTCAGAAGCTCTGCAGGGGGAAAATACTTTAACATACCACTGACCAATTAATTTTCTTGCCTAACAAGTCTTCTTCCTTAGGACTCTTTTTGGCAATTACTGGGCCATGTTGTAGATATTGAAAATTAATTTAGAGATTAATTTAACAGCCAAATAAACAAAGACACAGATATTGAGAGAGTAAGTTGTAGGGTTGAGCACTAGCCATTGAATGGTTCTAGATGGAAATGATGCACATCACTTCCAGTTATCTGCCTAACTTCAAGGGTATCCTTCCAGGTACCTCTATGTAGAGGGGAATTAGATATCAGTCCCTAACAAAAACTGCTGCCAAAGTCTATTTTTAAAGAGTAGGGGGGAGTCACATTGTGGTACTAGTAATCTAAATGATACTGCTTGAAGATGGAAAAGTCATTGAAGATGAAATTAAATGTTGAAATTAAATTAAATTAAAAGTTGAAATTTAAAGTCCAGTCAGAAGACAGAAACTGCACCAGTAATTTGAATAGGGAGAATTTAATGAAATGGATTAATAACTAATAAAATGTGGTCAGCTACTATAAAGGTAAAGGGGATGAAAGAATGCAGGAAGAACAAATACAAATGACTTCTAGGGCTGAGGAAGAGTACCCAAAGATAGAACTAAAAACCTGGAGGAGGACCACTCCCTCACCCCAAGACTGTAAATCTGACCTTGTTAAAGAATGTATAGCTGTAGCCTGCTGGAGAGAGCAGAAGTTTGCTAGGATGCTAACAGGCTGGTCTTCAGGAAGCTATCTGCTGAGGGGCCAGAATGATTTGCTGAAGATTGAATGCTGCCGGGTCTCTCACTGTCAGTCATACCATGAGAGCTAAAAATAAAACACCTCAGAAGCAGAAAGAGAAGTCTCTTCCTCTCTATACCTTGACATGTTCCTCCAGCCTCCTCTATTAATAAAGCCTAACATTGAGCCAACTAGCAATGGAGAAATTTTATAGAGCCCAGCTGTAAAAGTGCAAAGTAGGGCAAACAAGTTTGAAGCTGAGGGGCAATAAATTGATAAGTGGCATAGATAGGGAAAGCTTAGAGAGAAAAAAAAAAGGTTGCTGCTGATACAAAAACTGTGAAGGCACTACAAAAACACAATCCACCTCTCAATTTTCTTCTCATCAGAAACATAAGCTTAGCAGAGGGAATAGAAAAAAAAATGTCCACCTTCCAGTTTCTTCTTGGAAGTCGCTATTACATACTTGTCCAGTTGTTCCCTGATGGTACAGCTTCCAACTGACCTGCATCCAAGTGCCAAACTTTACTCCTCCACTTTGGGACATGCTGGGTCTTGGCATACACTCAACTACATGAAGCTCCTAAAAATAAACAAGGCAGCTTGGACGAGCATAGAGTTTGTGAGACATTCAAGAGCATCGGCCAGGCTACTTGACAAGGTTTATCTCCTACATGAGACCACTCTGTCAAGATTAGAAAGGTGATGGTTTTATGTAATGCACAGAGTGTCAAGGAAAATGAGGAAAGAGAGGAATACACTAAAACAAATGAACAATATAAAACTCCAGAAACAGAATTTAATGAAACAGAGATAAGTGATCTTTACCTGACAAAGAGTTCAAAATATTAGTCATAAAGCTGTTCATTGAGATCAGGAAACCTGCATGAACAAAGTGAGATATTCAACAAAAAGATAGAAAATAAAGAAAAGTACCAAACAAATCACCAAGATAAAGAATGAAGAACAAAGGTAAAAATTCAACAGAGGTGTTCAACAGCAGACCGTATCAAGTGGAAGAAGGGATCAGTGAGCTGGTAGAAAGGGCAGTGGAATTCATTCACTTAGAGGAGCAAAAAGAAGAAAGAATGGAAAAGAGTGAGGTAACTTAGAGGACTTATGGGATACCATAAAGCAAATCAATATTTGCATTATAGGAATCCCAGAAGGAGAAGAAAGAGAAAAAGGGACAGAGAGCTTTTATGAAGTAATAATGACTGAAAATTTCCCTATGCTCGTGAAACAGATATCCAGATCAAGAAAGCCCAGAGAACTTAAAATAACATGAATCCAAAGAGACCCACACCAAGAGATACATTAAAATCCAGTTGCCAAAAAGTAAAGAAAAGGAAATAATATTGAAAATAGCAAGAGAAAAAAAGCTTGTTATATATAAGGAAACCCCTGTAAGACTATAAGCAGATTTTTTCAGCAGAATCTTCACAGGCCAGAATGGAGTGGCATGATATATTCAAAGTGCTAAAAGAGAAAAAAGAAAAGAAAAGAAAAGAAAAGAGAAAAAGAAAAAAAGAAAAGAAAGGAAAAGAAAAGAGAAAAGAAGGAAAGAAAAGAAAAAAGAAAAGAAAAAAGGAAGGGGGAAAGGAAAGTAAGGAAGGAAGGAAGGAAGGAAGAGAAAGAAAAAAAAAAAAAAAAAAAAAAAAAAAAAAAAAGGAAAAAAAAAAAAAAAACCCTGCCATTCCCAAATACTCTATCTGGCATAATTGTATTTCAGAATTGAAGAGATAAAGAGTTTTAGAGACAAGGAAAATCTACAGTTCATCACCACTAGACCAGCTTTACCAGAAATGTTAGAGGGACTTCTTCAAGCTGAAACAAAAGGATGCTAATTAGTAATAGGAAAACATAGGGAAGTAAATTCTAGTGGTAAAGGTAGATATACTATAAACAGAATAGTCTAATAGTATAATGGTAGTAGGAAAATCACCTATAACTTTGCTATAATGGTTAAAAGATGAAAGTCTTAAATAATCATAATGGCAATAATTTGTTGATGGATACACAATGCAAAAAGATGTAAATTGTGACATCAAAAACATAAAACGTTAGGGGGCTGTAAAAATGTACAGCTTTCCTATGTGTTCAAAGCTAAGTTATTTTCCACTTAAAATAGTCTATTATAAATAAAATATGGTTTTTGTGAGTCTCATGGTAACCGAAACAAAAACCTATAGTAGATACACAGGCAAGAAAGAATAATAAGTCAAAAAATACCACTATCGGAAATTATCAGATCACCAAAAAAGAAAGAGAGGAGGAAAGGAATTAAAGAATTAAAAATAATCAGAACCAATTAGCCAGTTAATTTAAATGACAATAAGTCCACAATTATCAATAATTACTTTAAATATGAGTGGACTAAATTATCCAATTAAAAGATGTAGAGTAGCTGAATGAATTAAAAAAATAAGACCCAACTGTATGCCACCTACGTGAAACTCACCTCAACTTTGCAGACACTAGTAGACTGAAAGTGAAGGAATGGAAAAAGATATTGCATGCAAATGGAAACCAAAGACAGCAGAGGTAGCTGTACTTTTATCAGACAGAATAGACTTTAAGTCAAAGACTATATATAACAAGAGACAGATAAGGTCATTATATAATTATAAAGGGGTCAGCTCATCAAGAGGCCATAACATTTGTAAATATTTATGCACCAAACATAGAAGCACCTGAATACATAAAGCAAATATTAACAAATCTGAAGGGAGAAATAGACAGCAATACAATAGCATAGGGGACGACAGTACTCCACTTTCAACAATAGATAAATCATCGAGAGAGAAATTCAGTAGGGGCGCCTGGGTGGCACAGCGGTTAAGCGCCTGCCTTCAGCTCAGGGCGTGATCCCGGCGTTATGGGATCGAGCCCCACATCAGGCTCTTCCGCTATGAGCCTGCTTCTTCCTCTCCCACCCCCCCCTGCTTGTGTTCCCTCTCTCACTGGCTGTCTCTATCTCTGTCGAATAAATAAATAAAATCTTAAAAAAAAAAAAAAAGAAAGAAATTCAGTAAAGCAACATTGAATTAAACTACATATGGGACCAGATAGACTTAATGGATATTTAGAAAACATTCCATTCAACAGCAGAATGCACATTCTTCTTAGATACATGTTAACATTCACCAGGATAGATCATATGTTAGGCCCCAAAAGCAGACTTAATAAATTTAAGAAGAATGAAATCATATAAAATGTCTTTTCCCACAACAGTGGTATGAAACTAGAAAGCAATTGCATGAAGAAAACTCAAAAATTCACAAATTTATGGAGATCAAACATGTTACTGAACAACATATAGGGCAATGGAGAAATCAAAAGAAATAAAAAAAAATATTGAGACAAACGAAAATGGAAATACAGCATATCAAAACATGTGATGCAACCAAAGGAGTTCTATGAGGGAAGTTTACAATTATAAATGCCTACATCAAGAAACAAGAAAGACCTCAAATAAGCAACTTAACTTTACACCTCAAGGAAGTAGGAGGAAATAAATAACAGACTAGACATAAAAGAAGTAGAGACTAAAAAGAAAATAGAAAAGATCAATGAAACTAAAAGCTGGTTTTTTGAAAGATTAAAAAAAAATAGATGAAACTTTAGCAGGACTTGAAAGTACCCTTTTCTCCACATCCTTGCTAACACTTGTTATTTCTTGTTCTTTGATACTAGCCATTCGAACAGCTGTGAGGTGATGTGAGATGTGATTTTGATTTGCATTTCCTTAATGATATTGAGCAACTTTTCATATGTCTGTTGGTCACCTGTATGTCTTCTTTGGAAAAATGTCTATTTGGGTTCTCCACCAATTATTTTTTAAAAATTTATTTATTTGAGAGAGAGAAAGCAGCGGGGAGGAGCGGAGGGAGAGAGAGAGTCTCAAGCAGTCTCCTCACTGAGTGTGGAGCCCAATGCGAGGCTCAATCTCATGACCCTGATATCATGACCTGAGCTGACACCAAAAGTCAGATGCTTAACTGACTACGCCACCCTTGTGCCCCCTCCACCGATTTCTTAAATCAGATTATTTGTTTTTTACCTATTGAGTTGTATGAGTTCTTTATATATTTTGGATATTAACCCCTTAATGGATATATGATTTGCAAATATCTTCTCCCATTCAGCAGGTTGCCTTTTCATTTTATTGATGATTTCCTTTTCTGTGCAAAAGCTTTTAAGTTTAATGTAGCCCCAATTGGTTATTTTTGCTTTTGTTGGCTTTGCTTTAGGAATCAGATCCAAAAATTCATGACCCATACTTACGTCAAGGAGTTTACCACCTATGTTCTCTTATAGGAATTTTATAGTTTTAGGTCTTGCATTCAAGTCTTTAATCCATTTTGAGTTAATTTTTGTGTGTGGGATAGTAATCTAGTTATATTCTTTTGCATGTGGCTGTCCAGTTTTCTCAATACCATTTATTGAAGTCACTGTTCTTCCCCCATTTTATATTCTTGGCTAATTTGTTGCAAATGAATTGAGTGTACATTCATGGGTTTATTTCTGGACTCTCTATTCTATTTCATTCATCTACATGTCTGTTTTTATGCTAACATCATACTGTTTACATTACTGTAGGTTTGTAAATAGGTGGGAATGTAAATCAATGCAGCCATATGAAAAACAGTATGGAGGTTCCTCAAAAAATTAAAACTAGAACTACCATATGATCCAGCAATACCATTTCCAGCTATTTACCTGGAAAAAACAAAAACACTAATTTGAAAAGAAATATGCACTTCCGTGTTCATTGTAACATTATTTACAATAGCCAATATATGGAAACAGCCAGAGTGTCCATGGATGGATGTATAGATAAAGAATATAAAATATCACACACACACACACGCACACAATGGAAAACTACTCCATCATAGGAAAGAATGGAATATTGCCATTTGTGACAACATAGATGGATCTTGCTTTAGGGCATTATATCAAGTGAAGTGAGTCAGACAGAGAAAGACAAATGTGATATGATTTTACTTATATGTAGAACCTAAAAACAAAGCAATATAAAACAAAAAACCAAGCTCATAGATACATCGAACACACTGATGGTTGTCTGAGGGGAGGGGGCTGGGGATTGGTGAAGTTGATCTAAAGGTACAACTTATAGTTATAAAATAAATAAGCCATGAGGATGTAATGTACAGCATGGTGACCATGGTGACTATAGATAGATACATCTCTATCTCTATATCTCTATCTCTATGTCTATATCTATGTCTATATCTATATAGATCTATATATATCTATAGATCTATATATATCCTACATATATATATATCTTGCGTATTTGAAAGTTGCTAAGAGAATAAATCTTAAAAGATCTTACCAGAAGGATAAAAAATTTAACTATGTATGGTAACAGATAGTAACAAGACTTGTGGTCATTTTAGTGTACACAAATATTAAATCACTATGTTTTGCACCTGAAACTAATATACAGTCTTCAATTTAGAATAATTTGTCTTAAGATTTTTTTATTTTAGGATGATGTGAAGGCAATACACATTCAGTAGATACTGTACTTCAAATTTTGCATTTCGTTCTTTTCTCAGGCTAGTGATATGTGGTACAATACTGTCTCATGATGCTGGATAGTGGCAGTGAACTGCAGCTCTCGGTAAACCATGTAATCATAAGGGCAAACAACTGATACACTTACAACCATTCTCTACCCATTCAACTATTTTGTTTTTCACTCTCACTATTCAATATATTACATGAAATAGTACATAACTTATTATAAAATAGTCTTTATATTAGATGATTTTGCCCAGCTGTGGGCTAATATAAATGTTCAGAGCACATTTAAAGTACACTAAGCTAACCTAGGATGTTGGGTGGGTTAGGTGGATTGAATGCATTTTTAGCTTAAAAATATTTTCAACTTTTGATGAGTTTATCAGGTTGTAACCCTGTCATAAGTAAAAGAAGATCTATGATGTTATATGGGAGACAAGTACTCAGTTTATTAAAAGAACTATGAAATAGAAAATTCAGGGGGATTAAACAAAACCTTAGGTAGACTTACCAAGAAAAAAGAAGAGAGGACCCAAATAAAATCAGAAATGAAAAAGGTGACATCACAACTGATATCACACAAATACAAGAAATCATAAAATACTACCTTGAACAATTATATACCAACATATTAGACAACCTAGAATAAATGGATAAATTCTGAGAAATACACAAGCTGCCAAGTCTGAATCAAGAAGAAACAGAAAATCTAAGTAGAATATTTATTAGTAAGGAGATTAAATCAGAGTCAAAAATCTCCCCTATAAAGAAAAGTCCAGGACCAGATGGTTCCACTGGTGAATTTTATCAAAAATTTATAGAAGATTTAATGCCAATCCTGTCAAACTCTTTTTTAAAAATAGAAGAGAAAGGAATACTTCCAAAATAACTTACAAGGCCAATGTTATCCTGATACCAAAATTAGACAGAGACAGTACTAGAAAAGAAAATTACAGGCCAATATTCCTGATGAATACAGATGCAAAAATTCTCAGCAAAATATTAGTAAATTGGGGGCGCCTGGGTGGCACAGCGGTTAAGCGTCTGCCTTCGGCTCAGGGCGTGATCCCGGCGTTATGGGATCGAGCCCCACATCAGGCTCCTCCGTTGGGAGCCTGCTTCTTCCTCTCCCACTCCCCCTGCTTGTGTTCCCTCTCTCGCTGGCTGTCTCTGTCTCTGTCGAATAAATAAAATCTTAAAAAAAAAATATTAGTAAATTGAATTCAGCAGTACATTAAGAGGATTGTACATCGTGATCAAGACAGATTTACTCTGGGGATGCAAGGATGGTTCAATATCTTCAAATCGGTCAATATGATACACAGCACTAAAAAAATGAAGGATAAAAATCATAAAATCATCTCAATAAATACAGAAAATGCATTTGACAAAATTCAACATCCTTTCATGATAACAATTCTCTACAAAGTGAGTATAGATAGAACATATCTCAAAATAATAAAGGCCATATGTTACAAGCTCACAGCTAGCATCATACTAAATGGTAAAAGGATGAAATCTTTCTCTCTAAGATCAGGAACAAGACAAACATGACCACTCTCACCTCTTATTCAACATAATACTAGTAGTCTTAGCCAGATCAATTAGACCATAAAAAAAAGACAGAATTAATGAAAAGAAAAGGCATCTAAATCAGGAAGAAATAAAATTGTCTCTATTTGCAGATGTCATAGCATATATAGAAAAATCTAAGAATTCCATCATAAAACTGTTAGAATACACAAATTTAGTAAAACTGGACAATACAAAATCAATATATAAAAATCAGTTGTGTTTCTATACACTAACAATGAACTGTGTGAAAGAGAAATTAAGAAAACAGTCCCATTTACAAGCATCAAAAACAACAAAATGCTTAGGAATAAAGAAAGACTGCATACTGACAGCTATAAGACATTGAAGAAGACACAAATAAATGGAAAGATATTCCATGCTCATGAATTGGAAGAATTAATACTGTTAAAATGTCCATACTACCCAAAACCATCTATAGATTCATTGCAGTTCCCATGAAACTTCCAAAGATACTTTTCACAGAAATAGAAAAAAGAATCTTAAAATTTGTATGGAATCACAAAAACCCTAAATAGCCAAAGCAATCTTGAATAAGAAGAACAAAGCTGGAATGTTACACTTCCTTGCAAATTATGTGACAGAGCTATAGTTAAAAAAATAAAACAAAAACAAAACAACCCACATAGTGTGGTACTGGCATAAAAGTAGACACACAGACCTATCAATGGAACATTATAGAGAGCCCAGAAATAAATCACTGCTTGTACAGTCAACTAACATTTGAAAAGGAAGCCAAGAATGCTCAATGGGGAAAGGATGGTCTCTTAAACACACACACACACACACACACACACACACACACACACACTCTCACACGCACGCATGGGCACTTCATCTGAGGGACTACAATACCCTTCAATTTACATGTGCCTATAAAAAACTTTCTGTGGGAGTTGAATTACAGCTTTTATAATATTCTTAAAGAAATCTTTAGCTCCATAAAAATTAAGAGCAACTGTAGTATGGAGTATTGAGCAAATATCTAGATAAGTAAAAGTAAAAAAACATTTTTCTCTGTCGCTCAAGACTTTACAGAGCAGGCCCATGAAAATAATCCTTCACCAAATTTTTAAAAATAAATGTCTGCAAGGAAAGGCTGGAGAAAACAAAGATGTCTCAAACAAAACTTAGAAGGAATAAAATTTTAAAAGTTCAGATTCTGCAGACAAAACATTCAGGCTAAATGCCCTCCCCACTGCTCTGGACTTCCAACTGCTTTTGGATACCTGTCCCAAGGCTTCACATAATTTTTTTCCAATGGAATAATCCCACAAGGACAAAATTAGAAATGTATTTATTATTTTCCTTGGAAGATTGTTTTTTACATGTAATAAAACTGAGCCACTTTTAAGAGCAGCACGTACCACAAACAAAAAGCTCAGACCACAAGACTATTTAGGAAGGACCCCCCTTTTTTTAATGAAATTGAAATTCCTCTCAAATGAGAGTATCTTTCTTCAATTTAACAAGCTACTACTCAACCACATTTAACAAGCTACTACTCAACTTTGGAAAGTTCAGAAGATCATTTCTACCTTGAAGCTGTATCTCGCGGATTACCAAGACACCATAACAAGAGAAGAAAATGGGTTATTTACTTATACAAGATTCCACAGGAGAATTTTAGAAAAATAGCCATTTCCATGCTCAAGAGAGGGATATATATATATTATGTCTTTTGTGTTAAAATGAAATTCGAAGATATTTTTAAAGGTATTTATTTGTTAAACCCATATATTTATAGGATCCTATTTACTCAAGAGATTTTTCATATTTCCTGTAAAATATGGCATTTTTATTTACTTAAATTTTTTTATAAGAGGACTCCTACTTTGCTATATAACTCATTCCTGAAAAGGATTGAAAGTCAAATATCTGGCATTTAATAAACAGACCTATACAGTATAATTCTGACTCTAAGTCATCTGCATTTAGTATTGTTGGTCAGCTTAAATTTGCCAATTGTAGTATAAAATAATCTCTTTGTGACCTTCATTTACATTTTTCCAATTAATACTGAGGATTAGCACTTATTATAACATGTATAGGCCATTTGCATTTGCTCTATCATGAAATACTGGTTTGTCTTTTACTCAATATAGTTGTTTGTTTTATTACTTATGAGTTCTTTATATATTTTAGGCAATGATACCATATTGCACAATTCTAAGAAGCACATTCTCAAAGGCAGAGGCTGCCATGAACTCAGAATAGATGTGATTGTCTGCCTTGAAGTTTTGCGATGGTACCACCCTAATTCTGTATAATAATATTTTTATCCATTTTATATGTTGTAAGCATGTGTTCCAAGTTTGTGGCCCATATTTTTTGCTGTATTTATTATGGTGCCTTGTGATGCATAGAAGTTCTTAACTTTAATGTTCCTTATTTTCTTTTTACGGCTAGTGGTTCTGTGTCATATTTGAGAAATCCTTCCCTATACCAATATAAAATATTCTCTTATACTTCCACTAAACAGTTTAAAGTTTTGCATTTCACATTTAACTCTTTTAATCCTGCTCAAATGGAATTTTGTGCTTTGTGTGAAGTAAGAATCTGACTTCATTTTTTCCATGTGTAATAGTTCATAAATATTCCAAAGATATATTATGTCACCTCTATCCTTATTTTTTTTAATGTGCTGGATTTGTTTCTGGGTTCTCGGGTGTTCAGCTCAGTATGTCCATCTGTGGCCCAATATTTCACTATCTTGATACCAATAGGTATATAATAAATGTTAATAAATTTTCCCTGTATTCTACTTCTTTTTTAAATATTTTATTTATTTGAGAGACAGAGCAGGGCAAGAGAAAGAGCATGAGCTGGGGGGAAGGACAGGGTTGGGGGAAGCAGACTCCCTGCTGAGCAGGGAGCCCTACGTGGAGCTCAATCCTAGGACCCCAGGATCATGACCTGAGCTGAAGGCAGACACTTAACTGACCGAGACACCCAGGTGCACCCCCCCCCCTTATTCTACTTCTGGGATGACTTAGCTATCTTAGGCATCTACCCGTCCTTAGATATTTTAGAAATAGCTAGTCAAATTCCTCAAAACATCCAGTCGAGTTTTTTAATAGAATTGCATGGGATCTATAGATTAATCTGGGGGAAAACCAATAACTATTTTGAAGTTTTAAACTGTTTTCTATAAAAGTCTTACAAATCTTCTGTTACATTTATTACTATCTTTTTTGTTTCTACTGTAAATGACTATTAATTTTTTAAATATATTTTGTTTGTGCTGCTGCACGGATGTGCACTTTGTTTTGTATTTTTTTCTATGTCCGATTGCTCTTTTAAACTCTCCTAACAATTTGTTGATTATGTACTATATTCTACTTAGCCAATCACATCATTTGTAAATAATAATAGTTTTGTTTCTTCCTTTCCAATTCTTATACTTTTTTTTTACCCAATTCTTTTATTTGTTTCCTTGTCTTATTACGCTAGAATCCACTGTACAATGTTGAATAGAAGTGGTGAGAGTGGGCATTTTTGTCTAATTAGGCTTGTCACTCTTCTTCAACAAGAAAAGATATCTAATCTATTGGCACACTGCGTATTAGACACAACAAATTCTGGGAAACAAACTCAGGGCTTCAGAGGGAAGGGGTGGGGGAATGGGATAGGCTAGTGATGGGTAGTAAGGAGGGCACGTATTGCATGGTGCACTGGGTGTTATACACAAGTAATGAATCATGGAACTTTACATCAAAAACTAGGTATGTACTGTATGGTGACTAACATAATAAAAAAAATATTATTATAAAAAAAAAAGAACTTGCATTTTTGGGACACCTGGGTGGCTCAGTCAGTTAAGTTGTCCAACTCTTGATTTCAGCTCAGGTTATGATCTCAGGGTTATAAGATCAAGCCCTGCATCAGGCTCCATGCTCAGTGGGGAGGCTGCTTGAGATTCTCTCTCTCCCTCTCACTCTGCCCCTCCCCCTGCTTGCTCTCTTCCCCCCCCCTAAAATAAATAAATCTTTTTTTAAAAATGGGCAGAGGACCTGAATAGACATTTTTCCAAAGAAGACATATAGATGGCCATCAGACACATGAAAAGTTGCTTAACATCAGTGATCATCAGGGAAATGCAAATCAAAACCACAATGAGATATCACATCAAAACTGTAAAAATGGCTTTGGCAAGGATATGGAGAAAAGGGACTCCTCATCAACTGTTTGTGGAATGTAAATTGTAGCCACCATGGAAAACAGTATGGAGGTTTCTCAGGAAATTAACAAGAGAACCATAATATGATACAGCAATTCCACCTCTGTGTATTTATCTAAAGAAAATGGAAACACTAATTCAGAAAAATATGTGCACCACCATGTTCATTGCAAAATTATTTACAGTAGCCAAGACAGGGAATTAACCTAAGTGTTCAATGTTGGACGAATGGATAAAGAAATTGCAATATATATAAAATAGAATATTATTCAGCCATAAAAAATAATAAAATCTTGCCAACTTCCACAGCATGGATGGATCTTGAGGGAATTATGTTAAGTGAAATAAATCAAACAAAGACAAATAACATTTGATCTGTCTTACATGTGGAATCAATTAATCAACTAACCAATCCAAGCTCACAAATATGGAGAACAGATTGGTGGTTCCCAGAAGGGAGGGGGAGGAGTGAAAGAAATGGATGAAATGTTGGAGTGTTTTTAGTTTAAATAAACTGAATTTTAAAAATTTAAAACTTTATCTCTAATTCCTGATTTATAGATAATTATGTATCATTTCAATCAATGTTCCCTCAGGACTACTACTACGCACCATTTGCTTTCCTTGAAAATCTTCCCCCTACTTGTTGAAACTCTATCATTCTCCCCTTCGCTCCCCCACTTCCTCTTGAATCTTACTATGCTCATTGCCTATATTTGTTTAATGCATGAGCAGATGAAGTATTACTTCTTCTATTAGGTTTGCCTCAGTTCCCAAACCAAGTATTTTTCCTTCCATTGAACCACTATGAGCTTTTTTAAATGTTTCTTATTGTTATTTGACATACTTTGCCTTATACTGCAGCTAAAAGTGGAATTCACTGCGTTGAGGAACTGTGTTGCACTCATCTTTGTCTCTATACAGCATCTAGCTTTACATGTAGTATGCCCTCAAAAACAATTCTGAGACGTATGTGGGGGTGTTTGACTAAAAACAGGACAGTGACAAGGGATGAGGTTGTGTAGATGACTGCTAGAGACTTGGTAGAAATATAAGAGGTTGCTCTTCTTGGTGCCAGTTCAAGGTGATTTACACCCTGAAATTGTTGGAAAGCAGAGATTCTTATGACAATTCACTCACTTAAAATAATATTTGCAGCAGTAGTTTTGTGCTCAATTGTATTGACCATGTGATCTATCTGATTTTTTTTATGGAAATCAAAAGCTGAGACAACTGAGTATTACAAATGTAAGCAAAGATGAGTGGTGTATCGTGTATATGATGTAGTCGGTCATGGTCTTTGTTTCATTTCCACTTTTGTAATTCATGAACATTGTATTCTAATGAGTTAAGACATGAATTCACAGGATAAAACATAATACTTTTGTTCATTATATGAAAGATTCTATACAAATCCTAAGTGGAAAACTAAGGAAGAGAATGGGTAACATTAATTCCTTATTTCAAGACTTTTATATTTATCTTCATTACACGTGTAATTTTAGTGGTGCCTTTTTATACCTTCTTGAAAGATATACTTTTCTTCTGCAGGTACTGAACAGTGTTCCATTACCAATACGGACACTTACCAATCCTTAGTAATACAATAACATGAAAAATTCTTGACATGTTCTTTGTCAATTAAATTAACTTTTATAAACATCTAATTAATTTCTAGATCACATCAATGAAAGCATTATATTTCAAGTGTGTTCCAAAGAATGGAAGAAAAGAAATCTTGATATTCTTGGAAAAGATTTTTTATGTATGAGAATATTAAGAAGCTTTCATTATGCTTTCAGTATGATTTTTAAAATAAGACTCTTATTTCTGTTGTGCCATGGAGAAACAATATTGTTATTTAAATATTTTTTAAGTACTTAGAACACAGGTTCTGTTTAATTCTCTTATCTTAGTGAAGTGAGACTTTGGTAATTAAAGCTTTAAGCAAGAAATGTATGCCTCTAGGTTTTTCTGATTGATAAGAGTGTCAAGGCACATAAACACATGGCAAATCCCAGTTGAGAGGGAGCAAGAACTAGAAGAGATACTCAAAAGATAGTTTTCCATGAGAGAGAAAACAATGAGTAGGTTTACCAAGGTCAAAATCTATACAACATTTCTCTGTGGTTTTCTGCTTTCTCCAACTGAAATCAGAAAGAATGAAGTGCTAAGATACTGAAAATCCAAACAGATGCCTTTTCAATGAAAGTATTAAATGGTTGTTAGAATTAAAGTCTGAATAAAAGACCAGAAGTTTTGACTCCTATTGGAGCTGTCAAAATTTGAAAATCATGTGAGATTGGTTCTTAAACCCACTTTGAATAAGATATTCAGAGTGACCTAATTCTGCCCAAGAATGAGAAAGCCTTAACTATGTTAAGCAATGTTTAATAATAATTCAGGGTTAGTAAATACAAAATCAAACTCTCTAGGTTTTTGTTTTAAACTTATTTAACCCCTGATCTGAAAGTGTATACTATTTCTTTTTGTATATATTCCTTTGCCCAGTTGAAGGAAAGTACTATTTTCAGGAGAATCCAGAAGAAAATAAATGTGTTGATTCCTTTATTAACCACACCCATGGGAAACCAATACAGTTCAAGAAAAAGCCCACTTGGAGACAATGTCTTCTAATAGCAAAGTGCCTAGAAGAAAATAATCACAGTGCTGATCCAACAAGTTCAAACCTTGTAAGAATCAGCACACATCACTGGGGATAGCAGTTAGGAATAATTAGATTTAAGTTGCCCTTTACTTGTCACACAGGAAAAAGTTAGTGATTCCTGAACTCTCACATGGAAGGAAGAAGAAATGTACTCTAGTCAGTTTCTCAAGTTGGAGTTCCCTGTCCCTAAGTCATGTGCTTACAACAGTGGTTCGTTTTTTTGTTTTGTTTTGTTTTGTTTTTTTGTACGCTGTTCGTATTATTATTATGATGTTATGTTAGTCACCATACAGTACTTCATTAGTTTTTGATGTACTGTTCCATGATTCATTGTTTGCATATAACACCCAGTGCTCCTTGCAATACATGCCCTCCTTAATACCCATCACTGGGCTAACCCATCCCCCCCCCATCCCTCCCCTCTGAAACCCTCAGTTTGTTTTCCAGAGTCCATAGTTTCTCATGGTTCATCTCCCCCTCAGATTCCCCCGCTCGGTTTTCCCTTCCTTCTCCTAATGTTCTCCATGCTATTCCTTATGTTCCACACATGAGTGAAACCATATGGTAATTGTCTTTCTCTGCTTGACTTATTTCACTTAGCATAATCCCTTCCAGTTTCATCCATGTCGATGCAAATGGTGGGTGTTGGTTCTTAATCCTGATGTATAATGTCATCATCTGTGGAGCTTTAAAAAAATATCAGTTTCTGAGCCCTGCCCCCACAGACCTTATTTTAATTGTTCTTGGGTGGATCCCAGTTACTCAATTATATTTTAACAGCTATCTCTCACCACAAGGTGATTCTAACATGCATCCAGGGTTGCAAACTCCTAGATTAGTGAAAGCTTCCTTATTGCAAAGACAAATGAAGAGGAAGAAGTTCTTGATCCTGAATTTTAAATCAGCCCTAGGTAGCCTGTTCCAAATGAGTAGGAATTTCTGAACTGACCATAGGTTTAGATTCAGATCTAAGTGAGATTGACTCAAGTGGGGCAGTGAGACCTGGAAAACTAACTCCTAGTCTAAAACAAGGGAGTTTTTGGTTTCAGGCTTGCTGAAGGACTCAGCACGCATCAGTGTTATTATTAATGGTGCAAATGAACCTGAGCTGGAATAACAAAAGGGTAATATGAAGAGACAGTGCAATAACGCTCCCACCATGCTTGGCATTAGGCCTTTGTTAGAGTGTTGCCTGTGCCTGGTTTAGCACTCTGCTGCCCCCACCCCACCAGAGGGAGATGGAAAATCTGTCAATTGCCAAAGAGCAACCAAATAATGACAGGTTGGGAAAATGGCGCTACCATCATCTGTACTAATGAGGAGGAGAGTTGGCAAAGGTGTGATTTTACAAAGCAGAGTAACAGCCACATTTTTGTTTGAAAATGCTCAAAGTGGTCAGACAAACATGTACACATCACTACTCTTCCTTTCTTTTCTTCACACGTGTTATTTCAGCTAAGTGTCTGGAAATGCAAATTTGGGAAGAAGGTGTATTTCCAATTGTGACCATAGAAGTAAAAGTCTGTTAATTGGTAAATGAAAGTTTGCTTACTCTTTCTGAAATGTTCCTCACAGCAATTCACAATATGAACTTCAGAACATAAACTCAAGGCAAATTGTTGAATAATTGTCATCTCTTTTTGACATCCCTCAGCCTCCTGTTCTTCCCTTCGCCCTGATGTCTGTATAGTTCCCGTGGGTGACCTGGCTCAGTCAGGTCCTTTGCTGCATTCCTGAACACTCCATTCATGCCCAGAGCTATTCTCACTCCTTGTTACTAAAGCTAGAGACTTGAAGTCACCAGTCTGTGTCTATCCCAGAGTTGTCTGACAAAAGACAATGAGTTTTCTCTAAGTGAGCAAAATAGTGTGTCAGATTCCTTCCTGAAGCCTTTGTGAAAAAGAGAAAAAAAATAATAAATGCACAGGCAGATTCACACCTTGAGTCTACACGCCACATAGCAGGGACTCCAATGCTCCTCTGCGTCTCTCCCAGAAAAAATGATATGTATCTTAACCAGTGCATTAATTAAACCAACAGTTGAGTTACTTTTGTGTGTCAAGTTCTATATTAGGCCTTTTGAGTATAAGAAATGCAGAGCCTGATTCTGGATGTCAAGAAATTTGCAATTCAATTTTAGAAACAACAAATTCATAAGCATGAAAAGTTAACATATAAGATACCAATACAAAAGAACCCCCTAGGCAATTTTTAATTAAGTGCCAATTAAGAAGAGCAGGCAACATTTGTGGGCACAGTGGTCTGGGAAGGTGCCATATAGGAGGCAGGATATGAGGTAGGCCTTCTAAAATGGGTAAGATTTGAAGAGGGACTTGAACAGGGGGAAGAGAACAAGGCATGCTGTGAAAAGGATACGAGCAAGCCAGGCAGAGCAAAACTCATGTGAAGCAAAACTGCAACCAAGGTTTGAAAGATAGGCTATAAAAGGTCTTACTGGTTTTCCAGGTTTCTGGGAAGACTGGGGAGGAACGAGTTAGAGTGTAGCATTATAAAAGCGAGTACTGAAGGAGATTTATTTTATGATACCAAAATCTCCACATCTCCCTGTTAGATCCAATTACCCACTCTGCTCCACAAGATACTCAGAATGAATCCACCTGTATCACATTCTTGGCCTTCTGTGTTTATTGCCCAGAGAGTCAGGATCCCCAGGCATCTAAACCATGCCAGGCTGTCTCCCCTAGAAATAGCTGTACCTCTTTTTGCTCTAACCCCAGACTCTACCCCATCTTTCCCTTGCATCCAACGGTATCCTCAGGAGTTTGAGGAAGCTTATACCCTTGACTTCTTCAACAAACATTCTTTCTTTCCTTGTCTCCTATAAGACTGCTTCCTCCCTGATCCTTTCCAGTGGAAGCTGTTCTTTCTACACCATGCCCATCTTCCCTCCCTAAGGGTTGCAAGGTTGGGAGGGGTAGATGGTATTATCCTACAAGAATTCTTTCTACAAGAAAGATCTCCCAAGATTCTTTCAAATCGACTCCCTTGTTAAAATAGATAGGAAGATTATACATATATACATGTTCTTAAGCCTTATACCATTGGCCAGTTAGCCATACCCCTGCTACTCTTGTCATAGCTGTTAATCCACCTGCCCAGCCCTAACCTCATTCACTGAAGATACTGTTGCAGACTGTCTTTCCCGTCATCCCAACTCCTACCATTATCCTGGTTGAATCCAATATCATGTCATTTTCCTGCTAGAAACCATTTAGTGTTTCTCACTGTTCATAGTACTGAGCATGGTCTACAAAGACTTGATGGATGGGTGTATATCTCAACCTTAGTGGTAGCCACTCTCTCAGCACACTCTGTATTAGTCCAGCCATACTGGGCTTCTTTCAGTTCCTGGAATTTTCCAGGTTCATTTCCATCTCAGGGTCTTTGATGTATTGGGCTTCCTTCCTAGAACACTGAGACTCTTCCATCTCCCAAAGCCTCCTACCACCTTCATGCCACAACTTTAATACCTACTAATCCATACTCATCTTTCAGTTCTCAATCCAAATGGCCTACTTACAGGTAAACATGACACACAAAACCACCCCTAACCCACACAGATTACAATTGAGCAGTGATTCTCAACTAGGGGGCAATTTTTCCACTAGGGGACATTTTGCAATATCAGAAGATGCTTGTCACAACAGGGGAGTACTACTGGCATGTAGCGGGTAGAGGCCAGGGATATTGCCAAACATTCTACAATGCACACAATATAGCAGCCCCCGGTTCAAAATGTCAGTAGTGCTGAATGTGCAAAATCCTGCATTAGATCATAGCAGCACCCACACATTTCTTTTGCAGTATTCACCTGATTTATAGTATTCATTTAAAGTCTGTCTTTGGTGTCTATCTTATGCATCATTAAATCACAAGTATACAACAACTGGAATACCTTAATAACCAATGCCCATTTATGGGCAGGAGGGAGAGAAGAGAATTAGCAAGAGACTGGAGAGAGGAAAATATTTGGGGAACATTCAGTAATTTAACAATGAGGAAAGCTTGGACTAGAATGAGGCAGGTGGAGGGGTGCCTGGGTGGTGCAGTCGGCTGTGCATCTGACTCTTGGTTTCAGCTCAAGTCATGATCTCAGGGTCATGGGATCAAGCCCCACGTTGGGCTCCAAACTCACACAGAGTCTGTTTGAGATTCTCTCTCTCTCTCTCTTTCTCCCTCTGCCCCTCCCACTCATCTCACTCTCTAAAATAAATAAATCTTAAAAAAAAGAAAGAATGAATGAATGAGGCAGGTAGAAAGAGAGAGGAAGGAAAAAAAGGATCTTTTCTATTTAGTAAAGAGTCAAAAGAATATATGAATGATTAGATTTGTGTGATTAATGAAAACAGTGTCAGAAAAAAAGAGACTTAGGCATTCTTAAATGGAACAAATAAAAACTTATTTTTAATTGTATTATTTACAGTCCTTTCATATAAAAAGTTATTTGAGACATCTTAAAATCAAAGACATATGAAACAGAACATTAAGTTAACAACAAGAGTATGTATCAAATAATAGGGGCCATCAAAAATAAGTCACTTTTACTGGCAATTTAAGATAAAGTAAGTGCTGTAATTTAATGCAAAATATAAATCTGAATTTTCTGAGAGCCAAGGCACAAAGCAAAACATAAACATGATTGTTCTCCTTCTCTGATGAGCTCTTTGCCATACTTTATGCTATTTGCTTCAGAGTTATCTTGTTATTAATATTCTTTTTTAAATTTAAATTCAATTAATTAACATATAATATATTATTGGTTTCAGAGGTAGAATTCAGTGATTCATTGGTCTTATACAAGTGTGTGTGTGTGTGTGTGTGTGTGTGTGTGTATGCTCATTACATCACCTGCCCTCCTTAATGTCTATCACCCAGTTACCCCATCAGCCCACCTCCCTCCCCTCCAGGAACCCTCAGTTTGTTTCCTATGATTAAGAGTCTCGTATGGTTTGTCTCCCTCTCTGGTTTCGTCTTGTTTTATTTTTTCCTCTCTTCCCCTATGATCCTCTATTTTGTTTCTTAAATTCCACATATCAGTGAAATCACATGGTAATTGCTTTTCTCTGATTGACTTATTTCACTTGGCATGATACCCTTTAGTTTCATCCACGTCATTGCAAATGGTAAGATTTCATTTTTTGATGGCTGAGTAATATTCCATTGTATATATATACC
The DNA here is from genome assembly GCF_017311325.1 of Ursus maritimus. Lineage (NCBI taxonomy): Eukaryota > Metazoa > Chordata > Mammalia > Carnivora > Ursidae > Ursus > Ursus maritimus. The sequence goes on along the minus strand of NW_024426552.1, from coordinate 44,971,585 downwards.
ACAGCTTTCTTATCCATTCATCTGTCGATGGACATCCGGGCTCTTTCCATACTTTGGCTATTGTGGACATTGCTGCTATAAGCATTGGGGTGCAGGTGCCCCTTTGGATCACTACATTTGTATCTTTGGGGTAAATACCCAGCCGTGCAATTGCTGGGTCATAGGGTAGCTATATTTTCAGCTTTCTTAGGAACATCCATAGTGTTTTCCAGAGTGGCTGCACCAGCTTGCATTCCCACCAACAGTGAAAGAGTATTCCCCTTTCTCTGCATTCTCGCCAACATTTTTGTTATTTCTTTCATTAGAAAAAACAAATTTTCCCAGAACTGAACTTTAACAATGTATCCAAATGATTCTTAAGAAACATTAAATCACGGGGCGCCTGGGTGGCACAACAGTTAAGCATCTGCCTTCGGCTCAGGGCGTGGTCCCGGCGTTATGGGATGGAGCCCCACATCAGGCTCCTCCACTATGAGCCTGCTTCTTCCTCTCCCACTCCCCCTGCTTGTGTTCCCTCTCTCGCTGGCTGTCTCTATCTCTGTCGAATAAATAAATAAAATCTTTAAAAAAAAAAAAAAAAGAAAGAAACATTAAATCACAAAGCATCATGTTTACAGTAGTAATTTTATGGAAGTACATATCTTTCAGGTGAACTTTTTTTATAAGTCCATGATTACATTAGAGAATAAAATGCTGTAGGATATCTAGATAGAGTGATTCTCAGCTACATGAGTGGCTACTGGTATGTGGGGGGGGCACCTTTCACACCGTGTGCATGCCCTCTCACTTATGGAGCCACTGAGATAGTTGTCTTTCACTGGATATGTGCATTATCGCAAGATGTCTGTGGGAGCATGTGGTGATACAGAGATTTTCTTTCCACCAATTTATACAGTTCTAAACAGAAATTTTCTTATTAAGCACAGATGTTATTTTTCTAATTTGCTTCTAGATTTTAAATGACATTTACTGCAGGAAACTACATTTATTGTAGTCTAATGGGTGATGTTTCGGAGGGAAGAGTGTGAACAGAAAACTGTGTGTAAGTGAAGTCGTCATTTCTTACATAGAAGATACCATTTTGATCTAGTTATAGCTGGAGCCTTGGATCCCCTAGGTCTGAACTCAAATTTCACGTCTGCCATTTTTCACCTGCTTCATCTCTAAAAGAGAATTAATAAGGAGCACCTGGGTGGCTCAGTAGGTTCAGCATCCAGCTCTTGATTTCAGCTCAAGTTATGATCTCAGGGTTGTGAGATTGAGCCCCACATTGTGCTCTGTGCTCAGTAGGGAGTCTGCTTCTCTCCCTCTCCCCCCCCGTCCCTCCCCCTGCTCATGCTCTCTCTCTCTCTAAAATAAATAAATCTTTTAAAAAAAGAGAGGGGGGGGCGCCTGGGTGGCACAGCGGTTAAGCATCTGCCTTCGGCTCAGGGCGTGATCCTGGAGTTATGGGATCGAGCCCCACATCAGGCTCCTCCACTGTGAGCCTGCTTCTTCCTCTCCTACTCCCCCTGCTTGTGTTCCCTCTCTCACTGGCTGTCTCTATCTCTGTCGAATAAATAAATAAAATCTTTAAAAAAAAATTAAAAAATGAAAATAAAAGAGAGAGAGAGAATTAATGATACCTAGCATGCAGGGCTGTTGAGAGGTTTAGAGACAGTTTGTGAAATGTCCTCAGCAAAGAAACATCATATAGTAGACACTCAAAAAATTATATTATTATCAAAAAATGAAGTGAATATATTAAGATATAAGTCATTTTTTCAGTATCTGGAAAAAAACAAAGTATCAAATGAATATTTGTCCCTTTTCCCCACCACAAAGGTTTATGATAATCCTTTATCTGAGGAAGAAATTAAAATAATTAGGTAGAGTCATTATTAAAATAAATTTGTAGATCAAGCTGGAAAACAAGTATCTTAGATATTTCTAACCCTATGACAATGTGCAGTACAATCAGATCAGTATCTCTAAAGGACCATCAATAATGTAGTGACCTGACTTTTATCATTAAGTAGGACATCTGAACATTGCAATCATCTCTTGAAAATAGCCTAAAAGTATTTCTCACTGTAGGTTAATGTGGGTTTGGAACAAAAATGTTCCTTTTTGAAAGTCTCTAAAATTAGAGCACCTCGATTCTATAATCTGAGTATTGGCTGGCATGTTGCTGACATTTAGAAAGACTGTAACTGCTAAATATCGTGTGCAATTTCTCAAATCGCCAGTTTGGGGGGATGGTTTGCATCATGTCCTAAGGAGAACATTTTCGGGAAGAATAGTGTTTTTTCATAACTTCATAACTTGAGCGGCTAAAAAAATTTCTAAGCCAGTGAGACAGTTGTCTTTCATTGGGTAAGTGTACTACCGGATGTCCTTTGGAGAGGAAAGGTTGGAGGTGGTATGTGAGTTGGGAACATGTGGAGGGGTGATGAGGTAGAGAATTCTCTTTTCACCAGCCCGTAGAGTTCTAAGCAGATATTTTATTATTAAATTCAGATGTTATTTTTCTAATTTGCCTCTGGATTTTTAATGACATTTACTCCAAACATGATATTTAATAGCTCTGTGAAAATAATAATAAAACAGAAGGGAAGTGTTTAGTAAGAAAAAGTTGGACTTAAATTCATTTTCCCAGTCCCCTTCTTTTCTTTCTCCTTTTGTGTTTTGCCATTGACAATAATTCCAGTATCCTAACAGTGAGAGCCATGGGGATAAGTCAAAATATAAATGATCTATATTTATTTGGGTAACTGCTGGAGAAAAGACAACATCCCATTTGAAGTTCATTATTAGTTGAGATTAGATCTAAACCTTCCCAGTCAAATTGATTTATGTGGGCTATTCTGGCTTCCAAAATCAGCTTGGCAAATTTATGATACTATTGTTTGAGAGTAGAGGCTTAATTCTTTGAAACTTTTCATTCTAACCCTGGGTTGGAATCACATACTGTTGTGTGCTAATTGCTCATTGGTAGGCAACAAAAACATTGAAACTCAAGAATTAGGCATTGTGTTTATGGCCTATCTGTTTCTGGGTTTAGGACAGACCCAGGCATATTCTGTAGCTTCAGCGTTCTCCTACCTCATGACAGCCATCCTCTAACTGCTGGAGTTACCTGCTAGGTTTTTCCTCCCAAGCCACCCCTCTTTAAGTAGTGTTGCAAGTTCTAAATGACATCATTCTTTTTTCTAACACACTGGTAAAGCTCCTGAGTTTGAGTGGATTGATCCCAGCACACCTTCATAGAACTAGTTAGTTCTCTATGCTGTCATTAGATTGATATCCATGTGCCTTTTTAGACGGTGAGGTATTTGAGGGCTCATATTCATCCTTGTGCTCTTGTTTCTCCTACCTCACTGACCAATTAATCTTTGTTTCGGTCCTCCTCTATTCCTCCTCCCGTATGATTTCCAACATTCTTCCACCTCTAACCTCAACCTCTTGCCCAACCTTCAAATACCATACATTTTGAGTTACAGATTCGTTTTAGACATCCATGGAGCTAGCAGTGCATGGAGTGGGGGGAAGTTAAGGAGAATGTTGTGAAGTGATGTGTCATGAATGAAAGAGTTGCCTATGACTTTATACTTGTTATTTCAAGTGAAATTAACATTAATAATTAATGTCTCCTGTTCTGTACCAAATGCTACATCTTAGAATATTAGATCCCCCTCCAAAGTTACTCATTTTAGGACCCCAGAGTCATCCTTGAATCTCCCTCAAAGTCAAGAAGCTCTATTGATCCTTCTTTCCAATATGCATAGTATTTCTCCCATCCTTATTTATTCCCCACACCTTAGTTGGGACTTTCAATACCTATCATTTTTATTGTGTCAATGGATTCCTCTCTTGTGTTCCTTTTTCCTGTCTTTCCATCTCCAACCCAGTCTCAGATGCACTGACTAATTTATCTTAGAGAGATGCTTTCCACATTTTGTCCTATCATAAGAACATGAAATGGCCTATCTGCAGGTCTAAGCTGCAGGTATTCCAAAGTAATTTCATTTACAATTTGGAGGAACAAAATTTGTAGATAAGGGAGAATGTATTGAGACTTTTGACAAACTCTTCAAAATATATATAAGATGAAGAAATGTAACCCAGCTTTTGGCAGAGTAAGGGGAATTTGTGCCTGACTGAAGAGATACTGTGCTTCAAGGCTTGTGTTTGGTCTTGTCCTAGTCCATGTGTTTATCAGTGGTTTGTATGATGACAAAAGCATGCTTATATGTTTAGAAACCAATATTTTGAAGAGCTTCATCTACAGTACAATGGTTCAAAACATTCTGGGCTTAAAAATGTGTCTGATATTGACATGAAGTTTTGTGAGAATGAAGGAAATTGTACATAGAATAAGAAGAAAATGAATTACGCAAGTTCAGGAAAAATGAATATAACTTAGCAGCTCTATATATGAGAATATAAAAAGACTTTAGTTGATAATGAGCCTAATGCTAATACAGACCAATAACATGACCTAGATACTGGAATTTAAAGCTATCCTAATTGTGTTTTGTGTGTGTGGTGGAGGGGGGGAGGGGTGTTGTTTTGTTCGTTCATTGGTTTGTTTGTTTTGATATAGAAGAGACAAAACTGATTTGAAGGTCCCTAAATTAAGAGATAAGCACTAGCCTGTGGCCATTCTAATGAAAGAATGCAGATGCTGGTTTTGCATCTACCAACAAAAGGAAAAAATGCCACAATCTCCCGGTATCATATTTCCTATTGTTCCTATCACAGTTCCTGGCTCTCAGTAGAGGTTCAATATTTGTTGCTTGAATAAACAAATAAATGGGCAGATAGTGACGCAGTAGCAGAACTGAACCCACTGAGAACACCACTAACAGACCTCACAAAAGCTGTAAACATTTAAATATTTCATATATGTGTGTATATAACGAATATGCATATAAAATACAGGAGGATATGGACCTTTCAAAAAGATTCCAAAACTAGGCAAATACAGCTGACATGTTTAAGTAAAAATTTCTAAGGCATTTAGGGAAACATGGAATATAACAATGAGGAAGCCATGAGTGTATCTATTTGGCTAAAGTTAAAAATTTTATTCTGAAAGACTACAAAGTAATTGAAGCGGATAAAGCCCTATTTTTCCAAGTTCTAAAAACCTGGCCTTTGTAAAGCCAAACATAAATGAAGCAATGTAGCATGGCAGAACAACTCCAAAGCTGCGTAAGGATAGTCGTGTGGCATTCAACTCTACCTCTTTGCATGGAAGGTGGGCTTCCTGACCTCCTTCTAAAGGCAAAAGAGTAGAATCTCTCATTAAAATAAGGATGGAATTACACAGAACAGTACTATCTGAATAAAATTTATCATTGGTGATGATGTGAAAATTTGGATCAAGTCAAATGAACAAGTATTTATTGAGTGCTTAAAGTTCTCCACCTTCAAATAAAAGATTTGAGATTTTCAAAGTACCATGAAAGAATGAGACAATGTGCTCTATCAGGGAAAAGTTTCTAAGCCATTTAATGTCCAGCCAAGTGTACTCTAAAGTATATGCCAAAATAGGGGACTCTAAAGACAAGGATCTGGGTTTGATGGAAATTTAAAGGATAACTTAGTAATAATACTATAGTAATGATTAGGTATACATCTTAATCTGTAAACATCTGAGATGATAAATAAGCTTTAACTCATGGGCCAACTCTAATTATTTCGTAGGAGGTGCTAAAAGTACTATGATGAGTAAGATTCTGAAGCTGAGTCTAAGCTAATCAGTAAAAAGTACTGTGTCAGTCATGTCTGATACGGATGGGAAATCAACAGCATATTTTCTATGTCAATTCTAAGTTGTAACATATTGGTGAGTGATGGAATCAACAAACATTCAAAAGCATCTTCTCTAAGTTTTGCCAACCAGGCTAACCCTAGTTTAAGAAATAAAAATAAACATCATGAGGTAGGATTTGACCCAAACCTATGTACAATACTTTTGAAATGTTCTTTCCCTTCCCACCTCCACCACACATGCCTGCTGGTGGACAGCTCTGACTTCCAGTAACTCAACTAGAGATTTTTGGGAGCTGGGTTTATGCTCCATATCTTGTGTGCTCTATTACCCCTCTGAAAGTGCTCTCTAAGATCACTGGGTAGAAGGATCACCTTAAGCCTTACTTGAATTTAAAGGATACATAAATCTTAGTGGCATCCCCAGAATTCTCCTGCCTTCTAAATAATATCTGCCTTTTTGGAGACCATAGTTTCCTTGATCTGTTCCTCCCAATCTTACTATTTAACCCAAGGGAGTCAATCTAATAGTGGAGCTTTAGGGATACTTCAGGGCAAGATGGGTTTTAAAATATTTCTCTATTCCTTTCCTACATCTTTTCAACTCTATGCCTCCTGCTCCCATAAACTTTCCAAATAAAATCTCCATACATTAACTGGAATGCAATAGGTGTACCATAGCACTGCTTTTCTTGCCCACTTCTAAACACATGCTGTTCTTGTAATATGGGAAAATTTGAAATATTATGTCAATTAAGGAGGCCAAGCAAGGAAAGTTCCTTCTAGGTAGGTACTATCTGTTACGCAACTTAAAGGCCATATTATTATTTTAGTGTAGGCACAGGAACCATGATATTATCTAAAAAATGCCTCTGACCCATATACTTCCTCTGCAAACCCATGTATATAACATGAACCCAAGATGAGACACTTCGGTTTTCTTTGCCGCAAAGAGAAGTGATACCAACATACCTTCTGTTTCATCCTTCTCAAGAGACACAGTTTCTTAACATGTCTACTGAGTTACCTTCGTGGTCCTAGGGTCCCTTCCAAGATAGCCACCAGTTTGGCTGCCATGGGGACAGATAAAGTAGGACTCCAAGTTAGTTCCCTGACATGGATTTTCTGAAAACCAATTCATTCACTGAAAAACAAATTTGCTATGTTTCCATCTTCATTGATTTGCTAAAAACAAGTTTAAGGATACTATTTTAAAATATATCCAAAGAATTTGAGTGTGTATTTCTTAGGAATATGTTTATTACTATTGTTACTATTATTATTACTGTTGAAATTTACTTAATATGTTCAGGAAGAATATTCCTAAAATAATATATTTATGAATTGAGTAAATGTGATAAATTTGGTGAATTATTCATTTGACACTTGAGCTTTCAGTAAATGGGCATTTAGTGAATTGGCTTTTGTCAAATTGATTTCACATGGATCAACTAGCTTCCACATAGCAGAGATGGTTCTATCAAATGTGCTAGAATAGTGTAAAACCAAGATCTATTTAAGATAGACCAGTGGTCTCAGTCAAGGGAGATTATGTCCCCTAGTGAGATTTAGCAATGTCTGGAAGCATTTCTGGTTGTCACAACCTTGGGGAATGCAGGGGGAGTGCTATTGGCATCCAGCAGGTAAAGGCCAAAGATACTGCTAATTTCCTACAATGTATGGGGCACTTCCACTGCCTCCCACCAATCAAAGAATTATCCAGCACAAACTGTCAATAGTGCCAAGGTTGAGAAACCCTGAGATATAAAAGCTATTTCCCTCTAAGTCTCTCCTATGTCTCCCTACATTACCTTGGGGTGCGTGTCCCCACAACAATCTTAAATAAAGAATAATTTTATTTCGTTTGACTATCTTTTTAAGCCTAGGAAGTATTTGGAATGAGGCAATGGACAAGAAATGGGGGCTGAGCAACTGTGTTGGTCTCATGAGATTGACAGTCTCATATAGCTTTCAGACACCTGCCCCGAGGGAAGCACGCCTAGGAGCCGAGCCAAGGCTGTAAAGGCCAGGATTCTCTGGGTTAAACTCTCAGTACTCTCTGACTATATGAGGCTCTTCGGGAAAAAAAAATATTTTTATAAGGTTTGTGAGGAAAATATGTGGTCTCTTTCCATGCCTCCCCCCATTCCATTCATAATATAAATCTTCAAGATAGGAAGAGAGCCTGGAAAAGAAGTAGAAGTGGCTCATTTTCTCTCCTCTCCTCTCCTCTCCGTTGGCTTTCCCTACCTTTATAGGCTGTATAATTCCTTTTCCAAAAAGGAATATCAGGCTTCTAAAGAGCATATAGATTGCTCTGGAAGAAAAAATGCAAAACTAGAGATGGGGGGGG
>NW_024426552.1:44961344-44963465 GCF_017311325.1 Ursus maritimus | reverse complement strand
GGGGGGGGAACCAAGTAGAACATATAAGTACTGTAAACACAATTTTGAACTGTTTAAACTAACCCTGCAGTGCAATGCTCACTCAGAAAAGAAGAATGTCCCTATTTCCAAAGACAAAAGTGTACCCTAACCCCTGATCCCAGTGGAGAGCCTTCCCCAGGGTCTATCCTGTAAGGTCCAAATGCTGCAGGTGGAAGAAACCATATAGCCCATGTCTTCCAGAGACTAGCTGGCTTGTCAATTCCTTCCTGTTCCCCTACCAGGACTACCGGTTGAAAGAGGCAAGAAAAAAGAAAGTTGGCTGATATCTTAAGCACAATTTTCTTCACTGCTCATGAGTCAAGGCAAAAAGAGCAGAAACAGAAAGATAATTTTTATGATGTTCGTGAAGGGAACAAATGGCTTAACTGGCTAGAAGAAAGTCCCATGCCTCCCTTTATAGGGTCTAGTGACTCCAGAACACTAGCTAGTATTTCCTATGCTTGGACTTTAAGATTAGAAGAGAAATGGCCAGACAAGTGTAGGATAAATCAGTTTAGCAAGGGAGGAGACAGTGATGTCATTCTGACCTGTCTCTAGCCTGTCTGAATGGAGGAACAGAGAATGAGGCAGAATGTCAGCATTGGAAAAGACTTCAAAAGTTGTCTAAATCTAATCTCCTCATTTTGGAGATGAGGAAATAGATATTTAAAGGCTAAGACCCTCATGTGTTGTCACATGCTAGTGAAAGTCATAACCAAGCCTTCCCACTTCGAAGGCTGGTATCCTTTTGACCCCATCACCATTTTGGAACAAATAACCAACACCCATGTACACTTGACAAAGTTAACTCGCCTCTCTCTACCATGATTATTTGTAGGTTTAGTAACATTTGAGACCTCACACATGACAGTGTAAAGATGAAACATAAGAGATATTAGCAAATTATATACACAATTTTACTCAGTAACACTCTATAAAAACAAAGCCAAGTTATTGATCTCATAGAAAACTTCTAGGAATTTAACATATAAATATTTCTCTTTTTTTTTTTCTGAACTGGTCTTCAAATTAGTGCACTGGTAGCCTTCAGTACATGGTGTTGATGCTTTAAACCAATTAAAAGATTTTTTGGTGAAAAACTGTGATTTGAACTCCACAAGACAAATGTGTCCATATGGAATCTATTGTTTAGTTGGGCAATTGATAGCAGTTGCAACATCTAGAGTATTGTGAGGATGTAATTATGAACAGGTTAAGTGTAGACAATCAGAATTGAGCCAAAGCTTTCAATACACAGTCATAATCTTTCTTTAATAAGACTCATGAGATTATCCTCAGACTAACACCACATGTTGTCTTGGGCATGATAAAGAGTCAACTGCTCTATTTTTCCAATTTCATTCAGCTATGGAAACAGTAAAGTTAAAACATTGGCTTCCCAAATTTTCAACTGCCTTATTGTTACTTTCTAATGCCATTTCCAACCCCTTCTAGACACCCAAAAATAAGTAGGTTAACTTGTAACTAAATGTGTTCACCAAATTTGTTCATTATCAAAATTCCTACAAAAATCTTGCAGAAAAGAGTGACAAAAGAGTCACAGATGTTCTTAAATATTTTTAAAAATATCAACTGACTTATTTTCTTTGAGCTCTGAAGAAGGGGCCAATTTACCTGGATGTCTTAATTAACATATGACAAATTTATAATGCATCTGGATTCTTCTAGCACTTTGGAAGATACATCAATAAAAACCAGCATCTGTGACCCCTATCCCACAAAAAACACGAAAAGCCAATCATTTCATAAGAAGCCAGATTACTTCATGAAACTGTAGCAAAGGTGCTGATGACACTCTTCTGAGTAGCAACATCAAGTGTTAGATATAGTCTTGGGCAATGGATGGTGGTTTCCAGGAAAGGATCAAAGAGAGTGGAATAAATTTTTCTCACCAACACTGGCCTACTCTACTTTTCATGCCTTCTTTACACAATATGTGAGCTCAACTGGCTAAACTATAAAGCCTTTTGCTGACCTTAAAGACACTATCACAATCTTCCTTGCATTCTTTCCTAGATTCAAAAGTGCATTTAGAAATAGGATTGTCAACTAGCCACACAGATACTTTTTTTTTTTTTT
>NW_024426552.1:44886325-44961334 GCF_017311325.1 Ursus maritimus | reverse complement strand
TTTTTTTTTTTTTTAATGATTTTTTATTATATTATGTTAGTCACCATACAGTACATCCCCGGTTTCCGATGTAAGGCTCGATGATTCATTAGTTGTGTATAACACCCAGTGCACCATGCAATACGTGCCCTCCTTACTACCCATCACCGGTCTATCCCATTCCCCCACCCTCCTCCCCTCTGAAGTCCTCAGTTTGTTTCTCATAGTCCATAGTCTCTCATGTTTCATTCCCCCTTCTGATTACCCCCCCTTTCTTTATCCCTTTCTTCCCCTACCGATCATCCTAGTTCTTATGTTCCATAGATGAGAGAAATCATATGATAGTTGTCTTTCTCTGCTTGACTTATTTCACTTAGCATTATCTCCTCCAGTGCCGTCCATGTTGTAGCAAATGTTGAGAACTCGTTCTTTCTGATAGCTGAGTAATATTCCATCGTATATATAGACCACAACTTCTTAATCCAGTCATCTGTTGAAGGGCATCTCGGCTCCTTCCACAATTTAGCTATTGTGGACATCGCTGCTATGAACATTGGGGTGCATATGGCCCTTCTCTTCACTACGTCTGTATCTTTGGGGTAAATACCCAGTAGTGCAATGGCTGGGTCATAGGGTAGCTCAATTTTTAACTTTTTAAGGGACCTCCACACTGTTTTCCAGAGTGGCTGTACCAACTTGCATTCCCACCAACAATGTAGGAGGGATCCCCTTTCTCCACATCCTCTCCAACAATTGTTGTTTCTTGCCTTGTCTATTTTTGCCATTCTAACTGGCGTAAGCACACAGATACTTTTAACAGTTGTTGTTACCCTGATGTCTAGGGCCATACAAAGATCAGGCCAAGTAAGAAAATAACTTGGGCACTGATTCATGATCATCTGAGCAATACCAGGCAATTTACATGCCCCTCAGGTATCTCTTAACCAATGGCTGAGCAGTGCCCCAAATCCCTTGCTGTGCATGGGGGTAACTATGAGATATGACATGCTTCAGAGTTCCCCTTTGGAGTTATTCTGTAGGACTTTGCCTGAAATTGTACCCTTGCTGGGATTTTCCCTCCTTCTCCTAGTTTTCTCAGTCCCTTCCCAGCTTCCCTAGAGGGAATATACAAATTTTCGAATCAGGATCTGCTTCTAGGGAAACAACCTAAGGCAGTTGTTCACATTTTAAAAATCAGTATATTTCATATAATCCAGATTCTAACTTTTCTTGAAATAAAGAAAGATCTAGCAACATGAAGCCAGTATTTTCATGTGCTTACAATCAGCATGAATATTTCAGTTCATTCACAATCTCATCAAGATTCAGTTCATTTGCCAATCTCATTCATCTCAGTCACCTATCTGCCCTATTGGAATTTGAGTTTGCTACTCATACACTAGGCTATAAGCTCCATGTAATAGGCAGAATAATGACCCCCAAAGAGTCTAGTCCCAATCCCCAGAACCTGTGAATGTATTACAAGGCAAAAGGGACTTTACAAATGTGATTAAGAGTATAGATCGTGAGGGGCCCCAGGTGGCTCAGTCTGTTAAGTAACTGACTCTTGATCTCAGCCCAGGTCTTGATCTCAGCATTGTGAGTTCAAGCCCCACATTGGGCATGGAGCCTATGGAAACAACAACAACAACAACAAAAAGAGTACAGACCTTGAGATGAAGAGAATACCTTGGACTTTCCATGTGGGCCCACTCTAATCACATGAGTTCTTAAAAGTAGAGAGCCTTTAGAAGGGTCAGAGAGATGCCACATTGTTGACCTTCAAGATTGAGGAAGGGGGCCACAAGCCCAGGCTTTGGACCCTGGAAAAGGCAAGGAATGGTTTTTATCCTAGAGATTCTAGAAAGGAATACAGTCTTTCCATCACCTTGATTTTAGCCCAGTGAGACCCATGTTGGACTTCTGATCTACTGAACTGTAAAATAATAAATCTATGTTGTTTTAAGTCACAAAGTTTGTAGTAATTTGTTACAGAAGCTGTAAAAATCTAATATACTCCATGAGGACAGAGATGATGTCTGTCTTATCATTATACCCTCATTGTGTACCATAGTGCCTGATCTATAAAAAGCAACGAACAAATGTTTGTTGGATTACTGTATGGCCATAACTTTTCAAAGCTTTATTGAGTAAACCTTTAGTGAATGATTACAGTCTCATGTGTTCAGATCACTTCCAATGAATATAGAAATTTATATTCCAACTCAGCCAAGTATCTTTTAATACTAAGAAGAAGTTGTAATCTTTTCCATTGGCCTTCCCTAATCAATATAGGCTCTGGATTATTTTACTCTTTGTGCTTTTTCAAATGCTGTGTTAGATAAAATGATCAAAAAAGGCTACAGTATTTCAAAGACTAAAAAATGCACAAATCTGGATGGGATTTCGCATAGGAGGATAGTCGGATTTTATTTCAAGATGCATCCTCAAGGCAGAGAGGTGCAGAGGAGCGTGAGGCCATATATATGGTGACTGGCATGGCTAATCTGGAGGTATAGGCATGTATCTGAAATGCACAGAGAGCCTGCCAACATTTTTCATGTCCACCCACTTCTCTTCAGTTTTTCTGTAGAAAGAGAGTGATATGGGAAGTGGATATCTGGTAATGAAGTGAGTGGAAAAAGAAAAGATTATTCCAATTTTTAGCGTAGGGGATTATCTCCTCTTACTATATTTCACATGTGCTTATAACCTTCCTGGGGTTAGAGTTTCACATGCTAAAACATTTTTCACCGTGTCTTGTACATAGTTTATAAATTGCTGGATTTCATTTTCTGTGCATTGACTTATCAAAATAATGGTGCTATCCCCAGATAGCACTATTTTATAAGGATTTGAAAGATCATTTCTGATTTAAAAACAAAAACAAACAACAACAAAAACAAAAACTTGCTAACCCGAACAAAAGATTTTAAAACTGTGTTTTGAAGTAAAACTAGATTCCATTTTGGATAATGGCAGTGTGGGAGACAAACACAAGTGCGGGAATATTCAAGGAAAAACATCTGGAAAATAATTTGGGAATAACATGGCTTCAGATGTCCTTGTGCCAGTGTAGAGGGAGTAAGAAGGAACTAAAAATCTTTTAAACAATGAGATCAACGTAACCATTTAGAGATCATACAAAGTTAGATGAAATCTACTCATCTGATAGAATAAAAGTTTCCAATAAAATAAAATAGAACATGAAAAATATTTGAATGAGAAGAAAGATGAATAGTAATAATAACATGCAGTAAAAAACCTCTTAATAAAAATTAAGGACTTTTGTCAACATCCCATATGAAACCTCCTAAAATACTATGAAGTAGGAATGATTACTAAAGTCTTTTACTCATTAAATGATTCCAAGGGATAAACAGCTTCCCAGTGCATTCAGCTGCTATATGACACATCCGGGACTCCAGTCAATGCCTCAGCTCTTTTGTATATTTCCCGTGTCATTTGCAAGTTTACCACAGACTGCCTAACCAGACTGAAGTTACAGGCAAATACTGTTTAGGAATGTGTTGCATGAGCAATAGAGTCACTGATCTGGATAAAGCCAATGAAATAATCTCTGGTTCTGTGAAGACCTCTCTCTTTTTCACTGCTGTTTAGCCCTTTGTCCTGAAACTAATGATCCTGGAATCATAGAATTAACGTGAGGAAACTGAAAACTGAGATGTAAACGTGCATGCAACAGGCAAGCTGGCTGGTTTTGAAACTTTGAGAAATACAGCCACCTGTTGGATGTAGTCTGGTATCGCACTTCCGTTCACCCTTTGTTTTTTGCAAAAAGGCTGGGCATTTTTCAGGAACAAAATTTAAAGGATAAAGAAAAACATCATTGCTAGTGTTAGGGGAAATAAAGACGATAAAAGGCAGTAGAGTCCCTTATTTGGTCTTTTGACAACCTGGATCTCTGTATTAACAACGTGCTTTGTCTAGACTAGGCTAAGTAAAAAAGGAACTTCGATTAAAAAAAGAGTGAATAAATGAAATTTTTAAAAAAATCTCTTACAAAAAAGAAAAAGTAGGAACTTATTATTTCTTCACTTCACTCCAGCACTGGCCTCTAGAATAAGGGTTGGCAAATTTGTTTCATAAAGTTTTTCAAATCATTAAGATCTTGAAAGCCTTAAGGTTCCTGTTGCAGCTACTTAACTCTGTTGTTGCAGCACAAAAGAAACTATGTACAAATATGTGAACAATGAGTATGGCTGTGCGTCCACAAAACTTTATGAACAAAAACAGTTGGTGCCAGATTTGGCCTTGAGCAGTAGTTTTCTGGTACCTGCCCTGGAACATGGCAGGCGAGCTCCCACTTCAAGGCCTTTGCACTGACTGGTCCCTGTGCCTGGAGCGCTCTTCCTCTAAATATCCACATGGCTTATACACCCACCTCCACAGGTCTAGGTGTTCCAATATCATCTTTTTAATGAGGTCTACCCTAAAATACTCCATTTAAAATTTCAATGCTCTATTTCTCCCTTTTTATTTTTTCCATAGCACTTAACACATTCTACTATATTACATGTATTATGTTCACTCTTTATAGTCTGCCTTGCCCACCAAAACGCAAGCTCTGTTACAATAGAGACTTCTGTTTGGTTCGTTTATAAAATATCCCAAGGGCTTAGAACAGTATCTTACATATAACAGATGTTCAATAAATATTTGTTGAATGAAAGTATGGCTTGTTAGCTTGTTAGCATTTGCTCTAAAAAAAACAAAACAAAAAACAGATAAACAGGTGCCCTAATCTTGTTTAAGAAAGTGACTCCCAAAGGCAAAGAACTCCCAAAGTTGAAATAAGAAACAAAGCCAGCCTTGCAAATTGTTTCAAAAGATTTTATAAGCCTCTTTGTTTTTCTCAGACTTGAAAGTAGTAGAAATGCTATTTTTAAAATCAGTGAAGGTATCAATAAATATATAGTTTAGTATAGTTCCCAAAACTATATAACATCTTACTTAAGTCTTAACAACAATCTTATTTCATAGACAATATCATCCCCACTTTGTAGATGAGGAAACTGATTCGCAGAAAAATTCAATAACTTACTATTTCCTTCTCCAGATTTCCAAATATCACCCATTTCTAGAGTCACGAACCTTACGCTCTGTTCATGAGTGGTATAATCTCAATTCTTTGGAAAACCTCTCCCCCAACCACGAGTACCATCTTTTTCCCTGTGTCTCTTCTATATGCAGTCTGTGGCCATAACATCTGGACATCATGTTTTCCTTTTATGCAAGTTCAGGTATCCCCAGAATCCTGCACCAAAACAGGTTTCCATGTATCAGACATAAAAGCCAAATCTGCTTTCTGTTGGGGAGATTAAGCGAAATGTGGCTGGTTAAGGATTCTTTTGTGAGGGAGGACTCCTTGTAGAGTAATAAAAGTAAAAATAAACTTGAAAATGGTTCTTACTACCCTATCTCCTGACTTATTCCTAAAGAAGAGAAGGTTCAATATAAGTTGATAGTAATGATAGTAGAGCAAAAGAGTAAAAATGAGCTATAACATGAAGAAAGAAATAATGAGACTTGATGAAAAATTGGAGAAAGCCGAAAAATGTCACAGGAAAATAGAGTTGATCTACAAAATCTCCAACCCGTATGATTAGAGGACTAGCTATGTCACTGATGACAGGAAAGGAGTAGTTAAAACGTGGAGTAGATGTGGAAATGAAGATGATTTCACCTGACAGATGTAGATCACCACCGAGGCAATTCAGTACAAATTAGGGTCTTCTAGGCTACAGCTTCAAAGGAGTTCAAAAATCGCTCTCACACTTATTCAGTGTCACAGAGAGCCAGCTGAAGGGGGTACGCCCAACAGCTCTATGCCCTATTGGAGAAACGAAACTAAGACCCAAGATGGAAAAGAACTTAGCTAAGATTCCACAGTTCTGGAGCATGAACCCAGTTCTCAGGACTCCTTGTCCAGTAACGCTTTCCACAAAATCATTTGGCCTTCCAGGACAACTATAATAATTGATAACTTTATCTGAATGCAATTCCACTAGAATCATTCATGTCAATAAAATACAAAGAGAACTTAGCAAGGCGACTTCCTACTAGCAAAACTAATAGTTTATAAGAAAAGCTACAGGTCATAAAGTTAAGCTGTAAAAACCCCAATGTTTTGTTTGATGAAAGAATAAAATAGTCATGGAAAAAAAAATATCTAGCAGAAGTATTCCAGAGGTGGCTGGATCAATCTGTCTGTCTCCAAGCATCCACAAATTCCCATTCACTTTTTTAAACTCCATGACCAAGAAGCCAACCTCTGTACTTTTCTATCACAAGTAATCAAAACATTCATTCGTTGCATGATTATTTTATTTCAAATGTCAGTGAAAAAAATGATTGTCTTCAAAATGGTGAGTTAGTTACATTTTTTAAAGCCAATATTTGCCAGTACTTTAATTTCCAAAGCAATGAAGTGTTTTGCCCTCTGGAATGTTTCTAACAAAGATAAGGATATTTTAGAAATAAATCAATACTTTGTACTTACATAAAAGTTTTCACCTGAAAAGTGCAGCATGTCATGTTTCTAAATTTTTTTTTTTATTATTGTGCTGACCTCTGCTTGTTTTGGCCAGTGGGAAATGCTATGCTCACTCTACTAAAAGAAAAACCAAAGCCCAGGACTTGTCTAATGAAACAATGAATTAATGACAGTTCTTGGAAGAGGAATCAGTACATATGATTTGCAAGGTTTAAACAGATTTTTGGCACCAGGGTATAATCCCTGTCTAATATGAAAGGTAGTCTTCCACCCAGGGCCCAAAAGTACTGGGAAAGTTGGCATTCTTCTGACACTTGAGTAAGGAATCTTTATTATTATATGATCCCAAAACTCAAAAAAAAAAAAACAAAAACGGTTTTAAGGTACTTAAGACAATGAAGAAACCCCTATAGCTTGGGAAAAATTCACAAAAATTCTTTTCTAACTAGTGCTTAGCAGATGCTCACTGACTAATTTTTCACCAAAAAGCTTACTGCTGATTAGGAAAATATCAAAAGGCTAGCATGTGGAGAAAGACAATGAATCTTGATTTGAATAAGGTCTCTACTGATCAATTCTTTTTCATTCCATTTAGCCCCTTTAAAGTCTTTTTGCCTCTGTTCCCTTCCTTTCCTTTCCCTACTCTTCCTCACTAACCCCCCCCCCAAAAAAACCACATAAAAATCAGCACAAATTCATTAGATGGGGCTGAGAAAGTAGATATCCATACAAGAGGGTAGGGAGCAAAGCTGCCGAGTCTGAGAGGGCAAAAGGGACATCCAGACAGGGTGTCAGGCCAGCAGGAGCTATTAGAGCCCAGGCAGGATGAGGAGAGTATCCATGTGATGTGAGGGGAATGGGGCAGACACAGGAGATCATATTCCATGAGAAGGTTGGGAGGGCTGAATGCAGAATGTCATAGCTTAAGATGGGTAGAGGAGGGTATCTATGCAAGGGTGGCTCAGCATGAGGTGTCAGAGTCCAAGCATGATGAGGTCATCCTGGCAGAATGGCAGCTCAACTCCCATCATCACCAAGGAAGGTGAGAACGACATCTATGCAGAGGCACCCCAGCAAAGGGCATAATGTTGGAGCATTGAGAAAAGGGGAACAGCCCAGGAATATTGGAGCCCAGCAAACCAAGGAGGACGTACACATCAGGGGTGGGAAATCAGTAGTGACAACAGCAATGAGAGATTAGATACATACGGGGGGGGGGGGTTGTCGATTGTGATATACATACAGAGAAATAGACATAGAGTTGTGCCCCCACATATATATAGGGAGGTTTCTCACTGCCAAAAAAAAAGGGCCATAAAAATATGGAAAGATAGAAAACTAGAATAACATCCTGTATGGCTGGATTAGAATTGCAAATGGTGATAAAAGTTGGATGGATGATAGGTAGAGAGATATTGCATATGGCATTTAATAAGTACCTAGTAATTTATGTTCTCAGGTTCACTTAAATTTTTTTGAATGTTTAGGTTGTAAGGAGAAGTAGAAAGGATGTGGTTTTTAGACTCAAGTTCAAATAATTTCTGAGTTCAAAATTATCTCAGCCACTGAGGGATTTTATGTAATTGTGGTAAAACCTGTGGGAAGAAAGTAAGCAAACTACAAAATATCTCTAAGTTCTTTCAGGTAGTAGCTCTCAACCCCTCTTCCCATCCCCCTTCTGCAGGGGGGACATCAGTCAGTTTCTGGAAGCATTTGTTATTGCAGCTGGGGAGTGTCACTGGCCTCTAATGGGTAAAGGTAAAGGACGCCGGTAAACATACTACAGTGCACAGGCCAGACGCCACAAAAAAGAATTGTTGGTACGAGCTGAATCCTGTCCTCCCCGAAATTCATATGTTGGGGCCCAAACCCTCAGTACTTGAACATGTGACTTCATTGGAGATAGAGCCTTAAAAGAGGTGATTGAATTACAATGAGGTCATTAGGGTGGGCCCAAGTCCAATCTGATTAAGAAATGCACAGAGGAAAACCCCTACAACCATCTGCAAGCCTTAGAAGAAACCAAACTTACCAACACCTCGATCTCGGACTCCTAGCCTCCAGAACTGTGAAATAAAAATTCTGTGGAAGGCCACCCAGTCTGTGGTGTTTTGTTACGGCAGCTAGCAAGCTGATACAGTCATCCAGCCCAAAATGTCGGTAGTGCCAAGATCGAAAACCCTGGTTTATGATACACAGAAACAGTCCTGAGAAGGGCACTCAGTATGAAGACAACACGGCTAATAACCACCGTTTCAGTGGCAAACAGAAGGAAAAAGGGGAAGTCGGCTGCCTCCCTATAAAATTAGAAAAAAAAGAATTATTCAGTGGAGAAAATCATTCCTTGACTTTATACGCTCATGGACCAGTGCAGTTAACATTCTCTCTTCTGAGCCGTAAAGTCACTAAAAAAGCAATTAAAAAAATAAAAGCAGTCCGATGTTGAGTGAAGCATGTTTTTATTTCTATGGTTTTTTTGCAATAAAACCAAATTTGGAATGCTCAAAACTTTGATTTCTACATGTATTTGCTCAAAACATTTTCACCCAGAACACTAAGGAAGCCCAACCATGGCTTAACCCCAAAGTTCCTTTCCCATGGTTTACAATGGAAGAAGACATCTTCCTTGATCCAGTATACTTATTAGTGCTTTCATGAAAGTTCAAATATGTGATACAATCTAGCAGTCCTCTTTGTTGGCACAAAAATAAACTCAATACATAGAAAAAATCTTCGTAAACTTCAGTTAGGGGATTTCTTATTCAGGACACAAAAAATCACCAACCACGTAAGAATTAAAAAAGTTACTTAAACTATAGAAAAATTTTAAAGTTTTGCTCTTTAAAAGATTCTACTAAGAAAGCTGGAAGGTGAGGCACCTGAGACTGGAAGAAAATGTTTTTAATACATATGTCTGACAAAACATTTGTATCCAGAATTTAAAAGAACCCTTATAACTCAATAAAAAAAAAAAAAGATGTCCAGAATATTTGAAAATGAAAAAGAAAATACATTAATGGCCAGTAAACACATTTCACAAATCTCAACAACATTACTCATCAACAAAATAAAAATTCAAACTCTAGTGAGATACCTCCACACACTAAGAATAGCTAAAATTTTAAAAATTAACATGATCAAGTGTCAGAGTGTATACAGCCACTGAAACTCATTGCTGGTAAGAGTACAGCCATTTGGAAGAATCGGGCACTTCCTCATAAAGTTAACCATACACTATCCCTATGACCAGCACTTCCACTTTTAGGTATTTACCCAAGAAGAATGAAAACATATGTCCACCAAAACACTTGTACACATATTGCTGACAACTTCATTTTCTATAGCAAAAACTCAACCAACCCAAATGTTCATGAACAGATGATGACATAAACCTATCATGGCTTATTCATACAGAGAAATACCACTCGACAATGAGAAGGCTCTGACTACCGGTACGTGTAATAACAGGAATGAAACTCATTGACATTGTACTGAGTAGATAAAGTCAAATACAAGGAAAGTATATGCAATATCATTCTGTTATAAACTTTTAGAATAGATAAAAACAACTTATGGTGATAGAAATCAAATTGTTTTCTGCCTGTGGTGGGTTTTGGAGGAATGACCACAAAGGAGCACAGAGAAGCTTTTTGGGGGATAGAAATGTACCATATCTTGACTGGGGCAAGGGGGCGGTTAAAAGGTTGTGTACATTTGTCAAAACTCATTTAATTTTATACTTAAAATGGTAACATTTTATTACATGTAAATAAACTTCAATAAAATTGATTTTTAAAATATAGAGAAGTAAATGCGAAGCATCTATATTTATATGTGACCACTGAAAGGATCTGTGAGTAGCAACATCCCAAATCAGTGAGAACACTTAGTACCCAGATCAGGGTGTTTAAAGGTAATTCTCCATTAACAGTCACCTGGGGATAATAGCTGGTTTCAGATTGGGGAAGAGATAAGAAATAATGAACCCACAATATCTTACTGTGGTAGAAACTCAGGAGGTACTCCAAGAAGAATGGGCCACATCACAATGACAAAAAAGAAAGCTGAAAGAGTCTCCCTCTGGCCAGCTGTGGGAGAATTTGAGTATCCAAATACATATTGGTAGTAACAGATTATTACCTATTAAAACGAAATAACATCAAATAAATACATGGGTAAATTGAAAGTAATAAGGAAAGAGCTGTTTATACAGATTTCAAGTATCTTCCCGCAAAATACCTTCTAATTACAAAAGGGAAAGAGTATAATGTTACAACGGAGAAGCATGGTGGATACAACTTTAATCAAGGGATCAAAGTAAATATCATTAGTCACAGTAAGTTAACATAGTATGCCTCCTAATAGGGTTTATGAGAAGACTGCACCATTTCCTTGGCATTCCTGCTAAAGACGCGAAGCCTAAATCTATTCCTAGAGGCGCTACCCCTACTTGAGTCTTCAGAAATGCAGCAAAAATCTCAGGTGTCTCCTTCTGGGTCAGCAGATACCCTGTATTCAGTATATAGCACTGGATAGCTCTTCTTCTTGTACCAATCACCCTCTCCTGTCTTAAGAACCCCTCTGATCCATCATGTCATTCAGTCTATTTGCTGATCCTTTATATGTTTCAATGTGCTGCACATTGTTTTTTCATTAGAACACTTTCTACCTCTTCAGTATTTGGATAAAACAGCAGCATGAATATCAGCCGATGATTTTATCTGGAGACTAATCTTTAAAACAGCAGACCTCTGTCAAGCATAAAGCCTCCAGCAGATAGTAGATTATAAGCATCTGGCTCCCTGTGAGCCTATGACTCAAGTTACTGGCTGACATTTCAGTCTCTGAACGCATCTAGCAAGTAGCCTCTAAATGATCATTTCTGCTCAGCCGCTGAAGTAAGGAGATGGAAGGCCACAGCTGGAGTCTGGGGAGCGTAACTGGGGATCTCTGGTCCTTCTTGGTACAGCACCGAAGCGATGCAGGAAACTGGGCCATCTGGAGGACACTGCAGACGCGACAGTGGCAGTTGCAGTCACACGGAGAAGAAATGTCTTTTTCCTTGTGGAACTGCAGGGCTGGCCGCACACCGGCCCCTCGTGACGAGAGGAGAATTCAATTCATAACCTCTCTGTGTTCCTTGGGCGGCACATGCATACTTGCTGACTTCTGTAAGGCTTGCTTGTACTCAGCTTCTCAGCCCTTTGTCCATATTTGAGCAAAGAACACCAAATTCCATTTCTAACACCCCTGTTAAGAGAAAATTAAACCTTCGGTCTCTAGGGTGCTCTGCAGACCCGGGAACGATGATCCCAACCTGGGAAAACTGTTCTTCCTGATGAGGCTGAAACAGAAACAAATATATGGTTTGATTCCAATCCCCAAAATGTGCCTACTAAACATTTAAACATTCCATCTCTGCTAATCTATTTTAGAACGGGAGATATAGAAGCAAATACCGAAGTTAGGATGAATATTAGGCCACAGAGCTCAGCTAACTCACCACTTGAGAAGCCAGCTCTAATGTTTTACTGTAAATAGAAGAATGTTTTGTATCATTGTCCCACCATCCTTTAAATAGGATATAGACCATTCAATCATCATTCGTGCTGCTGGGCATGTTTATAATAATTATATGAAAATAATTTTCATTCTAGTAAAACAGAAGTCCTGATCCTTTCGGAATTATTGGGAGGAGACTTCCCACTTTATGGTCACCCTGCTCTATTCACTGGTCCCCGTGTGGTGAGATGACAAGAATGTGCCTTCCATTGGCCCACACTCCTCTACGGGCCAGTTTACTAATTTGCAACTGAATGCATCATTATTAATAGTCCCTAATAGAGAAAGAGCCTTGAAAATCTATTAAAAGCAAGAAAACTGGTCAAGGAAAAGGAAATATAACTGGCCAAAAATATATCTAAGACATATAAACCTAACTAATAATTAAGAAAATGCAAATTAAAGCAGTGATATAGTTTTTTACAAGTTAGAATACAAAAATAACTCTTCAATGATGAAATCCATCCATAAAGATGTGAGAAAATGAGCAGTGGGAGTGAAGCTGGGAAAATCTCCTTGGGGGCAATTTGGTATTTTTTTTAATATAAAATTCATATGCCCTTTGATCTATCCCTTCCACTTTCAGTTTATGCTATAAACTCTCATATACCTACACTGGTATCTATGTACTTATGTTACATGTATGAAATATGCATATATGCACACGTTAACTGCACTTGTAATTTTTTAAAAAATTTGACAGTAACCCAAATGTTTATTAATAAGAAACATGTTAAATATATAGTCATATATATATAATGTATATAACACTATATATATGAGACATCTATATTGGCACGTTCATACATTAGAAAGTTATGCCACCATGAAAAGAGTAGATCCAAAAGGAACAATCTCTCAGATACATCAAAATTAAGAATATATTTGGGTAAAAATTGGATATATGTTATATACATACACCTATGTATGCTTGCATAAGCATAGAATATTTTGAAATATCCACAAGAAACTCTTGACTGTGGTTGCCTTTAACTAAGGGGGGAAAGGGTCTGAAATAGGAGGACAACTGACTTTTGTTATCATATACCCTTTTGAACTATTAGATTTTTTTCATCGTGTGTGCGCAATAATACTTCAATAAAATCCTTGTTGGAATTTTTAGAAGTAAATTGTGTAAGGGGTGCCTGGGTGGCTCAGTTGGGCCTCTGCCTTCTGCTCAGGTCATGATTTCAGGGTCCTAGGATCCAGCCCCGCGTTGGGCTCCTTGCTCAGCGAGGAGTCTGCTTCTCCCTCTCTCCTCCTGCTCGTGGGCTTTCTCTCTGCCAAATAAATAAATAAAATCTTAAAAAAAAAAAAAAAAAGTAAGTTGTGTGGAATGTAGTAATTTTGCAATGGTTACATAGAATATCCACGGCTCAAATAAAACAATAGGTCAAAGTTTACATTCAAATAATCAGAAGTTTTAGAATGAAACCTGGTCCACACTGTGCCCTCAGTAAAAGATTCATTTCAGTGAAAGATTTTCTCTTGCGGGTCTTTTTTCTTATCTTCCAAGCTCTGTGTTCCTCAGAAACAATCTCCTCTTCTTGAAAATCAGCTCAATACCAACATATTGTGACTGTTCATTCTTTTTTAAAGCCTGTTGATTTCCCAACTGTTTTATTTTTTATTCACGTATTCTCTTTTCTAAAAAAGAAAACTAACATTAAACAAGGAAAGGATATTATATCAACATTGTATTTTAATTAAAGGACGTTATCTCTTTTAATAACTTAGATATTTAGACAAGTTCCTGTTAATGAGCATTGGGTTATTTCTAGTTTGGGGATAACCTGATTAAAGCACTGGGAATATTCTTGTACAAATCCTTTTGTAAACATTTATACTATTTTTGACATATCCTGTTATGGACTAAATATTTCTGTCTCCCTGTGATTCATATGTTAAAATCCTGTGTTTCTTCTCTGCTAAATCACGCTGAATGCGTCTATGATTAGATGTGTGGTTTTTTTCCTCTACCAAGCAATTCTCCAGTTCTCCGGTGGGACATCTGGGTGTCCTACAATTTAACTAAATTCTGACACTCTCCACCTGTAGATAGCATCAAGTCCCACAGGCTAAGGATTCAGTCTTACAAGACTGTCCTCACTTCAGTTGCCAATCACAAATCCCAGATTGTCACCTGTGCTTCTGACAGACTGCCTATAAATCAGAGGTTCCCATGACCCCGCCCTCAGAGTCAATTAATTTATTAGAATGGCTCACAGAACTCAGAAAACATTTTATTTACCAGATTACCAGTTTATTATAAAAGCATATAGTTTAGGAATAGCCAAATGGAAGAGATGAATAGAGTAAGATATGTAAAAAGGGAGTGAAGCTTCCATGCCGTCTCTGGGGACGCCACTTCCCAGCACCTCCCTGTGTTTACCAACTGGGAAGCTCTCTGTACTTCAGAATTTTATGGAGATTTCATTATTTAGACAATCTTAGTTAAATTATTGGCCTTTGGGGATTAATTCAACCTCTAGCCCCTCTTCCCTCCCTGGAGATTGAGGAATGGGGCTAAAAGCTCCAATCCTCTCATCATATAATTGGTTCCTCTGAGAACAGGCTCCCACATTTAGGGGCTTTCCAAAAGTCACCTCATTAATGAAAACTCAGGTGTGGTTGAAAGAAATTGTTTTGATAACAAAAGACACCTTCATGGCCCTCTCACTTAAGAAACTACAAGGGTAATTTAGGAGCTCTTTGCCAGGGGTGGTGATAGAGACCAAATATCTAATTCTTGTTACCAGTCATATCACAGTGCTCTTACAAGGAGAGACATGAGAGCTTGCTCTCTGACTCTCTGCTCTCTGACATGTGAGGATACAATGAGAAAATTGTGTTAAAAAAATACAGCAGGCCCAAATAGAGTCACTTGTGCTGAGCCACTCATCAGTGAACCAAGACTTAAAACCTACTCTCATTGTAGTTTCAGCCTCTCTCAGGAATGCGACATTTTTCCAGTCAATCTGGAATTACCTAATCTGCTCTAGATAAGCAGTCTGATGGACTTTCCCACCTTTCCCCAAAGGAAAGTGGCCTTGCCTAAAACAATTTACTCCTTATTAGACACTTCCTTTTCTGCTCCCTTCTGCCATTAATTTTATATAGCTACTCTGAACTCCTTTCTGTTCATAGACAGGATGCTGCCCAATTCATGAATCATTGAATAAAGTCAATACGACCTTCAGATTTTCTCAGTTGAATTTTGCTTTTTAACAATGGCCATCTGTAACCAGGAAGCAGACCCTAACCAGACACAGGATTTGCTGGTGCCTGGATCTTAGATTTCCCCCCCCTCCAGAACTGCAAGAAACAGTCTTCTGTCCTTTAAGACACCCAGTCCATGGTATTCTGTTATAGTAGGCTGAGCTAAGACACATCCCAAATTTAATGTAGTCAAAATCATCTGTACTATCTTCTCTTTTTCCTGTTGCTCAAGATGGTGAAATTATTTTCAAAAAATTCAATCTTCTAGAATCTTCTTTGACTCCTCTCTCTCCTTCACTCATACAATTGTAACTGGACTAACATGAGTCTCTTCCTTGCTGAGTTACCAATAGAGACTACACCAGGTGGAGTTGTCATACGAAGTAATCTTTATTTGCAGCAAATAAGGAGATCATAGGGAATAATTTCAAACCCGTGACTCACCCCCCCCCAACCCCAGCAGGAGTGAGCAGGTTCTTCTTACTTAGGGTTTAGGATGAATGTTTAAAAAGGGATGCTTTGTCATCACATGTAAAGTCAGGCATAACGTTGCACAGGTATACTTAGAAAAGCACCTATATGTGTATTGCATGTTATGTTAACAGTTTGTGCTCATCCCAAGGCTGAGACTTTAACATTATAATGAAGCGGAGGTGACTGTCAGATACTTCTTGGCTCATCTGTGTAGGCATTGACTTGGTGGCTGAGCTCAAGCTGGCTTGGGCAAGGGACACCTGGCTGGCTCAGTTGGTTAAGCATCTGCCTTCAGTTCAGGTCATGATCCCAGGGTCCTGGGATCAAGTCCCACATTCAGCTCCTTGCTCAGCAGGGAGCCTGCTTCCCCCTCTGCCTGCCATTCCTCCTGCTTGTGCAGACACTCTCTGTGTCGGACAATGACTAGAACATCACGGACTTAGCTCTTGCTGCTTTGTCTTCTGGGCCTGTCTTCTGTGTGGAAAAATGCTTTGAAAGACCAGAGAGTATTCTACAAAAGTAAGAAAAAATTTTAAAATAAAGATTACAGAAAAAAATAGGACTTATCTTTGTGATGGGATAACTTACTGAGATATCAGTTTGTGTTCTGATCTTATATTTTTTCCTCTCCTTTTCATTCAAGGTAGCCAGTCTTCTTGTCCTTTGATTCCATCGTAAGACCAAAGAAAAATTTCCTAACAATTTCCCTCCTGTCTTTCATTTTTAAAAGAATTGATTTTTTTGAGGACATTATGCTAGAGGATAACAAGAAACAAATGCCAAGTGCCTTTTGAGGGAGAAGTAGGGGAACAGAGGAAAAAATAAGTAAACGGTGAACCCCTACTTCTCACTGTCTTAGAGCTCTCCAAGAGGGGTCGGCTGACAAGCTCTGGTGGTATATGTCAGAAGCTGGCAAACTTCAGTTTATGGGCCCGCACCTGTTTTTGTAAATCGTTTTTTGGGAACACAGACACATACATTCATTAATATACTGCGCATGACTGCTGTCAAGCAGCAATGGTACCGTTATTTTACTCCTGGTCCATGTGAATGGCACCCCCTAGAGTTGAGAGTTGAGTACTGCGAAACCTGTGCGCCAAGCTGCAGCCTTGAAACTCCAGACCCTGGCAAGGATTATCATCCCTGTTGAGGCAAGGAAGCCACTTCAAATGACAGATGAGCTTCGGTGGGATCATATTAGTGGAACTTAAACAGGGTACATTTTAAGAGAGGATAAAATCATGACTGTCGTCCAAATATGAAATGAACACATAAAGAATTTTATTTAGTTCAATAATTAATGGGAGAACCAGTAACATAGATAAAAACCACTTCAAATGGAAATTTGATTTCCGGAGATTTATATTCTCTGACAAAATTAATTTGCATTGCCATAAACAGGAATCATTTGCTTAGCTATGCACAGGAAATATTTGCATTATTATTAGTTAACTTCTATCTCCAGGAAGTTAAAAAATAACCCTGTAAAAGACCGAAAGCAGAGACAACCCCACGGATGAGCTAGCTAGAATGCCCACTAGATTACAAAGTTTTGCACAATTTTCCCCCATGGGACCAAAGACCACAGACAAGCCCCACACTATTTTGCTTTTTTATAACCCTTGGGTCCTTCATATGACCCCAAGGAAGCTGGATAATGACAGATTAAATTATCTGCCAAACAGGTTTCTGGGTCTCAGATTCAGAATACCTTTGATTTGAAGAAAAGAAAGAATGTTGGTATTTCTTATACCTCTGAGTTTTGTGTTTTTTTAAGATTTTATTTATTTATTTGACCGAAAGAGAGACAGCTGGTGAGAGAGGGAACACAAGCAGGGAGAGTGGGAGAGGAAGAAGCAGGCTCCCAGCGAGGAACCTGATGCAGAGCTGGATCCCAGAACGCTGGGATCACGCCCTGAGCCGAAGGCAGACGCTTAACGACTGAGCCACCCAGGCGCCCCCTTGCCTCTGATTTTCTTGAATAAAATTTGTAGCTGTTGGATTCAAGTTCCTTGAGAAGAGAGACCTTGTCTGATCTACTTCTGTTTTCTTAAGCCTGACACAGGGTAAGTAGGTGATTGGTAAATACGAAATGAAAAGAACAAATGCTAAGGAACGAGAGAAAATTGGATATTTTGTATAGCTAAATAAAACTTCATTGAAGGAAAAAAAAAACCCTCTAACTATAAACTATCTCACATGTGTACAATGCAAATTCTTACCTACATCATTATATCTTGTGTGATAGAGAGAGAAATAGCAAGTAGAATCTGATATGGAAACTCAGAGGTTGCAGACTGACGCTTGGATCTGCCTGTTTTCTTAGAGAACTGCTAGAGGAAAGAGCTTTGTGCAGGAAATTATTTTCTCTTGCAGGAAAAAAACCAAAACTCTGCTTCTCTGGAAAACGGCATTGTCTGGGCTCTAGAGAACACTCTCAGGATTATCTGATTCTAGTCTTTTATTGTCCTTGAGCTCTTTTGCAAGTCTGTAAATTGAAGATAACTAGTAACAAAGCAAAATAATTCTTGTCTATTGTCATGCACATTTTTCCTGTCCGGGAGAGCTTCAGTTGCTTTCCTTCTCCCTGTGGAAAAACTATTTGCCTCCACCCTGCACATTCACTTCAGGATTCCTGACTTACAATGTGTCTGTTCAGATTCTCTTTGAACCAGTTGTACCATCTGCCTGGTAGCCTTTTTGGTTAATAAGTAGAATAAAATCTTTAACACCTGTTCATTTTTATTTCTGTGAGAGTCATAATTTTAACCTATTTTTGAAAATTATCTGTTAATGCTCTCCAAAATAGTATTAGGTTTAGGAGAAAGTAAATATTCAGTTCGAAACAAGAAAAGGAAAAAAAGGAGTGGAAAGGGGACACCAGGCTGTCAAAATTAATGGGGAGTTGAGTTCGGAATAATTATTAGTGTGCTGTTGATGAAGGATAGTTGAAAGGCGGGCAGGCAGGAACAAGGGACCCCCGCTGCCCTAAGAGGAAACCATCCTTAAAAGGATTTTACATCACCATAGAAGGAGCCCTTCACCCTTTCCCATGTGACAAAAACCTGATTGGATGACAGTCACAGGGAGGGTTAATCAGATTAGAACAGCCTGCCAACAGGCCCATAAAAGCCCCTAGATTTAGGAATTCCCGCGGCTACCCTCTCGGGTCCCCTCCCTTCTCGGGAGCTTTGTATTATCACTTTGCTCTCGCTCAGTAAACCTTGCTCTGCTACCCACCTCTCTGTCTGGTCTACGCCTTCATTCTTCGAAGCTGTGTGACCAAGAACCGCCGGCACCCACAGAGAAAAAATTCTGTAATGCCGTAAGGATGGATTTAAATTTTTAAGCACATAATACTGGGATAGCAATAGTAGTCATTTAATACTCTGACAACCGCCTGTAAATACATTGTTTTAATTATGTACCCCATTGCCTTCATCAAAACATTCAAGATGAATGTTGAGATAAGTCTAATCCAAATGTCAGGTTCCTTTTTCTCCCTCTACTTGTATTTCTTTCCTATTTCATCTGTGTGTTAAATATCAATGCACACATCACACTAGTGTAAAAATGGGTAGATGTAATAGGGCTCAGTTATCCTCTGAGTCTAATAAGGCATCTCCTCTGGGTTTTCCCAGGTGAGTCACTAGAACATTCCACTTCCTTCAGGACTGTCTGACTTAACCTTCTTCAAAAGACAGAAATCAGTGGGATGGCCTCAAGTTTAGGTCACAAGGATCTTACTAAGTCAACCGAATTTGATACGAGATACCTATCATTTCCCAATTTTGCTAATTCTCTGGAAGCACTAAGAGGAAAATCTCCAGGGGTAAACACTGAAAGAGCTTTCTTCTAAATTATAATTAGTTGGGCTCTGTGGAAAATAAACCACATGATGGGAGAGAAATGCTCATTTGATAAATAAATGCAGTCTCTCCCCAGACACCAGGGCATTGTTTGGGGAAGAAAATTTCAGAATTGAATATGTGAGAAAATAAAAAAAGAGGTAACACATGATTTCCTTGGGGGTTTTGTCAGGCTCTAAAAACAACATATTATGTACAAGAAAACACCAAATGTTTCCCTACAATACAGAAACAACAATCCTGGTTGATTACTTCTTTTTAAAAGCCACATTGGAAGGGGTGGGGGGGAGGTATTGCAGGCTTTCACCAGCAGAGGGAAATACTGTCCTAGGAAAAAACAATTTCTTTGTGGCCTTTTTTTCACCATAATTCTTCTATGGTGTACGCAAGAGATGAATGTTTCTTCCTTGTTCTTCTCATTGATAAAATGTTTAACAGCAGGGAGTTTGCTAGACTATGCCTCCAGCATAATTGTTCTTGTGAGAGCAGGGATAAGAATGTGGGAAGCTGAGACCAGAGAAGAGTCATCTGGGAGCTGTCAGGCATTAGGGGACATGTGTGAGGCTGAGTTATAGAACAGCTCCAGGAGCAAAGGAAAGAGCAGCTCTCCTTATATATTCACAACTCACTCCTCCTCAAATGCCCCAATCCAAAGCTTATTCTGGAAACTCCACAGTTCCTCAGTGGCTCCTCCCTATGGGAAACTATAAGCCATTTTCAATCAATAGCAACCTCTAACAGATAGGCATTCATAATTTGTCCTTCAAGAACTATGGATTTTAAAATGTCTGGCTGTTTACCACTTAATATCAGCATAACCTTATGAATTTCTATTCCAGCATCTCTAACACTGCAAAAGATTAAGAAACTGATTTCATAAAGGAAAGCTGTATCCTGCAGTGGAATTACACAGGAAGTGTCATGGTGCTGAAGGAATGTGAGGGTCCATTTTCCTGTGAGGCGCTAGGACTGAAGAGGCTCCCTGTCAAACCACCTTTAAAGCCGCTCCCATAGTCACTGCAAATGGAGGTCACTGTTAACATGGGGAGAGAAAGTGGAGTCTACTTGGCAGAACGTTAAGAGTACCCTCAGGTTAGGGAGAGATGACAAAGTGCCATATTATCCAGCCATCTTCAGAGCTGAGAGATCAGGAGAACAAATGTGAGGAAGGCCAATTTTGGAAGGGGGACCTCCTCCCCGAGGCTGAGTTCAGACTTCACTGGAGAAGGTGAGGTTACAGCCCACAGGGTAACAGAGACATTTCCTGATTTGCCGGGTCCAGAGCTGGTCTGCAGCCACTGCGCAGTCATGGGAACAACCTTCTGGGGCAGAGGCTTGCAGAGATAGCCCTCCAGGCACAGGCAGAGAATGAGTGAGCCTCCCCAAATGGCCAGGGAGGGACTCCAGCATGCTGAGGGAGTAGAGGTGACTCTGGGGGCAGGAGGTCAGGAGTGAGCAGTGTCTATGTCAAGAAGGATACAGGAGAGTGATCACCAAGCTGGGCTGGAGCTGTGAGGATGTAGAGGGGTCATACATTCTGGGTTCTTCGTTGAGGGAGAGCATAACCCTATGTTTTCACAGCCACACCCCTGACTGATTTTACCATCTCTGAAAACAGGAGATCCCCTTCCTCCTGCCAGGTCCTTCTCATGCCCTTTACTGAGGAACATCATCCTCACTGTGAAGGAGAGATGTTCACAGGAATTCCACCCATTATTGCAGAGCAGATGTGGGAGAGTAAATTTGAAGCGGAGAGGCAACAAACTGGCGAGTGGCAGATATGAATGAGAAGCTGTATATAATTAACTACACCATGTGAGTGTAATGATTCTCAAAAAAAAAAAAATTCTTATTCCTAAAGTTCTAAAATCAAGTACCCCTCCAGGTATTACTAGATTCTTAGACGGGATAGACCCTAACTAACCATTAAAATTACGATTCTGTTGTCTAGAGTGCCAAAGAAGGAGTCCCATCACAGCATCCAGATGAATGAGCAAATACCGAGCGTCATCATAACACTGTGATGCAGTTGTTAAAATCCCTATATTGCACATAAGGGAAGTCTTGGGGTTCAGAGAAGGTTGTGTACATGGCGATGAAGCTAAAAAAATGTCTCAGCTAGGAACAGTTAAAAAGGCTTCAAAATACTTTTAGCATTTATTTCTGGTTTGTTTTAAAAATGGAAGACTTTCTAAACATGAGGGGATAAAATGATACTGGGCTAAAGGCACAAAGGACAATAACCAGCAGAGAGAAAGTCTAGTGAGGAGACAGTGCTATGGGAGTGGTTAAGAGCCAAGCTTTGGGAGTGGACTGCTGGGTTGAATCAGGGTTCTGTCACTTATGATGATGCAGCCCCGAGCAGGTGTTTAACCTCTCTCTGACTCAATTTCCTCACTTAAGATGAACATGATAATCATGACAGCTTTCCCAGAGAGATGTGGTGCGGCCAAATGAAGGAATGATGTGAGCTAGTCAGAACAGCGCCTGGCCCGGAGTCAGGGCTATAGAAATGTGGCTACTCTTATGATTCATCCTGTAGTGCAGAAGTAGCGGGCAAAATTGAGAGAAGGATTTCGAAGAGTGAAACCAAAACCAACTGAGGAAATTGGAAAGAAAAAGGCTGTGACAGAAATGAACACATATTTAGAGATTCCACATCTCTGGACGTTCGCGAACGATAAAGGGTTAGTACAGAACACTGAAGGAAGTCACAGCATCCCCACACCTCCCACAAAATAAGAAGGCACTTTCGCAGAGATGAGGGTTCTGTTACTCTCTTGGGAAGATCAGAGCAGAGGTGGCTATGGGTGCCTACTGAAGGCCACAGTCACATGGAGTGGGATGCAGTCAAGTCTGGATAAGAAACCTTACAAGGCAGATTCTTTAAATTTGTGGGATTTTTTTTTTTTTAATGTGCTTGGTTGGTTGGTTGGTTGGTTGGTTGTACTGTCTTGACTCCTAATGACTTTTGAAAACCTCTCATCTAATTGAAGATAAATGAAAGAAAACTGTCAGAATAGGTGACCTTGTACAGCCTGAGGCCAAGAGGGGACGGTCCCCGGAAATGCTGAACCTGAGCCTGTCCTGTCTTGAGGAGTAGCAGGTGAAATTTAATGGCCATCTAGCGGAAGTAGAGTCTCCTGTGGCCCTGGATCATGGGTATTTTATGATAAAATGTTGTTATTTTTAGGAGGCCCATTAGGTATTTTTTAAAGTCCATTGTTTAAAATTTTGATAGCACTTTTGTTGCTGGTTTAGGATTTGCAATTCATCCGAACTCCTCTCACACAAATCGGCACCTGCAGATTACCAAATAAATCCACCCCTGATTTGATCTCAGTGACCATTTTATTTGTGTTCGTTTCTTTTATTAAAAGCGAGGGAGATATGTTCAAACATTTTGCATGTCACCTTGAGATATTTTAGGTAACGTACTCATTTCTGAATATTTCCATTCACTCTAACAATCCAGCTGTTTCAATTGGAAATATCTTGATGTGTTCCCAACTGTAATAAGATACTTTCCTACCTTGAACTTCTATTGAATGATAGCACAATTGCACGCACTGCTTGTGAAAAATAATTGGAGTTGGTCATGCTTGCTTTCTTAGGCAGCCTCAATTTCTAGGAAGCAAATCAGTGGAACACAGATCTTGCCCTTCATATTTGCAATCCCAAATGCTTGAAATGATTGCATAGTCTTGCATTCTACTAGGACAATTCCATCAACTGTCTTATTCCTTGTTCTGTAAGGATATTAAAAACCAGTATATTTTTTTCTGGTGCATGTCTCTGCATCTATTTTTGTCACTTCCATTTTTTAATTTTCCACTAAAATTCTATTTTCTTCTTTTAAACTTTTAAAAATTCTGCCTACTTATTTTATGTTCTAATAAGATTTTATATTAATAACATAATACATATTATACATATTAAAATAATCTGATTTCTTCCTGTATTTTGAGGAAAATATAAGAATATACTTATGTTTAATTTTGTTTCATTGAGACCACTTACCTCAGGGATTGTTCTTAAAGGGTAATTAAAGGGTATCGCATGTATACCTAGCCCCTGATAAATAAATCACAAATATTAATAGAAAGCCCAAATCCAAGCCCCTACTATTCATGGATCCAACTGCCCTCTGTTTACCAAATGGCACATGTCAGTAAATGGTACACGTTATTATCCCATAGACTCAAATTCTAGCCAAAGACAAAGCTAGGGTGGGTGCTTAGATAGGAGGCACAATTACTCCATCTGAGCACATTCTGCATCGTGAGCACATTTGTAAATGTGTGTGTATGTGTGTGTGTGTGTGTGTGAGAGAGAGAGAGAGAGAGAGAGAGGGAGAGCATGACAGCATGGCCATGATGAAAAAGGATCAGAAGCAAGCATGTGAAAGCAGGATTCCAACTAAGTACAAGAGGAAGTCAAATTATAGGGCTTTTTTGGTGGGGAGGTTGGTTTGTTGTTGTTGATTTTAGACGCTTGCTGCCCATCCAACCACCAATAATTAAAGGCTTTGGTTTCTCTCCGATCCCTCCTCTCCCCCAGCCCAGGCTTCTTCCCCTGAAGTGAAAACCACACTACTTCTGCCTCCATTTTGTCTTGCCTAAAGTCTCACAACTAATATGTGTCAAAACAGGACCCGAACCCAGTTCCCCTTGGCCTCAGTGTTCTCTAACTGACTATTAGGTCTATCACGTAAATGTCCAATATGTGGCTGGCCTGGAAAATACAATACAAATCCCACTAGAATCTCTTATCTGGAATACCAAAATCCAAAAAAGCTCTGAAAAACCATATGTTTTTCATAAGTTTCTGATAAACTCATTTGATGGTAAATCTGACCTGACCTGACACGAAGATATCCATAGTCTTTATCTGTCTCACTTGGTATAAACAGTCATACATTTCACTATAGGGCTGTTAACATGTTTCCTTACTGTCTCAGACCCTTGTTGTGGGTATCTATTAAAATATTGTGTAAGCAGGGCAGTCACACTGGGCCCCACTCTTAGATGCTACACTTGGCTTAAAGCTCTGCTGTCACCGTCTTGAAGTCTTTAATAAATTTTAAACAAGAGATCTTCCATTTTTCATTTTGCATAGGACCTGCAATTTAGAGTTGACCCTTAAACAACAAGGGTTTGAACTGCACGGGTCCACTTATATGCAAAATTTTATATATATCTGTCTCCACACACAGTATTGTAAGTGTATTTTCTCTTCCTTATGATTTTCTTAATAGCACTGTCTTTTCTCTAGCTTCCTTTATTATAAGAATACATATGTAATAAATGTAATAGACAAAGTACATGTTCATCAACTGTTGATATTATCAGTAAGGATTCCGGTCACCAGCAGGCTATTAGAGTTAAGTTTTGGGGGAGTCAAAAGTTACATGTGGATTTTTGACTTTGCAGCGGGACTGATGCCCCCAGCCCCCACATTGTTCAAGGGTCAGCTGTATACAGGTAGTCCTGAGTATAAGCACTGGAGTACCTTTCTAAAATCTGAAAAGTTATGAATTTTTAAACACAAATGACCCTAAGGGTTTGGCTAAGGGATCTGTGTTACTACATGACCAGTATTACTGCTATTAGTATTAGCACCATGGATTAAATGCCTCCTACGGGCAAGTGGCTGTCTAAGCACTTTATATAACCTGAATATAAACCTGTGAGGTAAATATTACTTTCTTCATTTTGAAAAATAGAGGAACGAAGGTTCAGAAAATTACCCTAAAGTTTTAAAGTTCACCCCGCTAGTAAATGGCAGAGCTGGAATTCAAACTAAGGTCTGCCTGACTCGGGAACTCATGAAAGAACATATGCTATTCTTGGGGGTAGGTGCTTTGAAACTATTAGGATGACCCGTTTGAGACTGCCATTATTCAATCATTTTGACAAAGAAAAAAAGGCGATTTCATCTCACTCAACCTGATAGATATGAAGGACTTTTTGTAAAATATAAGCTTCCCTAATTTTTCCTTTTCTTTTTTTTTCGTTTGAAACAATGACCAAACTTGTTTTTCTGGTAAAGTAAATAAAGGTTGCAGTGAAAAGAAAATTTATGTAGTTCAATTTAAAACTAGTCGCAGGTCTCATCCTGTCTCACCAGAGATGACATCACTGCTCCTAAAAGGGGAGGACGGTCACATGGGAAACCCTGTTTTATTGTGATCAGCTGCAGAGGACCAGCAGGGATGACCTCATCTGCAGCAGAGGAGCTTTGACCTTTGCCCCTTTAGGCATGTGAAGCAGAAAAAAAATGCTTCACAGGCCGAGGAATGTAAGACAGACAAGCATCCGTCAGCCTGGTAGAGTTCATCAAACGTGTGTTAAGTGCAAATGCTCAAGACTTGGACATGACGTAAAAGCAATTAAGGAAAAGAACAGTAAGTAGGCTGGGAGTTGAGTGGGTTCTTTAGTGTTTCTTGGTAACCTGAGAAAAATATATTTTTCATTTTCCAATAAATAAAGATAAGAAATGAGCCTGTTTAAAAAATGGTGCTTCTATGAATTTTCCATAAATGGTAGAATGTAAATTCTTATGTCATGAGAATAGCTTAGACCTAATCAAATCAATGAGGTCTATCAATGGATAGGCTAATTGGCTTGTTTTTTTAAATTATAAAAACTCTAAAAATATATTATAAAATAAATAATAAAAAAATAATAAAAAGCCAAGTTTTTTAACTGTTGCGGTGATAGTGAAGATGTCATAACAATGGCCCAGGATCTACACTCACATCTGTCCAGGAATGTGTGGAAGTTCCGCAGGGGAAGTTACCTATATTGCGTATTCTTTCCCTGTCCTACTTACTTTCAGGGAACAACTCACAGACTGAAGGCTTCCAATGATAACAGATTTCCTTCTGTTCAAAGACTCTTTAATAACTAGAAATTGCTTAATAGTTCAGGATTTTTGACATGTATCCTTTGATGTAGCACTCTGGGCACCATGATTAGAAGCTCCTAGACTCAGTTTAAGGGGGATAAACCATTGAGATCAAAAGAGATTGTTCCTATTTCCTGGCTGATAATTGTTAATCAATATTCCAAATCAAATAGCCTGAGATCAGCAGATACTTTGTGTTTCACTTGCAACCAATTGGAGAGAAGGAAGCTGTCCAGAAGGGCTCTCCAGTGCTGAAATCTGAAACATAAGAAATATTTCATCCAAGTAGAAAAGGCAGCTCATTATTCTAATTTTAAGCTGGATGGTTACCCAACTTCATGGGCCAAATCCTTTATGTGTCCTGAGCGATTTTTCTCTTACTCACTGCTTTCCACTCTCCAAGTGGAATGAATGGATGTCATTCCCTCGAGCTGAGAACCTGAGAAGACCAATCGCTTAAAAGATGTGAGAAAAAAAGCTGATGACTTAGGCATTTAGTGTTGTCATTAGTCTCTCCGTTTTTATCATTTTTGTGGTGCTAGTGGTGGTCTTTTTAACATTTGTCCAATGTATATTTCTATTTGATAAAAGACTCCTCAAAGTGAGATCTCAAACTTCAAAAAAGTACTTATATTCCAGCAATATTTTTGGTAAGTAGAGATTAGAACTTTAGAGAATTTTCCTTGGTCATCCTTCAGTGTACCAGAGAAAAATAGTCACTACGATTTACCACATGGGTCCAATGGACCCTTTTAATTTACATTTTAAATTCATTCTCAAGGGGTGCCTGGGTGGCTCAGTCGTTAAAGCGTCTGCCTTCGGTTCAGGGCGTGATCCCGGCGTTCTGGGATCGAGCCCCACATCAGGCTCCTCCGCTATGAGCCTGCTTCTTCCTCTCCCACTCCCCCTGCTTGTGTTCCCTCTCTCACTGGCTGTCTCTCTCTCTGTCAAATGAATAAATAAAATCTTTAAAAAAAAAAAAAATTAAAAAAAAAATAAAAAAAAAATAAAAAAAAATAAATTCATTCTCAAGTACTTACAGAAGGAAGCATAAAGAGTGTAAAACTTTATTACAGAAAAGTAAGTTCAAAAAGGTATTGTACCTTTAAATCCCCCCCCCCCCCACTCTGTAGAGTCTACTGGGTTTATAACTGGGTGAAGCGAGCAGTTAAATTGTGGTTTATCCATATGATAGAATAGCACTCTGTGTAAAAAATGAAACTACTGATACAATCAACAACATGAATATATCTCAAAATACTTATGTGGAGTGAAAGAAACCAGACCAAAAAAGAAAACATTATGTATGACTCTTCCAGTTATATAAAATGCTTAGAAGATGCAAACATACCTATACTGACAGAAAGCAGGTCAGTGGTCACCTAAGGATGAGGTGGAGAGGGCAGTAGGGACTAGACGGGGGCAAAGGAAATTTTTTGGGTGCTGGATATGTTCATTATCTTGACTATGGTGAAGGTTTCATAAATGTACACATATGTCAAAACTTACCAAATTATATACTTCACGTATGTGCAATTTATTGTACGTCAATTATATCTCAGAAAAGTTAAGTTTTTTTTAAAGGAAATTAGGCATGGAGGACAAAAGATACTGTCATTTACCTTAGGTCACAGGGCTAGGTAGGAGGAACAAAGACTTGCAATCAGGTCTCCGACACAAATGTCAATAAAGAGCAGAAAGGGTAACTGCCATGTGTCAGGCTTGCCAGTCAGAGTGGACCCCCTGACTGGGAAGGGTTGCCTGTGGATTAGGAACCCAGTTTTACGCAGGTCAAGGGTATTTCGATAGGAAAGGATTAGTAGTTTGGGGAATTAATGTGAGGGACCGTCTTACGTTTTGATCAGTTTCCTCTGCAGGGCCTCTAAAATAATAATGATGACTTTAATTCATCAGAGAAAATTGATACGATGATTTCATCTAGCTTTCCTTAACCAGCTAATGGCTGCTTAGCAAGTAAGTCTTAAAGGATCAAGAAATAAACAGATACCATAATCTTGGAAAATTCTGGGGAAATCTTCATGTTGTCTTTTGTAAACAGAGAAAACTAGAAAAAATGATATACAGAAATATTGTTCAGACTAGCGTTTCTTAACTTTAGCATTATTGGCTTTTGGGGTTGAATAACTCTTTGTGGTGGGGGTACCCTGTGTATTATAAGATGTTCAGCAGCATCCCGGTCTTCTAACCACTAACTGCCTGTGGACCCTTCCCCTAATTCTGACAAACAAAAATGATTCCAGAGATTGCCAAACGTCCCTTAGGGTGCAAAATCACCCCTATTGAGAACACCGCATCACATTTGCTGCTATATCTGATACGAGTCCAGAAATTATAAATAAGTGAGCAATGAATTTAGAAAAATTATTTCCTTAATATCAGAGAAGGTTGATATCCTTAATATATAATGTCCTTATATGAAGCTTTTTGCAGATCAGTAAAAATATACAAGCAGAGAAAGAAACATAAAACCAATAATAATTTTAAAAATTCCAAGTCAGTTTATCACTGTGTAAAGAGTTTTGAAATTTAGATTACTTCCAAGCTTGGTCCTCTCCACTGATCAGTGTGTTAGGCAAACATTCTCAAATCTTATCCTGCAATGTGCAGCATCAGCCAGTGATATCAGCTGATTATTTCCCAGCCAGTACATACCCGGTAACATCAGATTTTCCCCGAGCCTTCAAACAATAGTAGCTGTAGCCTTGAGACATCGATAAGACCCCTTATATAAAATCGCTTGGAATAAACTAATTTAAAATATTAATACAGAAAAATTATACCACACTTGAAATGATCTTATGTTTCCATTAATCAAATGAGATTCGAGTGATTCTTCCTGATTTACCCTGGAGGAGAAAAAACCCCGATCTAAAAGAGAAGCTCAATAATTTACCCATGTAAATACAATGCATGAGAGTTATAATGATAGTATCTTTTTGGTTTGTTTGCTCATTTTTTTAAAACTTAATGTTAGGTTCTTCTTTGGAATAAAACAGGTTTGTCACTGTTTACGAGGTCGTTTCTGAGCTGTAAAAATTATCTCAGTGTTTTTCCCCTGTATTACCCCCATTCAGTCTTGGCTGAGACAGTCAAAGGGAAAGTGTAAGACAAGGACACTTTTTTCTTGCATCTTTAGTAGAAACCTTCCCAGCGGATAGTAACTGCTCCAAGTCTGTTAAATAGAGGCAGATATTCTATTTAAAGCTCTATCGTGTACATGGATATCAATGCAGGCCATATTAAAACATTTGGGGGCAACTGAAAGGGTATAAATAATAAATAAACTAATTCATAATTCTCCTTTGGTGAAAAAATGACAGTAGATAGAAGATCTAATCCTAAGAAAAAGAAGTACTGTAAATGTTTGGAGAAGGGCTCTGAACGTGGATTCTTCAAAGAAGCATTTGTATTCAGGGCCATTGATGAAAGATAGATATGTGACAATTCCAGACCCTTCCACAATGCAGAGAAAGGATTTATTTGCATGCTAATGTATGTCAAAGGATAAGTAATTCCTCCCTTTCTTCTCCTGCTAAATACTGATCACAATGCTTAGATTCAGTGTCAAATAAATCTCTGAAAGCTGGTACTCAAAGTCACTGCTGGGGAAGACAAAAGCTTTATGCCTCTAGCTGGGCCTGTGGACAAAGCCAAGGTTTCAGTCAAGTGCAGGGCTTATATTCCAGCTGTGTAATCATCTCCCTCTGTGACCTCAGACAAATGACTCTACTTCCACATTCTTATTTCTTTGTCTATAAAAAATGACAAGGAATATTTGTGGGGGTGGGGGAGGGGAGAATCTCAATATTCATACTCAAACTATAGATCAAATTGTTATAATTAAAACCACAACTTAACCCAGTCGCACAAACCTATAGTAGATGCCATAATATTGTATCATTTGTCTCTAAAAATCAGCTTATATTCCATCCGGTACCAACACAAAGGTGACGTATTCTTTAACCAGCAAAATAAATCCCATTAGAGTGTGTTACTGGCATTATTCTTCCCCTGCATTCTTTTCACTTAATTATGACAGAATGATCTTGCTGGAAGCATTAAAAAAAAAAAAAAAAAAAAGACTGAATATACAGGATGTGGAACTCTTCTTTAAGAGTGAATAAGTTTAGTTTTAATCAAAATTTCAATTCTACTTTGAATATTATCTGTCTTCTGAGAAGATGAAGAAAGAAAACTTGGATTATGCTTTTAGTAAAATAAGAAAAAAATTGGTTCTAGTTCTAGTTCTATGAATACCAAGGTATGTGACCTTGGACAATTATGGCTGATGAACAGGAAGAGAAATATTATATAGTTATTATTAACATATACATATGAGACTTTATAATAACATTGAGAATAATCATAACGTTAAGTTAAAAAATCCTTTAGAATATATTTTGCATTTTTAAAATATATTAGTTCATAGAACATTAGTGAAAAGGCAAAAAGAAGGTAAAAATTATATGTTTATTATGATCTCAGCTTCCAAGACTAAAAAACGCCAAGACTAGAAGGAAGTCCACCAAAATGTTAGCAATACCTGTGTTAGTTATTGGGCTGGAATTGTAAATGATATTTTTCTCTTCTTTCAACTATTCTCTACATCATAATATTCTCTGATACCCATACATTATTTTATAATCATAAAATAACCAACTATAAAAAGAAAAAGGAAAATGTATGACTTTCATGCAAAGAGAATACTTTAGCTTCCGTCTGTTAATTCTGCAGATAGTAGCCACAGTTCTTCCTGAGAATGCTCAGATAATCTTACACACCACCACCATTTCAGAATCAAAAGATTAGTGACATTCCGTCCCTCTGCAAAAATTGATTCCTGGGTAATACTTATTTTTCTGCTCATTACTGGAGTCAAGTGATCCAGAGATCAGGGTTGGCATCGAGGGAATAATTGCCCTTTGCCGCAGACCAGGAAACCATCAACTCCAGTGGAAGAGTGGCTCTGGGGAGCAGTGGCGCTCCGGGAACCACCTTGGTAATGGACCACAAAAGAGCTTTCTCAATGACCAGCAGTTACGTCAGCAAGTGTACCTGCGAACCCCTGTGGCTTTACCACCCAACCCTCTTCCTATAGGAAACCACCTCCCCCACCCTCCAGACCTCCCGGGCAGTGAGTGCTGGAACCACCACACCTGCACCCAGGCTCCAGAAAAGCTCTCCAGAGTAATTCGGAAATGTACATAGAGAGCAACTATAACCCATTGCTTCACTTATTCTGTCCTTATAGAGCACCGAGCGTGTGCCGAATCAAGGAGACAAGCAGGTATCTCCATGTAAAACATAAAAGCGTGAAACAAGCAAAATTGGGCTCGCTCTGGCAAGTTGAATCTTGAAATTAGAACTTGAGGTTTGCCTCCAGGCGTTATACGAAGGGGTTGCATTTTAGACGCAGGCAGATGTGGCCTTGAATCCTGACAGGAAAAATACTAATGGTCTGATCTGGTTTATTTATAAACATTTCTGAGCTTTGACAAAGGGGGGCTAATAAGATTGATAACATTCAAAATTCCTGGCAAATCATCGTGATTCTCAAAAACATTATATGCCTTTGTTGTTAGTAACATATATTTATTAACAAATAGAATAATAAGAGCATATCCTGAAAAAAAATTGTTACTACTTCAAGAGCTCACAGAAAAATAGAATAATCAATATATCTGATTGGAGCAGTATACCCCTGAGGAACTTTGACGCAGAATAGCTCAACAGTCCATCAGTTATGTGTTGTAAACGGAAGTCATTCTAGACTTATAAATGTGTTTTATCTATTTCTGACAGAAGCACCCCAAATAAGTTACTGACTCTAAAGTAAGGTATCCTACTCAAACCACCTTTCTGATCAATCCAAATTACCAGAAAAGGACAAAGTATCACATACTGTTGAATTTTGGTGAAAGCCAAACATACCAGAAAGAGGCAACCAGCTTAACCAACTTGAACCACACTCATCAAGGAAACAAGAAGAGTTACTTTGTATCTTCATTCGTTGTTGTCTAGGTGGTAGGAAATAACAAGTGTTTCTGAGTTAAAGTAGGAGGGATAAAAAAAGAAATTCTAGGTCCGATGTTATTGCATTCTGCGGAAGGTGAGGGCAAAGAGATGAAGCAATCAGAAGTATTTGTATGTATGCAATCATTTCATTTAAAACTTGCAACATATGCATGACCTAAGTGATTTAGAGACGAGGAAACAAGAGAAGATAAGCATTATGGGACCTTGCCAAGGTCACTCTGCAAGAAAGGGGAAGGCAGAGTTGAGAACTCAGTTTTCCGATTTGTGGGCCAAGGTTAATTCCCACCATCCCGTGAGGCCTGCCAGACTTCTTGCTAATGGACTGAGCTCAGTATTCGGAGGACTGGAGTAGGGAGATTTGCTTGTATTTATTACCTTATGTCCTATAGCATATGAAATGACAAATTTGTTTGGGTTGCATCCTTAGGATTAGTATAAACAATGGGTGTCAACAAAGTACCATGAAGAGCTATATAAAGAAATCACATGTGGAAATTATTAAAAAATCATTTAGGTGATAAGTCATCAAGATTACCCTTCCTAGAGAAATGAGCAGAGGAAAACATGGTTTACCATGTCTCCTT
Source organism: Ursus maritimus (assembly GCF_017311325.1). Classification (NCBI taxonomy): domain Eukaryota; kingdom Metazoa; phylum Chordata; class Mammalia; order Carnivora; family Ursidae; genus Ursus; species Ursus maritimus. The sequence goes on along the minus strand of NW_024426552.1, from coordinate 44,928,164 downwards.
CCTTGGATGGCTTCCTTTCAACCTCCAGTGAGTTCTTTTACTTCCTGCACATTGGCCCCATGAAACACACTGACATGCAGATTAACTAAAACGTGCGAAGCTCACTGTTTGCTGAGAGTGGAGAACTCCAACTCTGTTCATAGCTTTTCATCTGCTCTTTTCAAGCAATGACAGGACCTAGCACAAGGAAATATCTGCCGAGGCTTTGAAGATGCCGTCTATGTGCTCCTACGTACGGTCTCAGTAGAGACAGGCCCGGACACTTCCTGACCTCCACAGCCTTCTTTTCCTTAGATACAGAATTACTTGATCCCCACCTGTAGAGTCTACCCCTTACTCCCAATCTAAGAGACTAATCCTGACATTTGGAGGAAAAGACATAAATAATGCCACCTTTCTATCTAGCATTCATTACCTTATGATACTTGCTCTTAATTAGGTCATAAATTTGCATTCCAGTCTCTAACTATGTCGAGTTAGAGTAACTATGCCCTCTTTTCCTTTGTACCCTCAGAACCTAGTATATTGACGGCACCCAAGTTTTATTTATTGTTTGCTGACTGACTGACTAATTGAACTAAGCTTCTGCCTTGATGAAACCCAGTGAGTGACCACAAGTTTGGAGACTCAATCCCTGTTCTAATCCCCATTGGTCACCTTCCTAAGAGCTAGCCCTTGGAGGACCCAGGACTGTTAATCTTACTCCTGGAAATTCACTCACAGACCTTAATTCCTGCCTTTGAGCATTCTACTAACAACTTTTTGACAATGGTGCAGTTTGTCCAGCTTCTTCCATCTCCAAATGTTATCTGTCCCTGGCTTCACCATCACTCTGACATTCTGACTTGCCAGGACACTGAATGCACCTCGGTAGGATCTCCTGACCGTTCTCTTTGCCTAGGCCATCACTTTGGCGAGTGTATGGTTAACACTAGATATCTTTTGTTTATGAATTATCCATTAAATTGATAAGCACATCACCTTTTTTTTTATAAAAATGAAATGATTACATCTTACCATGGACCCCTTCTATTTACCTGTAAAACCTGTGACTATCCAAATTATGTCAGGATAATCTGTTATATGCAAAAAAAAAAGATACACAAAAATAAATTTTATTTATCTGAACAGTACAGTTAAGTAACCTCAAAACTCTTAATTTTCCTTAACAAAGTTATATGTATGTGTGGTTTTTGTGTGAGTAACTTGAACAACGGCCTCTACCCTCTACATTTCTGTCTGGGGTTGTTTGTTTAATTTTGGTTAGTCAGCACACAGTGCAATATTGGTTTCTGGAGTAGGATTCAGTGATTCATCACTTACATACCACACCAGTGCTCATCTCAAGTGCTCTCCTTAATACCCATCACCCATCTAGCCCATCCCCTCACCCACCTCCCTCCGTCAACACTCAGTTTGTTCCCTATTATTAAGAGTCTCTTATGGTTTGTTTCTCTCTCTCCTTGTTTTCTTTTCTCCTCCTATGTACATCTGTTTTGTTTCTTAAATTCCACGTACGAGTGAGATTTATGGTATTTGTCTTTCCTTGACTGACTTATTTCACTTAGCATAATACACTCTAACTCCATCCATGTCATTGCAAATGGCAAGATGTCTTTATTTTTTGATGGCTGAGTAATATTCCAATGTATATGTTGGAATACATACACAAACACACACACACCACCTCTTCTCTATCCATTCATCAGTTGATGGACATTTGGGCTCTCTCCATAGTTTGGCTATTGTTGATAACGCTGCTATAAACATTGGGGTGCATGTATCCCTTCAAATCTGTATTTTCGTATTGTCGTAACCTTTAGGTAAACACCTAGTAGTGGTGTTCTATTTTTAACTTTTTGAGGAACCTCCATACTTTTCTCCAGAGTGCCTTACATTCCCACCAACAGTGCAGGAAGTTTCCCCTTTATCCACATCCTCACCAATACCTGTCATTTCTTTTATTGTTAATTTTAGCCATTCTAACAGGTGTGAGGTAGTATCTCATCGTGGTTTTGATTCGTATTTCCTTGATGATGAGAAATGTTGAGCACCTTTTCCTGTGTCTCTTAGCCATCTGGATGTCTTCTTTGGAAAACTGTCTATTCATGTCTTCTGCCCATTTCTTAACTAGATGTTTGTTTTTGGGGGCATTGAGTTTGAGAAGATCTTTATAGATTTTGGATACTAGCCATTTATCAAATATGTTAATGGCAAATATCGTCTCCCATTCTGTAGGCTCCCTTTTAGTTTCATTGATTGTTTCCTTCCCTGTGCAGAGATTTTCATCTTGATGAAGTCCCAGTAGTTCTATTTTGCTTGTGTTTCCCTTGCGTCTGGCAATGTGTCTAGTAAGAAGTTGCTGCAGCCAAGGTCAAAGAGGTTGCTGTCTGTGTTCTCCACTAGGATTTTGATGGATTCCTGTCTCACATTAAGCCATTTCATCCTTATGGAATTTATTTTGTGTATGGTGCCAGAAAGTAGTCCAGTTTCATTCTTCTACATGCTGCTATCCAGTTTTCCCAACACCATTTGTTGAAGAGACTGTCCTTTTTCCATTGGATGGTTTTTCCTGCTTTGTTGAGATTAGTTGACCATACAGTTGTGGGTCCATTTCTGGGTTCTCTACTCTGTTCCATTGATCTATGTGCCTGTTTTTGCACCAGTACCATACTGTCTTGATGACTACAGCTTTGTAATATAACTTGAAATCTGGAACTGTGATGCCTCCAGTTTTGTTTTTCTTTTTCAAGATTGCTTTGTCTATTCAGGGTCTTTTATAGCTCCGTACAAATTTTAGGATTGTTTATTCCAGCTATGTGAAAAATGCAGTTGATATTTTGATAGGGATTGCATTAAATATATAGATTGTTTTGGGTCATATAGATTTTAACTATGTTTGTTCTTCCAATCCATGAGCATGAATGCTTTTCCATTTCTTTGTGTCCTCTTCAATTTCTTTCATGAGTGTTCTATAATTTTCAGAGTATAGATCCTTTACCTCTTTGGTTAGGTTTATTCCTAGGTATCTTATGGGTTTGGGTGCAGTTGTAAATGGTACTAGTTTCTTGATTTCTCTTTCTGCCACTTCTTTATTGGTGTATAGGAATGCAACAGATTTCTGCACATTGATTTTATATCCTGCAACTTTGCTGAATTCATGTATTAGTTCTAACTATTTTTTAGAGGAGTCTTTTGGGTTTTCTACCTAGAGTATCATGTCATCTGTAACTAGTGAAAGTTTGCCTTCTTCCTTGCCAATTTTGGGTGCCTTTTATTTCTTTTTGTTGTCTGATTGCTGAAGCTAAGTCTTCCAATACTGTGTTAAATAGTAATGGTGACAGTACACATCCTTGTCTTGCTTCTGACCATAGAGAGAAACCTCTCAGTTTTTCCCCATTGAGGGTAGTATTAGCTGTGGGTCTTTCGTATATGGTCTCTATAATGTTGAAGTATGTTCCATCTATGCCTATTTTGTTGAGGGCTTTTTTATCAAGAATGGATGATGTATTTTGTCAAATGCTTTTTCTGCGTTTATTGACAGGGTCGTATGATTCTTGTCCTTTCTTTTATTACTGTGGTGTATCACATTGACTGATTTGCAAGTATTGAACCATCCCTGCAGCCCAGGAATAAATCCCACTTGATCATGGTGAATAATTCTTTTAAATATTGTTTAATTTGATTTGCTCATATTTTATTGAGAATTTTTGCATCCATGTTCATCAGGGATATTGGACTGTAATTCTCCTTCTTAGTGGGATCTTTGTCTGCTTTTGTAATCAAGGTAAGGCTGGCTTCATAGAATGAGTTTCGAAGTTTTCATTTCTATTTTTTTGGAACTTTTTGAGAAGAATAGGTATTAACTCTTCTTTAAAAGTCTGGTAGAATTACCCTGGGAAGCCATCTGGCCCTGGTCTTTTATTTGTTGGGTGATTTTTGATGACTGATTCAATTTGTTTGCTGGTTATAGGTCTGTTCAAATTTTCTATTTCTTCCTGTTTCAGTTTTGATAGTTTGTAAGTTTCTAGGATTTTTTCCATTCCTTCCAGTTTGTTGCCCAGTTTGTTGGCATAAATTTTTCATAGGATTCTCTTATAATTTTTATATTTCTGTGGTATTGGTTGTGATTTCTCCTCTTTCATTCATGATTTTATCTATTTGGGTCCTTTCTCTTTTCTTTTTGATAAGTCTGCCTAAGGGTTTATCAATTTTATTAATTCTTTTGAAGAACTATCTCTTAGTTTCGTTAATCAGTTCTACTGAGTTTTTTGTTGTTGTTGTTGTTGTTGTTTCTAGATTATTTACATCTGCTCTAATCTTTACTATTTCCCTTCATCTGCCGGCTTAGTCTTTGTTATTCCTTTTCTAGCTCCTTCAGATGTAAGGTTAGGTTGTGTATTTGAGAATTTTCTTGCTTCCTGAGGTAGGCTTGTATTAACATACTTTCCTCTTAGGACTACCTTTGCTGCATCCCAAAAGTTTTAGACTGTTGTGTTTTCTTTTTCATTTGTTTCCAGATATTTTTAAAATTTCTTTCATTTAATTTCCTGATTAACCCATTCATTGTTTATAGGATGTTCTTTAACCTCCATGTATTTGAGGTCTTTCCAAATTTTTTCTTGTGGTTGACTTCAAGTTTCATAGCATTGTGGTCTGAAAATGTGCATGGAATGGTCTCAATGTTTTTGTACTTGTTGAGAGCTGATTTGTGACTCAGTATGTGACCTATTCTGGAGAATGTTCCATGTGTACTCGATTCTTTCTGGTTTAAACAACAGGTCAGTCAACACATTATTACCTCTTATTGAAAGTTTTAATCTTAAGCTCTTGCTTCATCTTATTTCCTGTAGAGTCAAGCAATCTAATGAGCTAAAGCAAGTCACCATTAAGGGAGTTCTTTCAATTTGCCAATGGCTCAATTCATCAAGGAATCTGTAGATCCAAGTATTTTGGCCCTGACCACTAGGAACTCATCTCTAAGACAACACCCCAATAAAAAAGCAACTATGCCAGCTCACTGCCTATAAATAGTAAGGCAAAGACTTAGAAAAGTCCCCTAGACCTGGGAAAATCAGAGAAGTTTGTTGCCTTTGTAAAAGAATGGACAACATTGTCATCAGTCTTTCTAAATTCTTTCTGAATCATTGAATAATGAGCTGTGTTAAGAGCATTTTTACTTGTTAAGAGGAAGATGACTCATGGTTTGAAAGACAAGTTGGTGCCAAGATGAAATAGGGCAATGTTTCTATTTTATCTACCTCAATGCTTTAAACCTTAAACCAGTTGTTTGGAAAAACTTCTTAATCTTCCTCAAAGGTCCACATTAGCACAGGAAGCATGAGTTCATGTTTGTCCATTTAATCCCACAACATGACACCAGCAATGGCCAAGTAGAGAATTCCTCAGAGGAAAGGGTGATGGTTGTTTCATAACATGTCTTGTTATAAAGATGAAACAGACAAGTAAAAATATTTTCTTTTAACATTTCTTTATCACATGAGAAAATGTAAGAGATTAAATTTGATTTTTAAGAATAAAAGACTATTATATCAATTTTCTCCTTTAACTTCAAAATCTAACTGGGTTACAAAATGTTAGACTGGAAAATTTTAGTTATGTCAGCCTTTGCTATTATCTTGATTTAAATAAAGTCCAGGGGAACTAAACTATTGAGTTCGTATACAATTATGGTAAAATATGGTGATTAGATTTAAATTTATCTCCATGGCTGATTAATATAGGAAGTCACAAGAGCAGAAAGATGGATAGAAAAAAAGAAGAAAGAAAGAAAGAAAGAAAGAAAGAAAGAAAGAAAGAAAGAGAGAGAAAGAAAGAAGAAAGAAAGAAAGAAAGAAAGAAAGAAAGAAAGAAAGAAAGAAAGAAAGAAAGGGGAGGGGGAGGGAAGGGAAGGAGAGGGGAGGAGAGGAAAGGAAAGGAAAGGAAAAGAAAAGAAAAAAAGATAGATGTAATACAATAGTCATTTGATTCCTTCTAATTGCCATAATGCTTCTTCCTGGGGTAGATCAGGCCTTTTTCTCAGGTATAGAGGAGAGAAACACTCTTTTGCCCTTTTCTTGTGAGTGCAAAGCATCTGTCACTGGGCCAGGTTGAGGTAATATTCTGAAGCACTTAATTGTGGCTACCCATGATCCACTTAGCTTAGGAACTAAGCAACCACAATCAGTAATGCTTAGTACAGACTTTCTAGTAGTATCGTATCACTATATATATTTAAATACCTTCATACTAGTCATTCAGACAGAGTAGCAAAATTTTAAAATTCACCTACTAGTTGGTTCTTGACCTTTACCCTTGAAAATCAAGTTAATGTGTGCACTGGCTTCCTGTATGGAATCATGGGGTCCAGGGGCAACTCTCTAACAAATACCTGATAGTCTCTCTCCAAAGAAAACTCTTTGAAGGGCTGAAAAAGTGACACCACTATCTCTCAACTTTTAAAGGAACAAGATGTAACCTATTACCTTGTTGGTTCTCTCAAAACAGAGGCCAAAGGTAAGGTCAGGGACTTGACTTTTGCTGTATCTCACCCTTTTCCTGATTGTACCAAAAGAAAAAGCTGTTAGAACTGGAAGAAATAATTAAAACAAAATCAGAGATGATTAAAAGACTGAACTTAATTAAAAGAAGATTGTAAGAAAATAATTAAAGCATTAGTTTAAATGAGAACAGAATATGTATTGAGAGGTAAGAAGAAGGAGTAACCAATGCTAGAGGGTCAAGATGATAAATTTGCATCATAATGACAAATAATATTTTGTGCCACAAAAATAATTGCAGTGAGAAATAGAACATAAATGGGAAAGAGAGAAAACAACGTCATGCATAGAGAAGTATAACAAAAAAAGATGAGATTTATTGATAATCATAGTTAAATTAGTATATTCTGCAAAATGCTAGATAGGCATTGTAGCTTTTAATCCTCACTACAACCTGGAAAGGTAAGTATGACTATTGGCTCCCTTTTGTAAATGGGAAAACAAAGACAAACAGAGGTAAAGTAATTTATCCACACAGCTGGAGTTAGTGTAGCTGAATTCAAATGCAGGCTGTCTGAACGCAGAGTCCACACTTTTAATCACAACACCATATTGCCTCTCAGACTCTCACTTATTTTTTACTTACAAGCTGTGTGACACTACCCATCTGTGTCAGTTTTCTTCATAAAATGCGCAGTAATACATACTTTGTGTTTGTTTATGAGCTTGGACAGGGTAGAGCACTATTCCGAAAAAGCAGTATAAGTAACTGTTAGAATAGAACAGAGGTCAAACTGACAGGGTCCAGTTCCCAGGTCTGGTCTGCTCCTTGCTCTCTGTGTGACCTTGGATAAGTTATATAACCTCTCTGTGCCCCATTTTCCTCCGTGGTAACATGAGGATGTCAATAATTCCTACACCATGGGTTTGTTAGGAGGATTAAGTGAGCTGTTATTGGTAAGCTGGTTTAAATAGTGGCTGACACAAGATAAGTACAAAATGTTTTGGTTAAATAATTTTTAAAATATGCATAACTTAAGACAAATAAGTATTTAAATTTCAGGGTTAATTGGGTACTTATTGCTTAACAACCAATATTGACTCTCTATATAGCCTGCATTTGCCCTCTGTTAATTTTTTTTTTACCAGAAATTTGATCTAAAAAAACGAACTTCATTTTAAACTTCTATAAAGGTGTGAAATATGTCCTTTTCCTCCCCTCAATACTTTCTTCTGTGTTACCTGTCTTCTCAGGCTAGTTCTGTGTGATAGTCCCAGCACCTGCAGGCCTCCCTTACTACCTACAGCTAAAAATCCCAGAAACAAAGTTTCTTATTACTGATGTGTACACCTAAGTCCCAGAATTGGCCCTCATTGACCTAAATTGGATCCCATGATGATCCTGGAACCAACCGCTGGCACCAAGGGGTGCAATGTGCTGATTGGTCGGGCCTAAGTCACTCAGCCAAGGAGAGGTAGAGTCAGCCTCACCCTTAGGCACATAAACTATAAATGGAAAAAGGATTAAATCTTAAAGAAAATGAAGGTGATGGTATAAGAAGAAGGAGTAACCAATGCTAGAGGGTCAAGATGATAAATTTGCATCATAACAACCAATAATATTTTGTGCCACAAAAAAAATTGCAGTGAGAAATAGAAAACTTTGCTTATTTTGAAAAATAATGACAGGCTCTATGCCAAGGTTAAGAAATTCTAATGATACTGTTCATATGGAATTCTCCCCCACTGGGAGGAAAGATGCCTTTCATAAACAGAAAATTGTTTATATATGTTGTTTATATATGTTTTTTATTTTTGTTTATCATTTGCAAATCTTATTTGCAAACTCCATGAACCTTGCTCCTTTTAGTCATCACATAAAGACAAATGAAAGACAAAGTCAAGGAAAAAGAGAAAGACTGAATTGTTGAGAGCTCAGTAAAACCATGGTTTTGGTTTTTGTTTTTTAATTTTTCCATGATGACTCCTGGAAGAGAACCAGTGGGATTTTATTCCTTTCCAATCCTTCCTTCCCCAGAGTGAGATCATACCTCATTCTCTCCTCATGCATTTTCCTTACATTAATGCCCCTTTTTTTCCCACTTAAAGGAAAACATTAAATGCATCCAGAAAAACTGGAGTTAGAATGAAGACAAAGAAATTTTATTGTCAATGTTCACATAGGAGAAATGTTGCTATTTTGTTATCTTTTTAAAATCGAAAAGAACAGTGATAAAAAGCAGTTTTAGTTTCCTTTCAGGAAATCTCAGCATACTTAAACAGAAGCACAAGATAAAAGTGGTATTTGGAAACTCTCTCTATTCTATAATGTGGCTAATGTCATGCTATCTTATCCAGGAATTTTCTGTATTCCTCTAAAGTGTCAACCATCACATTTAGAAATTTTTTATCTTCTGCAGTTGTTTTGCTTCATCCTTTTCCTAAGTTGCTGGAATGATATTTCTAGAGAGTTACTTTAGATAAAATTTGGCATTGACCTTATTTCAAAAAATGTAGGCCATTTTACAAGCTGTGGTAAATTCTTCACAGCACAAAACTGACATGACAGATAGCTTTGTGCAATGCTAACCTTGGAGCCCATGAAGTGTACTAAATACTAATCTGCTCCCATTTCCCTGGCGCCCTGCTGAGCCTCCCTAATGAGCGTGCATTCCCATGTGCACACACAGTAGGCAGTCCTTCCTCTGACCTTCACCACATCTTATTCTCAAGTGAGGTGTAAGAATTGTTGAGCTCGGAGGTGTCAGTCCCCCGGCTCCGACATGTCCTGTGTGCTATCTCCCCTACCACGTGTCTCTCCACAGGCAGGGCATAGCAAACATGCTGGTGGGTTTCTGTGAGGAGAGAAAAAAACTCCTATTGAAATCCTCCAGTTTTCATGGAATTCTGTGGGTGATTTAACCAAATCCAACCTCTAATTCTAGATCTAAAAAAAAAAAAAAATCCATTATCCTTCTTTTTGTTAAAGGGCGTAATGGTTTAGCAGCTCGCTCAGTCATAATTTCGTCCCTCTAATGTGTCTGGAACCTCTGTCTCATAACTTGCAGGAAATGTCTCATCTGGTTAATCACCCGGACTTTCTGGGGAAAGGAAAGAATCAGAGTTAGGAAAGATGTTTTCTGTGATTCATCAGCATGTAATATAGAGAAGGTAAATTGTTAGACTAATTGTAAATTGTGGGTAAGAAATCCTGCCTTGCCTCTACCTAGGTCTCTCTCTCTCTCTTTTTTTTTTTTTTTTTAAGATTTTATTTATTTGACAGAGAGACAGCCAGCAAGAGAGGGAACACAGGCAGCGGGAGTGGGAGAGGAGGAAGCAGGCTCCCAGCAGAGCAGGGAGCCCATGTGGGACTCCATCCCAGGCCCCTGGGATCACGCCCTGAGCCGAAGGCAGACGCCTAATGACTGAGCCATCCCCAGGCGGCCTGCCTCTACCTAGGTCTTATGCAGAAACTGAAGTCCTCAGGTCAGTAAGAAGCTCTTCAGAATATAGGAATAATGGTGACTTTTTGAAAATTCTGTTGCCATGATTTCAAAGTAAGCATTTTGCTTCAATCAGAGAGCTAGAGTGTGAACAGTCATTCTAACATACCCTTTTTTTAAAAGATCTTATTTACTTATTTGAGAGAGAGTGCATGTGAGAGAGCGTAAGTGGGAGGGTGCAAGTGGGAGTTGGGCGGCAGAAGGAGAGGGAGAAGCAGAATCCCCACTGAGCAGGGAGCCCGATTGGGGAGGGGGGGCCTCGATTCCAGGACCCTGGCCACCCACGTGCCCTGAATATACTTATTTTTTTTTTTTTTAATGAAGCATGAATGGAGGTTTGCTTGTTTAGTACCAGCCAATCAATAACCTTCTGGCTGCTCTGAGAAAAACAGTGTCTTTGAGTGCGCCAGTAGACATTGTGACAAACTTAAAGCAAAGACAACTTTAAAACATGAGAGAGGATGAAGGCTGTGGGGAGTGGAGGGAAATGAGAAGGAAAGGGAAATAGAAGAGAAAGAAACAAAGGAAAGGGGAAGCAAGAAGAGGGAGAGGATAAAAGACTAGAAATGTGGTCTCCCTAACAGTATCCTTCACAGTTTAAACAAGCATCTGTTCACGGAGGGCAGGAGTGCCAGACCCAGATGCACAGGAAATGGGGCCATTCTCGGACCCCTTTATCCACGTGGGGAGATTTTTTCAGTTTAGACTAAGTCTAGAGGTTTGTATCTGTAGCCCAAATCTATTATAAATTCTTTCCACTGTCACAATACATTCACAACAACAACAAAAACAGGGTCATACCTACTTAGCTTCCTTCCTGAATAGTATGGAATAACTTCCTGAATGACTCAGTTCAGACACCATTAGGTGGGGTCTTAGGGAGCCAGTAGTTCATGTGGGGTGGGGAGGGAGGGGGGCTGCCGTGGCCTGGCATGGGCTAAGAGCCCAGATGCTTGGTGAGGGGGGACATTTGCACAGGGGGTGGAAGTAGCTGGGCACGGGGCCAAGAGATGGGTTACATACAGAAGGATTGATCAAATAAGTAAATACATTGGAACTATATGAGAATAATGGGAGTCAGCTTTTGCCCTGTCACAGAAAGGGCAAAACCTAGAATGAATCCTGTGGTGTTGGACTGAATTTGGAGTTATTGGTATAAACACATAGTTTCTGATAGATAGATGATAGATGGATAGATAGACAAGATGGATATAGATATACAAAGAGAGATACAGAAATAAGAAATGCAGATACTGCAGTAACCAGCCTCTAAAGTGGCCCCCAATTTTCTCGTCTCCTGGCATTCATACCTTTGTGTAGTCTGCCTCCATGCTGAACGGGGTTGACCTGTGTAAGCAGTAGGATACGGTGGAAATGACAGAATAAGGCTTTTGCGGCCAGGGCATAAAAGACATTCTGGCTTCCTCGCTCTGGGAAAGGCCAGCTACCATGTTATGAAGACACACAGCAGCCCTGTGGAGAAAGCAATGACGTGAGAAAATGAGGCCTTCTGCCAACAACCAGTCCTGCCTTGCCAGAACTGTGAGTGAGCCACCTTGAAAGTGGATCCTTCAGTTCCAGTCATGCCTTAAGAAAACTGTAGTCCTGGCCAGTGTCCTGATAACAACCTCATGAGAGGCCTTAGCCAGAACCCCCCAGGTAATCTGCTTCTGAATTCTGGACTAAACTCTGAAGTACTAAATGTCCATTATTTTACTACTAAGTTTGTTATGTAGCAATAGATAACTAATACACTTGTGAATATATGTATGTATAGAGATTACATACTTAAATATACTCCCCAGCTCTATCCATTGACGGGGTCTGGGTGCAATGATACATGAAAACCAAAGAGCATTCCAGGTACCTAGATTTTGGTTCCTAAATACAATTCTCTGCTAAAAGGAACCAGGGTTCCTTGGAGAAATAGCTGACTTCAGGGCTAGAGCAGGGAAAATCAAAGATGAGCCTAGATATTTTATTCAATATAGCAAGGAAATGGTTAAACAGTTATAGAAGCCATCTTGGAAGGGCTCCCACTGGGAAATCTGGGACAATCTGTGCATCAGAATGAATAATGTCAGTAAAATATTATAACCCATTGAATAGAACAGGAGAGCATAAATTCGTATGATATAAATAAATAAGTGGAAAAAATGAATTGGGAGGAATAAACTCTTTACAGTAGAATGCCAACTAGTAAACACAGGAAGAAGGGTGAAATTAGAAAATAAACATTTGGCAACTATCATTGTAATAATTCAGCCAAGAAACATCAATAGATGCTAAAATTAATGAGTGCACGTTTGACGAGAAATGGAATACTTACACAGTCTCAACTAAAAATGCTTATTAACTGCAAAGAGGTTAAGAATGACTTTTCAGTGGAGAAATCAGACACCACTTAAGCAAATTATTAAAATTAACGTCACCAGTAAGGTGACAAATTGAAAATATGTACCACCTAATTGGATGCAATAATAACAGAAAATCATTACCATGGTATTCCAGCACTAGTAGAAGCACAACTTGAATCTAATCATAAGAAAATACTAGATAAACCCAAATCTGGAGACATTTGATAAACTAGATGAAATTGTCGAAGTCATAAAAATAAAAAGAAAACAAGGAAAAGTTCCTGGTTAAAGGATAACAGAGATATGACAGCTAAGTGCAACATGTGATCTTGTATTAAATTCTTTTGATTATAAGGAACATTATTGGGACAACTGGCAAAACTTGAATGGCATCTGTGATTTAGATGGTAGCGTGTATAAATATTAATTTCCTGACTTCGATGGTATTACTGTGGTTATATAGAAAACTTATTTGTAGAAAATACACACTGAAGTATTTAGAGTTTATACTAAAGTGTTTGGAAGTTATAGGACATCTTACCAACCACTTAACTCAAATGGTTCAAAATGAAAAAGGTCTCCAAACTATTCCTCCTACTTTTTTGCAGGATTTTAATTATTTCGAAATAAAAGAATAAAAAAGAAATATGCTTCATATCTGAAAATCACAGTCCTTATTAGGCAGAGAATATAAAGGCAGTTCAGAGACACATAATACTAAATAGAAATACACAGAAATGGCATGAATAGCAGGCATCATACACAGACAAAGTGCCAACAACAACAGCAACAATAAAAGAGAAAGTAGCATCATGGAGAATAGATTCAAAGAGAGACATCCACTGAATTACTTAGTGTCCCAAGAGGAAACAGATGGTGTAGTCAGAATAATTTCATGAGAGTTTATTTACAAAGAGACATTTGCAGAGATGTGGATTATTGTAATTGTACATTCAAGAGTTAGTAATAGCCTGATACCCAAGCTATTAAGAGGGGAGGGAACAGAACAGGAACCCAGAGAAAGAGTCATGCCTGCTGCCTTGAGAGAATCAATGACTCTGTTGGAAAGACATGGCTAACTGGAGGAGACCTTGCAGGAAGTGTGCCAGAGTCTCACTCCCTTTCCTCCATCTCAAGATTAACCCTTGGGTATATAAACACGGAGATGTCAGAATGTCTGTTGTGGCAGCTAGCCCTAAGTATCCCGATAAAGAAAGCCCACCTTCGGGGCGCCTGGGTGGTGCAGTCGTTAAGCGTCTGCCTTCGGCTCAGGGCGTGATCCCGGCGTTCTGGGATCGAGTCCCACATCAGGCTCCTCCACTATGAGCCTGCTTCTTCCTCTCCCACTCCCCCTGCTGTGTTCCCTCTCTCGCTGGCTGTCTATCTCTGTCAAATAAATAAATAAAATCTTATTAAAAAAAAAAAAAGAAAAGAAAGCCCACTTTCAAGAGAACGAATTGCCAAAGAAACAAGAATTTGACCAAAAAACATTTGAGTTAAAACCGGTCTTGAACCTCTAAGGAGGTTCCTTCAGCCCCCAAGGAGGAAATATGCCCCCAATACCCACTTCAGATCCACTGAAGAATAAAGGGAAATGGTGAGGTCTTAGAGACAAAAAGTTTCTTCCAGAGAACAGAGGCCCAGCGCCATGAATTAAGGAAGGCTTCTGCTGCTCGCAGTGCTCACTCAGTGGGATTTCGGAGCTTCCACACCTCAGGGACTGCTGGCTATCTGCGTTCTTTGCTCTCCAAATCAGTGTGTCTGCTGCTGCTATCCTGTCCTTTTTTCCCATTGTCATCTATTGGCGAGCAGGAGGAGATGGAGAAAACCCGTCTTTGTGGTTCCTAAGTCTCCACATGAGAGGAACCGCACGTGGACGTGACAGGCAGACTTTGCTAGGATGGAACACACTCTGAATCACTGCTGAGGTGATGCAGACGAAGAGCAGAATTCTCCGCATTTTAAATGCTTTAAGCTCTTTTGCTATTAGAATTAAAACTTTGTGTTTTTATTTTTAATAATTTTGTTGGATTTTGAGAAGAATTTGGTAGAGAATCAAGGTGGAATATCCCTATTTTGTGTCCCTGATCAAGAACGAGGGAAGTTTTGTGTCACACTGAGAGCCCATATTTCGGCCCCCAGCCTGCTCCTGACCCATGTTCCCTTATCACTACAGCCTTATGTTAAGGGATAGCTATTACGTACATTTCCTGGGGTTACATATGACCGCAACCTAACAGAAATTAACTTAAGCAAAAAGGGAAGTGAGTGGACTCCTCTGGTCAGGAGACATGCTCTGACAGGTCATGAACTTGGAAGAGAAGCCACCGAGACCAGTCACTCAGAGACCAGACCGGGGACTTCAGTGCCACAACAGTATTTGTCTCCATCCAGTTCTTATTTCTGTTGGTCCCTGCTTCTCTTTACATGTTGGCTCCTTTATTTTCAACTCCATGAACGGTGTCTCCATGCATCGGAGAGGATGGCCACTGACAATCTAGATCCATATCCCTATAGTTGACTTAGTGGAAGCAAGCATCTCCTCTCCAACTCCATCTGTGAAGTTCTGGGGAAGAATTCTGATTGGCCTGGTCTGGTCAGTTATGCACAACCCTGTGAAAAACTGTCCAGGTGGATGTGGTGTTATGATTGGCTCAGCCTGAGCCATATGTTCAGTTGTGCCTGAAAAGGTAAAAGTTAGCTGTGCAGTAACAGATACGTGGACCAGAACCAGGTAAATAGGAATGGAATTCTCCCAAGAAAAGGAAATGCTGTGGCTATAAAAAGAAAGTTGGGAAAGATAAGTAGACAGAAACAAGAGCTACCAGATTCCTCTATGATGACCTAGATACCGAGAGCAAGGCCCACCATGGACTCTCCCAAGAAAGCAGATCTACCAGGAGGGGCACAGGCATGCACCTGGGCATCCCTGACTTTGGGCAGTTCTAATGGTTATCCAGACTCCCTGTCATGGTTTCCCCGATTGGATCCACTCCCATTCTTCAGTGGAATACACAGATCCCCTGAGACTGGTATTGCGATTACAGTAATATTTTGCCTCCTTCTCTTAGTCTTGTAGGCTTGGGAGTGACCCCAGATTAAGTTCACAGGCTCTCTTCACAGACACCAAAACCACAATATTTACAGAAGCCTGGTATACATTATGATCCAATGATTAAATGCTTCATAATTACCAAATACTTTCAAATAGCTCCACCAGATTAATGTTTCTACAGTGCCACTTTGTGTGACCCCTTGATTAAAAACATTGTAGCTTCTCTAAATCCTGCCAAATAAACCACTAACTCCAGGCCCTCAAAGCACACTACAGTCTAAGCCCCAGATATCTCAGCAGACTGAGCTTTCACTACTCTTTCATTCATGCCTGCCTTTCCGTCAAAGTAGACTATTCCCTGTTTCTAGCATACATATAATTTTTTCATTCCTCCTTATTCATTTACTAAATCAACATAGGTTGCTTTCTTTTTTATGTGCCAGCTACTGTGATAAGTACCGGGAATGAGAAGGTGAATGAAACACGAACTCTATCTTCAAAGAGTTCATTCTAATGTAGAAGAAACATACACTGTAAACAGTTACAATTCTCTGTGAAGCATGTTGTAAGTGACTGAGGTATGAGGAAATTGCTAGACCAACTGACCATATGGAAAACTAGGGAAAGTTTTCCCTTGAATATAATATTGTTGTGGGACTTGAAAGATAAGTGTGTTTGCCAGGCAGAGAATAAGAGGGAATTCTAGGCAGAGGGAAGAATGTATGCAAGAGTCCAGCAATGTGAAGGTATATAGCTTGTTCAGGAAAATACAAGTTCAGTAAAGCTTCCTTCCTTCCTGTCCACTAAAACAACACTGCATTGCCTCGCCTGTGTAAACATACTGGCTGATGTGTAGGACGTGTGAAGTGCTCATAGCTGATAATTTACTCTCCTGTTCACTGGAATCCTGTAGCTGCTGGTTGACGGCTACATTGATTGAGTCAGTGGTCTCTTTTCTCAAATCTGTTGTAGTTATTACAACTACACAATCGAATTAAGTGTTGTGTAAACCAGGGTTTTTCAGTCTCGGCGTACTTGATGGTTGGGGTCAGGTAATTCTTTGTTGTGGAGGGCTATCCTCTGCTTTATAGGATAGTTAGTGGCATTCTTGACCTCTCCCACCAGAGGCTTGAAACACTCTGCCCTGAATTGTGACAACCAAAAATGTCTCCACTCTTTGTTAAATGTTCCCTGAACGGTACAAAATCACCACTGATAGAATTGGGCCACATATGAGGGGCCTTGTATATGGACTTTATTTTTTAGGTATGCAATTAGAAACATTTAATGTTTTTTAGTAGTAGAGTAACAAATATGGTGATGCTTTTCAGAGGCTAAATCAGAAGAGAAGGAAGACCTATTAAGGAGGCAGGCAAGCAGGAAGTAACAAGAGTAATTGTTAAGTATAATTACTAAGTACAATTATTAAGTACAATTTTTAAGTACAGTTAACAATTGGTAAGTACAAAGGTAGTAATGCTAAGAAGTAAATTGAAGAGAGATTTTTGGAGGCAGACAGATGTCATTCATTCTACCTTAGATTCCTCTCCACTTTCTCTTCTTCCCTGTGCTCACCTGTTAAATCCAACCCAACCCAACCCCAGGGTTCAGCTCAAATTTTATGTCCCCAGATCAAGCCACAGAAAATGACATGTCCTCCTCTGAACCCTGTAATTCATTACTGTAGTTTAGGGCATTTTCTGCTATTGTTAGTTTAATGCCCAGATTATAAACCAGATTTTGATCCTAGATTATACAATCTCTAAATATAAAACCATTTTTTCATATTTCCTTTCCACTTAGTGTCTAATTCCATGCTTCCCAAATAACAGATGATGAATATTATTTATTGAGCAATTATAGAACTTAGCTTAAATTGCTCCAGCAGATTGAATGAGTATCCCTTGAACTCTCCTAGCTGTAAGCATTGCTGAGTCAGCCTAAATTAACCAGTACTGCATTCTTTACCGATCTGTTTCCCACAGTTTCTATCTACTCGTATCACTGGAGGAAGTTCCTATTCATTAATCTTATAGCTTTTCTTATAAACTACTCCATGGAGAAACTCAGTAAAAAAACATCCACATGCTCCCTTCAAAAGAAAAAAAAAACCAGTAACTAGAGGCTAGATGTTATCAAACTAGTGAAAAATGATATTGAACTATGTTAAATGACATATGAATAAGTGTTAAGCAAAAATGCCCATCTGGATTTTTCTCAAGGTAAATGTATTTTTTCTTGCCCATATAAATCACCAAGACCATCACTCACCGTATTCTCTCAACTGTATTCTTATTCTGTCTCTTATAGCTATCCTATTCATTTCCACTGACAAGTGATGAGAAATAGTAATTGTACGCAAGGCTTTAATTACGTATTAGGAAATAAAGTACCTGAGAAGTTGGTCTGAGGGTTGTGGGTTATTGGTAAGCTATTTAATAAAGTACCTGAGAGATATATCTCTAGTGATTAAGGGCAGATACATAAAATCAAGCTGAACCTCAGTCACTCTGTGCGTCTGAATTTTCTTTCTTTATCAATTAAAATGGCCAAATTGTTCAAATAGAGTTTTTTGACTCTGTACTATGAGCTTCATACTCTGTTGGCAAAGCAGGAAACAAGCCGAGGTTTCTGCTAATAATGATCTTACAGAAGGGACAAGGGAAACAGGTTTAACCCTTATCAATGGCAGTATGAGGAATGGTTGTGGGATGGCTTTCCTGGTTACATCTGCCTCAAGCTTCGTGTTATACTATGTCGACTTATGGACCATCGTGGGGTTTTACGTGTGTTGTCTGTTCCACACCGGATAACCCAGACATTGTACCCATGTGATTGTTGCAAAGGTAACCCTTGCCCACAATGTCTTTGTGCATGCGGCAGAGTATACCAGCGGGTTAAGGCAATGATGATGCTAGAAAAAAATAAGTGAATACTACGGTCGTCAGTGCTTAGAAGTCCCTTGGCCTTTTCTGTCAAGTTTGCCTCAGTCTTCTGACTTCTAGCCTTCCCTGCAGCCTCTTGCTGAAGTTGCTGTACGTGTACTTCTTTCTCAAAGCCAACAAAAACAAGAAATAAAAATCAAGTTCTTACTACTAGTGGTTTCTCATGCAGGGCATTCCCGATTTTTTTTTTCTTTTTTAATTCTGCCTTTCTTTCAGGCTCTGCTCAGAAGCCTCTCCTTTCACATTCATGAGGATATTTTCTTAAACACATGCAGCACGTGCGGTTACTTTCAATAAGCGAAGTTCTAGTACCAGCTGTTCAGATAATTGTTGTTGTTTATCTGGTTCCATCATAATAATAAGCAATACCAAGTGCCAAACTGCTGATAATCAAGTGTAAGATTTCAGAACTGAGAGGACAGAAGGGTAGGCAGGACATTATTCCGGTCTGGAAGACAAAGATAACCTAACACAAAAGAAAAAAAGAAGTCTCGGAGGAAGGAATTTACATGATCAGGAAAGTAAAGAAACTAAAGACACTAAACTAAAAACCATATGGTTTTAAAGATGGAGCGGGATAAACGGAGAACCAAAGACTTTGTATATCCATTTGAAATAATAGTGTTTGTTTTGCCATCAATTAATACTTAGTTAATAACAATATTAATGATAAAAAAGTAATAATGAAACAATTAGGAATATGTACGATGTAATAGACACCAGGCTAAGTTACAGAGATGATGTACCATATTTCCTTGGTCCTTAGGTACATGCTTTCCCCCAAATATTAATATATCTGAAATGAGAATTTGTCTTAACTTTTCAGTTATATCTCTTTTTCTTCTGAGCAAGTGTTAAGTAATGAGTCTTTAGATTTATGGAAATATGGTAATTCCTCAGTTCAAGATGCTTGCTTGCAGTGTAAAGGCAATTGAGAGAGAAATAATGAAAGAGTTATTCTAGTTAAATGCATCTGAAAATGGCAGCTTAAGACGACTGGGGGGTTACTGGCAGTGAGCAGCAGAGCGAGACACAATGTGAACTAGTGGAAGCCCTGGCCTGGGGTTGATAGCGCAAAGAAAGGGCAGGAATGGACATATTGGGAAAATGTGTGTTATTTCAAAGGATAAATAAGTAGATATCACTGCATTTTTGGATCATTTGAATAAAAATTGAGAAATCTTTCAAAGATATTGCTAATTCTTCAAATAGGGCTGACCAGGAAGATAGTTCATTGAAAACTGCAGACAGTTAGATTCAGCATGTGAGGAATTGAGTTTTGCTCAGACATTGAATAACCAAATGGAACAATATAGTAGAGAACAAAGATTTAGAAATAAAAAATGTTATAGTCATAATTGTCAGAATTCTTTTTCACTTTGCATTATGTTAATATGTAAATGAATTTCTAGAAAATCATTGTCATCTTCCTTTCCTAATATTCAAAATGATGGTGTTTCTGGTATACTGTCCAGTTAGAGAAAATGTCTTTTTCTCAAGAAAAAAATAAGTTTCCCATAGTAAGACTGCATTACAAACAACCTAATAATGATAATAATAAAATAATTAAATTTAAAAAATTTTTTACTTTAGAATAAAATTGTTTTTATTATTGTTCACTGAACACCTCCAAGTGTCAGGTACAAAATAGATGTTTTAGGTAAGAATCATGAACGCAGTCTGCCAAAACTACTGATGGAGACTTAGAAAAAAAGTAAGAGGTTTTAAATAGGAGGATTTACATGCCAAAACCAATAAGGCTAACCACAGGCCATTTATAATCATAAACTCGGGCAGTTCCATTAGCCTAGCAATAGAAAGCTGTCAGAGAGAGGTTTCTTTACAAGTGTGTTAGGATGAGACAGAAACCATTGTCAGTCTGTAATGACCAACACGAACAGTTTTACTAGGAAATTCATCTCGAAGGAGAATACAGTTTAGCAGATGAGCTAACCAAGCTAACTAAGGTTAATCACTCAAGTCCTAACATGAAGAAAAGATAACTTATTCTTCCATCATTTGGCTCTGCTTTCCTAATATAACACTTTGGCTGTGAATTTTTCTGGAAACCTACAGTGTAGGTTATACAAATTCCACCACTTCCTAGTACATATACCCATTAGATTAATCTTTTCAGTAATTATAAGCACCAAGGATTCTAGTGAGATTGAATTGAATGAGTCCCAGAGAGAAGGCATGAATCACCCCTTTGGCGTGAGCTCCATGACAACTGGCCATTACCCTTCTAGGTCCACCCCAGTTTGGGAACATCAGAGCATGTTCTTTTCCTTGATATTGATTTATCCAAATTACTATTCAGTTTTATGACACAAAGTTTTATGTCACTGAGACAAAAGAAATTACAATACTGGGGATGAGGCATCCTCCAGGATTTAAGCCCTAAGATGATATCAATTCCCAGAGAATATAAAAATCATTATAGTAGAGTTCTTTTGTTGGCCACCTAGGATTCAAACCTGCTATTTCATGTCCTTAGGAAAAAAGGTAATGAGTTTATATATATTTTAATGATTTTCATTTGAAAACAAAAGTGAGTATTTTTGTGGTTTGTGAAAGTGAGAATTATATGATGTAGGGCTAAGTGCTTTCTAGGGTAGTTAGTGAGTATTACTCTAATGATGAGACTCTGAAAGTGAAAAGGAAATTCTTTTTTTTTTTTTTTAAGATTTTATTTATTTATTTGACAGAGAGAGAGACAGCCAGCGAGAGAGGGAACACAAGCAGGGGGAGTGGGAGAGGAAGAAGCAGGCTCCCAGCGGAAGAGCCTGACGTGGGGCTCGATCCCAGAACGCCGGGATCACACCCTGAGCCGAAGGCAGACGCTTAATGACTGAGCCACCCAGGCGCCCCTGAAAAGGAAAATTCTTGTAAGTGCAAGCCATTGTAATATTTTTCTTATTAATAATAACTCACACTGATAATGCTCAGGCATTAATTTAAGCACTTTGCATATATTAATGCAGCCAATCCTTATAATGAACTTTCATAGTAGGTGTACTGTAGGTATACTATAGAGAAGATGTATTGTAGTTATACCATCTTACAGTTTAACTTGCCCAAGGTCATACAACTAGCAAGTGTTGGAGGTGGGTTCTGAACCCAGACAGTCGGGCACCAGACACCATACACTTCCCTACTATGCTGGACAGCCTCACGACTCTAAAGATACTTTTTGCTGTCGTTACTATTGCCTTCATAATTTATCATGTCCACAAATTACCACCCTCTGCTTCTACAACTCGATCCATCACTCCAACGATATTTAATCAAGGACGGTCAGGTGTACTACTTCCCACTTGGCCACAATTGTCACAAATCGGCCTTGGTGCCATCCAAACAGGAAGGCCTCTGTTTTAATCTGCTTGGGTCACCATAACAAAATAACATGACTGAGTGCCTTAAACAACAGAAATGTATTTCTCGCAATTCTAACATGATCAAGGTGCCAGTTACGGTTGGTTTCTGATGAAGGCTCTCTTTCTGGCTTGTGGATGGCTGCCTTTTTACTGTATCCTCTCTGGCCTTTATTCTGCATGCACAGGGAGAAAGAGAGCTCTGATGTCTCTTCCTCTTCTTATAAAGACACCAGTGTTACCTGAGTAGAGGCCCACTATAAGTTACGACCTCATGTAACCTGGTTACCTCCTTGAAGTCCCTATCTTCAAATTCAGTCACATTAGGAGTTAAGGCTTCAACGTAGGAATTGGGGGAGAGTCAGAAGGAGTCACGGTTCAGTCCATAATAGCTTCCTTCTACCAAGTGTTCTTTTTTGAAATAAATGAAATCCCTCTATTTCAGGTGTTCCTCATGGCCTACCCTCCGATGTTATTTTCATCACTTAAATCATTTATATCCTCCAAATATTACTCCCAACTTCCAAGTTGTTTATGTGTTTGAGTAATACAGCCAAACGACTGTGCGAAGAGTTTTCATTATACTTCAGGGTTTCCAAAAGACAATTGTAGGTGCACACACACACACACACACACACACCACACATATGTACACAAATCTATTCATAACTACATTAGAATACAAAATGGAGACCACTCGTTTTAATATTTAATCATTTAATAAAATGATTCTGAGCTCCCATCCCACTTGTTGCAAGGATATCCCTTTTCTCTTCTCAGGGTCTCCCTTCCTGTTGTAACTCCAACAGATGGATTACTCTGCACCTTAGGAAGTCAAGCAACTTGGTTACTATCACCTAAAGGAGAGAAACCAGGAAAAAATTATCAAATAACTGAGGAGTTGAAGTGTTTTTGACTGTTGCTGCTGGCGCACACGTGGTTCAGCAGACTCTCCAGGTTCGAGTGGAAATCTGTTGAGTGGTATCAGGTTAGTGCTACTCTAGGTTGAGAGTCTCAGCGTTTCAGCAAGTTAGTTCCTAAAGCTCTTTTAAGCAACACCCACAGCGTGTGCCTTACTGCTCATCAATAGTGCCACAGATTGTCTAGCTCCAGAAGGGTCTCTAGTACAGAGGCCCGGAACAACCTACGCCCTCTCCACCCCCATCACCTAACTCTGAAAGGGAAGACATTCCCCCTCTCTTTTGCATTCCAATACCTACCCCCTTTTCTGTCTCAGGATGAGTGACATTTATATCCTGGGAGAACCCTGTCTTATTAGATTGAGTGCTAGCATGGGTAGGGAAAGCACCAGTTATTATTATTCATACTTAAGAAATAAGAAAACTTGGGATCAAGGAAGTTAAATGACTTATCCAATGGCACAACATTAGTAAATGACTATCTAGTCTCAAACTCAGGACTTCTGGCACCCTATACATACCACTCTCTTTACTACAACTTCATGTTCTCTGTTTTCATTGTGGGGTCCTGATATCAGTCGATCTTTCTAATAAGTCCTGCCTTTTCTCAACAAAATCTCTTTTTTTCCCTTGATATTATCTGACTACTCCCAAGAACACCTACTAGTTTATCAAATGCCCCTTGGTTACATCGACTGCATTAACAAACAAGCTCTCTG
Organism: Ursus maritimus; assembly: GCF_017311325.1. Lineage (NCBI taxonomy): Eukaryota > Metazoa > Chordata > Mammalia > Carnivora > Ursidae > Ursus > Ursus maritimus. Next base: position 44,904,791 of record NW_024426552.1, on the reverse strand, counting down.
TGCCTGTCACTGTTACTACTACTATTATTGCTGCACAGTCACTGTTAATCTTAATGTAAATAGTCAAATTGGAAATTTTGAATAAAAATAAATTTCTAGCAAAACAAATTAACTAGGAAGCTAATATGACTGTTCGTGAAACACCTATGTTTGATGTCATTGGGTATGTGAGTTCTTTTGGTAAAACAGCCCTCAAGCCAAAGATTCTCAAAGGACTAGATTTATTTAGCACTATATACATCACTTACCCAAGCACCATTCTTTTCACCTGTGGAGAGAGAAGATTCTGCATGCCACAGTTTTTGTCAGGGAAAGAGCCTTCCCAACATTTCCTGTGGACAATACGAAACACTTCTGCAATAGACTGCCTTTGACATGAAGGATACGTTACTCAACCCTAAGGTGACTCTTACATTCCCTGAACTTACGATGACCATCTTTTCCAGAGTCTAACCAAGAGCTTTTATGATTTCTAAACTTTTAGATTAAAAAAGTCTTACAAAAATATAAACACTAGGCAACTTTTGCAAGGACTCTAGATAATTTGGCAACAAACAAGTTTTTGCCCAATTTACGGAAAAGCAAGTTGGTCACCATTATAATTTAATCTTGGACTTATTATTTTTAGAAGTGGACATCAGTGTTTGGCATACTGTTCACTGTAAATTTAGGTGAATATGCCCTCCTCTACTCATTTTGGTCAGCTTTTCAGAATTTGGCAGGAGTGGGGAGTTGAAGTTCTCACTTCTTTGCTTTTTCATTTCTAATTAACTTTCAGAAAATTATTCCTGCTTTGAACTGTTTTTAATAATGGAGGGCTGATGTCAACTATACATCAATTAAAATTTTTTAAGTTTTTAAAATAGAATGGACCAGCCTTATACTAAAAATAAAAGTGAATATACTTAATGTCATAAAACTGAATACTTAAAAATGGTTAAAATGATTAATTTTGTATTATGTATATTTGACCACAATTAAAAAATTATACATCAAAAGAAAAAATAAGGAGTTAAAATGCTAATAAATAGCTGCACTATATAAACTCAATAAATATTTGTTTAATGTAGGGATAATCCAAGCACCCATCTGACCAAAGGCATCCACTCTGGGTCTTTCCAGAACTTCTTCTACACACTTAATTTAATTCTACTAAATAATACAATGGGACACTTACTGTTTGGTAACTTTGATAACTAAATTATCCCACTGTTTGTTGGATTAAACTATTGTCATCATGAGTTTATAGATAAAGAAATTGGAGGTTCAGAGAAGTTAAGCTATTTACTACGTGTTTGGTTTTTAATAGCTTCACTCCTATCATTTGTTTCCAAGTTTCAAGTTAGTACTATTTCCATACTACATTTTTATGTGACTTCCTTATTGGAGTGGTGGTATTCACTGAAATACTTCAATTTTTTTGAAATATACTTGATATACTTGATACACAAATACACATATACCACTGCATAAAATAAGGTACACAATATATTTATTTGATACATTTATATATTATAATATGTCACTGTAACAATAATTATCACCTCTATCATATCACTTAATTATCATTTCCTTTTAGTGGTTATGATAATTAATATCTAGTCTCTTAGCAAGTTTGATGATTATAATAGAATATTGTTGTTTATATTCACTATATTGTACATTAGATCTCTAGGACTTGTTTACTATTCATTGCAAGTTTGTATCTTTAAACAACATCTTGCCTATCACCCCAATCCTCAGCCCCTGTTAACCACCATTTTATGGTTTTTACCTATTGGGCTTTTTTAGATTCCACATATAAACGATATTATCTATATTTGCTTTTCTTGATCCAGCTTATCTCACTTAGCATTATGCTTTCACGGTCCAACCATGTTGTCACAAATGGCAAGATGTCCTTCTTTCTCATGGCTGAATAATATTCCACTCTGTGAATATGTGTATGTATACACACATCTTTATCCATTCATCCAGTGTCAGGCATTTAGGTTGTTTCCATTTGTTGGCTACTGTGAATAATGCTACAATAAACATAGGAGTGCATATATCTTTTTGAAATCCCTTCTTCACTCCCTTTAGGTATATACTCAGAAACAGAATTTTTGGATTATATGGTAAGCTCTATTTTTAATTTTTTGAGAAACCACCATATTGTTTTCCATAATGGCTGAAGCAATTTACATTCCCACCAAGAATGTGAGTGTAGAGGGGTTCTCTTTTCTCCATATTCATTCCAACACTTGTTATCTCTTCTTGATGATAGCCATTCTAACTGGTATGAGGTGATATCTCATTATGGTTTTGGTTTTCATTTCCTTAGATATTAGTGATGTTTAGTGTCTTTTCATATACTCCTTGGCCATCTATATGTCCTCTGTGGAAAAATGTCTCTTCAGATACTCTGTCCACTTTTTAGATCAGTTTGGTTTTTTGGATATTGAGTTATTTTGTTCATTATTTCTTTTGCTGCGCAGAAGCTTTTAAGTTTGATATACTCTCACTTGTTGATTTTTGCTTTTGTTGTTTATGCTTTTGGTGTCACGTCCAAAAAATCATTGCCAAGACCAATGTTGAAGAAATTTTTCCCTATGTATTCTTCTAGGAGTTTTATGGTGTCAGGTCTAAACTATTCCAGTCTTACATCTGTGTTCCCTTTAGGTCCTTGTGTGGTGTCCAGCTAAAATTAAAACATAATTCAGAATTTAAGAAACAAAAAAAATGAGCATAGAGGAAAGAAAAAAAAAAGAGAGTGGGAAGCAAACCATAAGAGACTCTTAACTATAGGGAACAAATAGAGGGTTGATGGAAGGAGGTGGGTAGAGGATGGGCTAAACGAGCGATGGGTGTTAAGGGCATTTGTTGTGATGAGCACTGGGTGTTATATGCAAGGGATGAATCACTACATTCTACACCTGAAACCAATTTTACCATATATGTTAACTAACTAGAATTTAAATAAAAAGTTGAAATAGAAAAAACAAGTACACCCACCTTTATTATTGATTAATTGGCATAATGAATAAATTTTTTTGATAAATTACAAAAAAAAACAATTTAGACTTCAAAACATTTTTCATCAACTCTGTAAGGTCAACTAGTCTGCATAAAAATTAATCTATTACCTAATTTAATTTAACTTAGTTACATTAGACAAGTATTTATTGAATATTTAATATGTACTTAACTCCGTGTTAGGTACTATTACTATAATATGAGCATTATTAGTACCACATTTTAAAAACTGAAACAATATAACTGAAATTGGATTGTGTGGACAATTACTATACCTCAGAAAGAATAATAACAATATGAAAATATTTTTAAACTTCTCTGTAAATCATCAGATCCCATTAACTTACACTTTGGTAATATTCAATCCTGAAATTGGCCACTGTACTATGTGTAAAATGTATGAAAAAAAGGTTTACTAAGTAAACTAACAATAACAGGAATCCAGTATAGAAAAACAGCCGCTTCTCTCTCTTTCTGTCTCAAATAAATAAATAAAATCTTAAAAAAAAAAAAAAAAAGAAAACAAAAAAACAGCCCTCTCTTTGGTCTTGAGATAGCTGTCTTTAAGCAAGCATGTGATGGTATCATTTGCAAAAACAAACAAACAACCCCCCCCACAACAACAACAAAAACCCAGCCTAGTTGAAGATTTTAGACTTTTTGATGTATCTGAGAAATTCTGTGGCCTTCTATTCTTTTTTAAAGATTTTTTTTATGTATTTATTATTAGAGAGAGAGACAGCCAGCGAGAGAGAGGGAACACAAGCAGGGGGAGTGGGAGAGGAAGAAGCAGGCTCCCAGCAGAGGAGCCCGATGTGGGGCTTGATCCCAGAACATTGGGATCATGCCCTGAGCCGAAGGCAGAAAGGCAGACGCTTAACGACTGAGCCACGCAGGCGCCCCTGTGGCCTTCTGTTTTTAACCACTTGCTTGCTGGGTCTTCATAGAAGAATAGCATTGCATTCATTTCAAAATAGTCTGTATTAAAGCTTTTAAAATTCTTTCTCCTTTGCCCCCCTCTCCTCTCCTCATCTGTCCTCTTCCCATTTACCAATAGTACAAAATCATGAAATTTTTACCATAGTTACTTAACAAATGCCTTGTTCTGTAGAAAATATACTTGATCTACTCAGCAAATGCATTTTGAGAATGGCTTATCCTGTGAGGCCATGTGGTTATACTAGAAATAGGGAGTAAAACTCAGTCACAGAAAGAAATTCTTAGCTTTAATATAATATAAATTCCTCACTGTCAGAGCAGTCCAAAATGGAATCAGCAGCACCAGTAGGGAGAAATCTTCCCTGCTGGGAAGTATTCAAGCACTAGGTGGGAATGTTAAAAGGAGAATTGAAATTTCAGAACAGTATTGAACTAAATAATTCTTAAAGCCAAGAATGTATAATGTTGATGAGGACTATGACATGAGTGTAAGGAGGAGAAAAGAAGAGGAGGAAGTGGGAGAACAAGAAAAAACTTCATAATTCTCCTTATTAAGTAACTATGCCCTGTGCTGGATGGGACTTCCAAGAGCAGTGGTGAGCCCTGATGCAGCAGCACCGAACTGGAACCCAAATTTGCTCAGTTTAAGTAATTTTACGTAAAAGATTTGTTTGCTTTTCATAAATCAGAGCATTTATTGCTCCAATGTCTACAATATTGCATGTCGAACATACGCTCTGAAGCTAGGCAAAACACCTGCAAAATGGACACAGTAAGAACTGTGCCTCCCTCATAGTGTCACTGTGATTACGTAATGAGAAGTGTTTAGCGCGAAGCCTGGTATAGAGCATGTGAAATACTTAGGACAGTGACTGGTACATAGAAAATACTCTGGAAATGATGTGTATTATTAAAATATTTAAAAAAAATTTTTTTTAAATTTAAGTTAATAAAAAAACTATCTGGCACACCTGGATTTCTCCCAGGAGGCCATTCCTTTCCAGGCTTCATCTTCTCTCATTTGGGAATTCTAATAGTAAAACCATGGCTTCATGTGGGACTATTCTACTTAACTATCTCCACTGCACAATACGTGACTTATATAATGCTCATAGGTTTATGAAGGGACGCCTCACTCTTCTCTTTAAATGTAGCTTCTCATCACTGATTGGTTTCCAAAGAATTTATCAACTTTTTTATTTTTGAGAAACACAGAATCATATTTTCTTCTCAGCAAATTCCACATGGCACTAAATCAAAAAAGGAATTTCCATAAACTCCAAACTTGTGCATTCCTAGACAGGTAGTAAAGAAAGATGGCCAATGCAGTGTGGGATTTCCAGAACATTTATATCTGTAATCAAAAAAAAATTAGAAAAGAATAATCATTGGACTAAGTGCCATTAAGTCTGACTATACGAAAATGTTTCAAATTTCCCTTTGCTCTTTTTTATGCATTAAAGCTGGTGATGTTTGCATTTCAGGCACCATTTTTTTCTCATTTCAGTCATTACAAGATAGATACACACAAATTCAAGGATTAGCTACTAGACAAGTAGGAGTACTTAGTGGCAGTGGGGAAAGGTTTATTTTCAGGCTTAATATATTTTTCTCGTGGAGGTTTGACTTATATTGGAGACAAATAGTAACTTCCCTTTTACCAATTTTAATAAATTGCAGAGACAAGAAGACCAAATGTCCCTGGCGTGCCTCTCACTCACCAGAAGACATCCTCCCTTGTGTATCCCATATACACCACTAGTTTTTAGCCTGGGTCATTTTTTTCTCATTCCTACAAATCTAAATGGTCCATGGACATTTCCTATTAGAGTTTATCTTGACTAATCATTGCATGTGACTCAGGCCCCAGGAGTCCAACGCAAACCTGAGTGTATAGCTAAATTGTTAAATAAATGAGGATTTCTAATGAGAAAACCTTGTGGTGGCAAACCTTTCATTGTAATCTGCAGCTCTCTTTCTGAACCAGCAAGGCACAAATGTTTTCATTCATCCCATGTAAAATCATCCTTGAATGTTTGTAAGACTGGAGGGACAGGCTCCGCTTTTACAGAAATGATTCACATCCTTCTATCATCTTGGGCATGCGTATTACTCATCTCTCTTTCTTGGAGCCATTTCCCTAAATTAGCTAATTCAGCAAGACAGACATCCAGATCAGAATTTTTTTTTAGACAATTTCTTACATTACTAACTAGTTGGTCAGTGATGTCCACACAATTTAAATGTGTCGTTCTGCTTGCACACTGAGCAGATGATTCGTAAGTTTACTTTCATAGTTTTACTGCAAAAAAACAGAGAATGCTACTATAAATCTGTAATATATGAGGGCTTATATTGGAAACTGATGCACATTTAAAGTTACCCAACAATATCGAAAAGAAGAAACAAAGAATAACTTAATAGCATTGAAGTTGTAGTTGGCTACCTCCAAAGGATCCCCAAGAATCATATTTTAAACAAGGACTGACAAACTGACATTTACTGCAGTGTGCTCCAAAGCTGTTTAGTATGAGGACAAGGCACACTGGCATGTAACCTTCTCTTCACAGTTCATTGTATGACTTAAACTATAATTAGAACAAGATGGGATGTACAGCTATTTTGTGGCAGAAAATGTATTCTCCGGGGAAAACAGGTTGGTTAGGATGCGTTGATACTGTTTTTGTCTTTTTTTATGTGGAGAAAAAATATGATTTTATTTCAGATTAGTCTCTGTGATTGACTCTGTACTATGGTTTTAAGAATATTTCTCATGCTCAAATTAATGAGAAGAAACAGTGAAGCAAATGAGCCAGGAGGTACTCAACTTGCTGAAGAAAACTCTGTTACAGTTAATCCAATGTCTTCAGCTCATAATCCTACCTCTCTCACTTACAGGGATAATAGAATAATGAGATGATAATTATATTTCTAAACATAAATACATATATACAAACTAAAAATAATATTGATTAGGTTTCTTTGGTCCTGGTGTTAGTGTCACTTCCTCTCCAGATAGAGAGCTGATGAAAAGCTTAGCCAGGTGTAGCTAATGAAAATCCTGATCCCTCATGGATCTCTCTTTTATTACCTTAATGTTTATGGTTGCTCATTTGCTCCTGCCAGACTGAAAATTTAATAGGTGAATATCCCCGGTCCTTCTCTGGGCATGGTCAACGTTCAGATTTAAAGTAAAAATTTTCTTTTTCTATGCTTCTTAAAAATGTCTGCCACTGGTACGTTCATCACTGGATCTGTATGACTTCCTGTAGCCCTGTCAGCTCTTCTCCCCGGCAGCAACAGATGAGATGTTACTGTTTAAATATCGCATGTGTACTTACACATGGGGCACAACAGTAGAATAGTAGTATTAACGACGCTAGAAATTTCCCATTGGAATTCTCAAATACAACATTTAAAACAACTTTTTGTATTTTTTGGCAGTGGATCTTAATTATTTTTTATACCATCATCTATATCTAAGTATCTCAATTTATTTTGTTCCTTAATGAATATTATCATGGCAGTAGGGTTTATAATAAGATGCATGGTAGTTTATTATTATAAACTTAACCATTTCTCTGTGAGGGACACCTGGGTGGCACAGTCAGTTGAGCGCCCAATTCTTGGTTTCGGCTTAGGTAATGATCTCAGGGCCATGAGATCCAGCCCTGCTTTGGTTTGGTGCTTAGCACGGAGTCTGCTTGAGTTTCTCTCTCCATCTTCCTCTGCCTCTCCCCCATGCCCCCTACCATGCTCCCTCTTTCACTCTCTCTAAAATAAATAAATCTTTGTGGGTTTTTTTAATAATAATATTTTTTAATTGTATTATGTTAGTCACCATACAGTACATCCCTAGTTTTTGCAGTAAAGTTCCATGATTCATTATAAATCTTTAAAAAAAAAAAAAAAGGATTTCTCTGTGGGTCCAGTCTATTACAAAAGGGAAGATTCAAATGCTATAAAATATATAGAAATATTCTTGATGATATAAAAGCACTTTTAAAACAATAGTGAATGTTATTTTTGAGAATCTAGCTTAGACTGTAGGTGGGGAACTATAAATAATTTCGAAGGTCCCTTTCTGCTCTAAAATTATATGATTTTAATTTTAGATTTTATCTATTTTTAAACATCTTGATCCAGCTTTACAATTTTCTTGAATTCGTTTCCATCTTGCAGTCTCTCTGAGGTTCAAAACTCAGATCATGCATGGTGCACTGGGTGTTATACCCAAATAATGAATCAGTGGAACACTACATCAAAAACTAAGGGTATACTGTATGGTGACTAACGTAACATAATAAAAAATTATTATGAAAAAAACTCAGATCATGCAAAACTTGTGGTCATCCAAAATATTCTGTCATTTCAGAGAAAAGCAAAGTCCTGAGAAAGCCCCTAGAACCAATCTAGGTTTTCCAAGGTCCTCAAAACTATGGTCAAATGCCCATCAAGACTGCTGGCCACTACAGCAGGCTTCCTAACGTTTCATAAGCCAGAGTGATGATTGTCTATCCATCCTCTGCTCAGAATGACTAATTGGTAGGCTATGAAGCAGAAGAGCTTTAGCCAACCTAGTTATTTCTACAGGGAAACTCTCGCCCTTCTCCCAGAATTCTCACTTTGCCCTCATCCCATCTCCTCACCCCCTGGTCAGGTCTTGACTTTACCCAGCTCCTTTTGGCTTTATCTCTGCTTCTCAGCCCTATGTTGGGCTGAAAATAGATTTGGTGTCTTGAATTTTGAGCTCTGGAACTCTTATCTCTTTTGATATAGTTTGTTGCGGCTCTGTCTGAACTCACCACCCCAGGGAATAGCCCTGATATCAGTTAGCTTGACTGACATCTCTGCAGGAGACATACACAATCCATCCTATTTCATATCTTCTGTTCCATAACAGGATTTGTGTTGTAGTCTCTTAACTATTCTCCTAAACTTGAGATTGTTCCTTTCCAATCTATTCTTTGTATCTTTGTTATTATCATCCTAAAACACTTTAACATCACCTCACGGCCTCTCATAATCCTATGCTGCTTTAAGATCTAAACTCCTAAACCTTAGAGTACACCCAACCCCACCCACATAACTGTTCTCTGCACTACCTTGTTTCAGCCACAGCTGTCTCCTCACAGTCTCCTAAACATACCAAGCTGATCCTACTTCGAACTTAGTAAGCCCACCTCACCACTCTCTTCATCTTACCCAGCATTCAGGTTCTAACTCAAGCTCACCTCCTTCATGAAACTTCTCATAAATAATCCACACTGTTCTAGCCCTGCTTGAATTCATCTAGTAAGGGATTACAAGGGTAGTGTTCATTGTGATACTTAACTAAATCTAATTACCCTGTGTTGATATATATGGTTATCTAATGTGCAATGTGAATGACAAGTTTTCCTAGTAGTAAGTACCATGAAGACAAGAGCTATATCTCAAAATTCTTTAAATCATTCATAATAGTAACAAGTAAATACTTGTTGAAAAAAAGAACCCAGAAGTTTGACTTTCAAGATTGTTGTTCTAGTCATCCTGAGTTTAAGACAAAGAATGGGCCACATCATCTCATAAAATGTTTTATATCCCTACATTTCTCAGATACTAAAATCTCAGGTTTTTGTTAACAGAAGCTATAATAACAGTAATTGTTACTCAAAATACCGGATGGACTAATATCTCAGTGCATCTACTAAATTTCTCAGTTTGCATGTGTTTTTAATTTCCATGAGTAATTTGTTTTGATTCATATAAATTATCTTTCTTTTTAAATATTTCTAACCTGAGCTTTGATTAAGAGGAAGAATGGAATGATTAAGAATTTGCTTTTAAATCCAATTCCAGCTCTACCAATTAGGAGCTGAATATCTTAAACAAGTAGCTTAACCTTGCTCTGCCTTTATTTTTTCATCTGGAAAATGGCAATATTGGTAATAAGTAGAACTACCTTATTAGGTGGTGTTAAGGATTAAATAACATATATACATTAAGCAGTAATTATAAATAGTAAACACAAATTACATGTTAGGTCTGGGGCACCTGGGTGGCTCAGTCAGTTAAAAGTCTGATTTCGGCTCAGGTCATGATCTCAGGGTCCTGGGATAGAGCCCCACATTAGGTTCCACACTCAGCAGGGAGTCTGCTTCTCCCCCTCTCCCTCTTCAATTAGAATATTAATTTGCCATAAAAATGTATTATTGCCACCAATAGAAACATTTATCCACCTGTGTCTTAAAATTCAGTGAAAACATATAGAGTGAACGAAAATATAAGTCTGAAAAATAAATGTGGATGTTGAGAAATTGAGAAAGTTAAATGTTGAGAAAGTTATTATAGAAAAAGTTTATTCCAAATACATTCCCATTGGACCATCTCTTTCTCCTATGGCTTCACTTTAGCTCTTCATTCCTTCGGCAAGGTTCTCCCTGTACCACTTATTTATAGCAGAAGTCAGCAGGAATACATCATTAATGATTGCTTTTATTTGGTTTAAATCAAATATTTTAATGAACTGTTTGGAAGGAAATCAATATCTAAATTCTGCAGTACATTATTTTTTGATTAGAATATATCTGAATTATGAGATTTTTAAAAGCACCATCAAATAGGCCTAAATGAATTACAATAATTTATATATCCTTTGAAATGTTAGGATTCAGTTCATTTGTTTTAGTATTGACTTTCCCAACCAGTAGGAGGCCCATTTCTAGTACTAGTTTAGTCAGTAGCTTAGTCCTGTGACCCTAAGCAGGTTACCTAAGCTTTGTGAATCTCAGACATTTTTTCTTTTTGTTTCATTTTTTTAAAAAAGATGTTTGTTTGTTTATTATTTATTTATTATTTATTTTTTTTATTTAAGAGAGAGAGTGTGCCTGTGCTGAGGGGCAGAAGGAGAAGGAGAGGGAAAGAATCCTCTAGACTTCACACCAAGCATGGAGCCCAATGTGGGGCTCGACCCCACAAGTCTAAGATCATGACCTGAGCAAAACCAAGAGTCAAACACTCAACTGACTGAGCCACCCAGGTGCCCCAAACTTTTTTTTAAATCTGTAAAACAAAATAGCTAAATCGAATAATTTTTAAAGTCCCTTCTGTTTCCATATCTTTTTCATAGGACATTTAAAATCTCCAACTCATAAAATACATGACATCTGTAAATTGTGATTATGTTTCATTGGTCCTTTTGCTGTGGTCCTGACTGCAGGGACAATGAAGTTTGAGGTGGGAGAAGGAAATTTTCCATTCAGATGTGTTTTGTTTGAGGAAAAAATGTGCTTAATAGAAATGAAACCCAGTACAGCAACTTAATAATTGCAAGTAAATTACTCAGAGTGAATAAGCACAGAGTTAAATATTGATAATATGCCATGCCTTCTTTAAAGGAAATTGAACTGCTATGAAACCTCATCTATAAATTTATACTGTGGCTGAAAATCTATTTTCAACCATACACTGTAATTCAAAGTTAATGCTAAATACAGTAAGGGGGAAGAGATTGTTAGAATCAGGAAGAATAGTTAAAGCAATTCTCATGCAGCTGAAATGTAGCCAAGAATACTTATAATAGTGGTTGCATGTTTTCCAGAAACACTGTGACTTAAATTCAGTTGCACCATGAATCTATAATATTAAAGGAGAGCATGTGGCTCCACTCCCTAATACCGAAGAGAGAATTCTCTGGACAGTGACATAGAGACTAGGTCATTTGTGATTCTTCTACTATGAGAATAAGCAAAAGTTTAAATATGATAGAAATCCATTTGTTTAGTCCAAGGGCCTGAAGAAAACTAAGCAATGACCTTGAAGAAGTATAATGCACCCTGCTTCTTGGCATTCCTGTTCCCTTCTAAATCCCTTGGCTGGTCCCTTGAGTTGGCAGAATTACCCCAAAATGGTGGTGCAGTGCCTGAAACAGCAAGGCAGTTGTATACCAGAATTGTTCATTTTGCTGTTCTGTCTACCAAAGAGAACGTGCTGGAGGTGTGGGGTCCAGCAATCTGTCATAAGAAAGCTCTCATGTGATTGTGATGCATAGCCAAGTTTACGAACCACATCACAGGAGTTCACAGTCCCTCCATGCTTCCTCCCCATATCCTCCCCACGAGAGTAACAAGGCTTAAACTGACAAAAGATATTACATTCAGTTTCTAATTTTCATTAGTTCTATTTTATTTTAAAAAATCAGAAAGATCTGACACCTTCGTTTTTTATCATTATTAAAATCCTTGAAAGCATCACTATTACAATCTAAGCTTTCTTTCCAATTATCAAATGAATAGAATATTTTAATAAGTATCTGTTGATTTCAGAAACTTTATCTTCCAGACAATTTCTGAATTAAAGGTGATGGCAATGAATTTACTCTTTCATATTGAGAAGAACCGTAGCAATATGCCACCTTTGATATGAAAGTAAGAAAAATCTTTCCCCATGTTGTCTCTTTTGCTTGACTAAAAGTAGCAATAACTCTCCCAAAATTTTAACTTACAGACAGTGAACAAAGAGCTACGTGTAACAAAAATCACTGATCTGTGTCATATCCCTATAGTTTTGCCTTTTCCAGAATGTCATATAAATGAAATTATACAGTATATAACATTTTGAGACTGGCTTTTTTTTACCCATCATGGCTTTGAGATTCATCACGTTGGCATGGCAATAGTTCATTCCTTTTTATTATCGAGCTGTATTCCATTCAGCGGATGTACCACAGTTTATTCACCCATTAAGAGACATCTGGGTTGTCTCTAATTGGGGGCTAGTATGACTAAAACTGCTATAAACATCGATATGCAGGATTTTTAGTGTGAATATAAGCTTTCATTTCACTACATTTTTGTGTGAATAGAAGTTTTCATTTTACATACCCCTAGGAGTAAGATTCCTAAATCATATGGTAAACATATATGTAACTTTGTAAGAAACTCCAAAGCTCTCTTCCATAGTGGCTATACCATTTTTCATTCCCACCAACATGTATAAAAGTTCTAGTTGTGCATTTTTGACAGTGCTTGATATTGTCAGTTGGTTTTGGTGGTGGTGTTGTTTGGGTTTTTTTTTTAATTTTCGTCTTTCTCATAGGTGTGTAGTAGCACCTTACTGTGGATTTAATTTGGATTGCCCTAATGGCTAATAATGTTGAGAATTTTTCATGTGGTTGGTTTGCCACCCATACGTCTTTTTTGTTGATATGTCTGTTCAAATCTTTTACCTATTTTTAATGGGGTTGTTTGTTTTTTATTATCGGATTTTGAGAATTATTTTTATATTCTAGATGTTGGATATATGATTTGCAATTATTTTCTCCCAGATTGTAATGTCTTTTTCATTCTCTTAGCAGTGTCTATCACAGAGCAAAAGTTTTAATTTCATGAAATTCAATTTATCGATATTTTCTTTCTTATCTAAGAATTCTTGGCTTAACACAATGTCATAAAGAGTTTCTGTTTTCTTCTGAAATTTGTAGGGTTTTTGTTTTGTTTTGTTTTATGTTTAGATATATGATCCCTTTGGAGTTAATTTTTATATAAGGTATGAGTTAAGTCAAAGTTCAAATCTTTGTCCATGGCTACCCAATTTTTCCAATGCCTGTTGTTGAAAAGGTTATGCTTATTCCATTGAGTTACCTTTGCATCTTTATTAAGAATCAATCACCCATATTTGTGTGGGTCAATTTCTGGATTCTCTATTCTGTTCTGTTGATCTGTATGTCTGTCCCTTTGTTAATATCACACTAACTTCATTGCCATAACTGTATAGTAAGTCTCAAAATTAGGGATTGTGAGCCTTCCGCTTTATCTTTCTGAAGTTGTTTTATAAATTCTAGTTCCTTGTCTTTCCACATAAATTTTAAAATTAGCTTTTTGAGCTCTACAAAAATCCTGCTAGAATTTTCACTGGAATCGTGCTAAATTATAGATCAATTTAAGGAGAATAAATATCTTAACTATATTGTTTTCCAATCTACAAACACAGTATGTCTCTTCATTTATTTAGGTTTTTTTTTTTTAAGATTTTATTTACTTGTTAGAGAGAGAGAGCACACATGCAAGAAAACACAGTAGGCAGAAGGAGAAGCAGGCTCCCCACTGAGCAAGGAGCTGGATGCGGGACCCAATCCTAAGACTCTGGGATCATGACCCAAGCCAAAGGCAGACGCTTAATTGACTGAGCCACCCAGGCATCCAAATTTATTTAGGTTTCTTTAAGAATTTTCTTTCATCATCATTTTGTTTTTTGGGGTTTTTTTCCTCTAAGTTTTTATTTAAATTCTAGTTAGTTAACATATATGGTAAAATTGGTTTCAGGTGTAAAATTTTCTGATTCATCACTTACATATGACACCTAGGGCTTGTCACAAGTGCCCTCCTTAATACTCATCACCCATTTAGCCCATCCCCACCCACTTTCCTCCATCAACCCTCAGTTCGTTCCCTATAGTTAGGAGTCTCTTATGGTTTGCTTCCCTCTCTCTCTTTTTTCCTTCCCCTATGTTCATCTGTTTTGTTTCTTAAATTCCACATATAAGTGAAATCATATGATATTTGTCTTTCTCTGACTTATTTTACTTAGCATAATACTCTCTAGCTCTATCCACATTGTTGCAAATGGCAAGATTTTGTTCTCTCTGATGGCCAAATAATATCCCATCGTGTGTGTGTGTGTGTGTGTGTGTGTGTGTGTGTGTGTATACACACCCTTCATCAGTTGATGGGCTATTTCTATAGTTTGTCTGTTGTTGATAATGCTACTATAAAAATGGGGTGCATGTGGCCCTTTGAATCTGTATTTTTGTATCCTTTGGGTAAATATCTAGTAGTGCATTTGCTGAATCATAGGTAGTCCCATTTTGAATTTTTTGAGGAGCCTCCATAGTGTTTTCCAGAGTGCCTATACCAGCTTGCATTCCTACCAACAGTGTAAGAGGGTTCCCCTTTCTCCACATTCTCACCAACATCTGTCATTTCCTGACTTGTTAATTTTAGCCATTCTGACTGGTGTGAGGTGGTATCTCATTGTGGTTTTGATTTGTATTTCCCTGATGCTGGTTGATGTTGAGGATTTTTTCATGTGTCTGTTGGCCATTTGTATGTCTTCTTTGGAGAAATGTTGATTCATGTCTTCTGCCCATTTCTTGATTGGATTGTTTGTTCTTTGGGTGTTGATTTGATAAGTTCTTTATAGATTTTGGATACCAGCCCTTTATCTGATAATGTCTGGATGACTACAGCTTTGTAACATAGCTTGAAGTCCAGCATCATGATTCCTCCAGCTTTGCTTTTCTTTTTCAGGATTGCTTTGGCTATTTGGGTCTTTTGTGGTTCCATATAAATTTCTGGATTGCTTGTTCTACTCTGTGAAAAATGTGGTTGGTATTTTGACAGGGATTGCATTAAATGTGTAGATTGCTTTGGGTAACATAGACATTTTTTAAAAGATTTTATTTATTTATTTGAGAGAGAGTGAATGATAGAGAAAGAGCACAAGTAGGGGGAGAGGCAGAGGGAGAAGCAGACCCCCTGCTGAGCAGGGAGCCCAACACAGGGCTAGATCCCAAGACCCTAAGATCATGACCTGAGCCAAAGGCAGATGCTTAACCAACTGAGCCACCCAGATGCCCCTGGGTAGTATAGAGATTTTAACAATATTTGCAATCCATGAGCGTGGAATATTTTTTCATTTCTTTACGTCCTCTTCAATTTCTTTCATAAGTATCCTATAAAAGACGCCACCAAAAAATTACTAGAATTGATACACAAATTCAGCAAAGTTGTAGGATATAAAATTAACGTATAGAACTCTGTTGCGTTTCTATACACCTAATGAAGCAGCAGAAAAAGATATCAAGGAATCGATCCCATTTACAATCGCACTAAAAACCATAAGATATCTAGGAATAAACCTAACCAAAGAGGTAAAAGATTTGTTCTTTCATCATCATTTTGTAGTTATCAGTATATAAATCTTGCACATCTTGTTAGATTTATACCTAAGTATTCTTTTTTTTATATAGCTATCATATGTATTGCTGCTTTTTAATGTTACTTCCAATGGTTCATTGCTTGTATAGAGTAATATGATTAATAGGGTCTCCTGGGTGGCTCAGTTGGTTAAACATCTGCCTTCAGCTCAGGTAGTGATCCCAGGGTCATAGGATCCAGTCCTGCATCTGGCTCCTTGTTCAGCGGAGAGTCTGCTTTTCCCTCTACCTACTGCTCCCCCTGAGTATGCTCTCTCTCTCTCTCTGTCAAATAAATAAATAAAATATTTTTTAAAAAAGAAATATGATTGATATTTATATGTTGTCTTTGTAACATGTAACCTTGCTAAACTCAATTATTTATCCTCAGAGCTTTTGTTGCAATTTCCCTGGGATTTTCTACATAGATAATCATATCATTGAGGAGTCGGGTGATTTTTATTTCTTCATTTCCAACCTATATGCTTTTTATTTATTTTGCTTGTCTTAATGCACCGACTAGAACTTTTAGTACAATGGCAAATAGAAGATTTGATAGTACACATTCTTATCTTGTCTTTGAAAGCATTTAGTCTTTCACCATTAAGTATTAAGTTAGCTGTGGCATGTTTATAGATACCTTACATCAGGTTAAGGAAGTTCCCTTTTATGCTGTGTTTGATGAGTTTTTATAATAAAAACATTGTGTTTATCAAGTGGGTTTTTTTACATTAGTTGATATGATCATGTGATTTTTAGTCTGTTAATAATGGAATGTATTGTTTGATTTTTAACAATTGAACCACCAATGCATTCTTATAATTAATCCCACTTGTTGTGTAATTAATTCCACTTGGTTGTTGTATATTACCCTTTTTTGCATGTTACAGGGTTCAATTTGTTAATATTTTATTGAGTATTTTTGTGTATATGTTCATGAAGGATATTGGTCAGTAGTTTTTGTTGTTGTTATTGTTTAAAGCTTGTAACATCTTTGCTGAGTTTTAGTATCAGTACTAACCACATAAAATGAATTGGGAAGTGTGGGGGGAGTTTAAATTACGAATGCAATTTCTTTCTTAGTTATAGGACTATACAAATTATTTCACACTGAATGAGTTGTGTTAGTTTGTACTTGTTGACGAATTAGTTCATTTCAACTAAACTGTCAAATTTATGTGTAGAGAGTTGTTTGTAGTATTCCCCATTATTCTTTTGGTGTCTGCAGGGTCTGTAGTGATATCTCCCGTTTCATTCCTGACATAGGCAATTTGTCTTCTCTCTCTCTGCCCCCCTCCTTTTTTTTAATGTTGTTAGCCTTACTAGAGATTTATTGATATTTTCAAAGAACGAGGTCTTTGTTTCACTATTGTTTTTCTATTTTCAAGTTTACGGATATCTGTTCTTTTTTTTAAAGATTTATTTATTTATTTATTTGACAGAGACAGAGACAGCCAGCGAGAGAGGGAACACAAGCAGGGGGAGTGGGAGAGGAAGAAGCAGGCTCATAGCTGAGGAGCCCGACGTCGGGCTCGATCCCAGATCGCCGGGATCACGCCCTGAGCCGAAGGCAGACGTTTAACCACTGTGCCACCCAGGCGCCCCTACTGATATCTGTTCTGATCTTTATTATTTCCTTTCTCTGCTTGCTTTGGAGTTATTTTGCTGTTCTTGTTCCAGTTTCTTAAGATGGGAGATTAGGTTAATAATTTGAGGGTTTTCTTCTTTTAGAAGTATTTAATGCTATAACTTTTCTCTCAGCACTGTTTTACCTGCATAGCACAAATTTTAATATGCTGTATTTTTATTCTCATGGAGCACAATGTATCTTTTATTTTCCTTTGAGATTTGGCAGCATGGCAAATCCTAGCTGCCAGGACTGCTTAGTCTACACTTATAATGATTTTATACAAGAAATAAAAATTATATAAAATATACTGACAATTTTATTCTTGGTAATAGGATTATGTTTTCTTTAAAACTAGCCTTTTTTCTGTAATTTGTACTTTCCAAATTGTGGAATTAAAAATGGGGATTATAAAACTTATATGATGTTGATCCATATTAAGTTGCACTATTTGACTTATAAAAAGATTAGTTTCATATGGTTCAACCTAGTAATTTTTATAATGTGATGCATATAGTTTTCCTTTAATCATTTCCTCTTAATATCCCATTTCAGAATTTGGGATAACAAAGAAAGGGGGAAAATGTGTGATCCAGGTCAGTGTCAGCAATATGGTTCATGACCAGAGGATGTTGTAGGTACCCAGATAAGAGAATAAGTTCTTTAGAGTAGATTAAAATAGAAAGATAGAAGAAGAAGTAGAAGTAGAAGAAGAAGAAAAAGAAAAAGAAAAAGAAAAAGAAGGAGGAGGAGGAGGAGGAGGAGGGGGAAGAGGAGGAGGAGGAGGAAGAGGAGGAGGAGGAGGAAGATGACAAAGAGGAGGAAGGGGGAGAGGGAGAGGGAGGAAGAGGAGGGGGTAGGGAAAGAGGGAAGGAGGGAAAGAAGGAAGGAAGGAAGGAAGGAAGGAAGGAAGGAAGGAAGGAAGGAAG